>NC_141083.1:30060546-30660546 GCF_041138505.1 Cibotium barometz
GGTCTTTTACCAAACACTTCCCATCTTCAAATTCAACCTTTAAACCTTGGTCGTTTATGGCTGAGATGGAGAGCAGATTTTTCTTTATCCCTGGAACATACAATACATTTTTCATACAAATATTGGCACCATTGGCTGCAATGAGTATGACATTTCCAATTTCCTTTACTGGATATGTGGTATGATCTGCACATGATACAGTGCGGCCATTTGAAGCATAAACCAAGTGCTGAAATACATCTTTGCATGAAGTGATGTGGCTCGAAGCACCACTATCAAAATACCATGATGCATTCTGTCTGTCAGATGCAATGCAAGACATATCAGTGTCTGAAGCACTTGGTGTGCCACTAGTGCATGTGACCAAAAAAGTGTACTCTTCTTGGATTACATTAGCTGATTGCTGTGCTTTGTCATCAGAAGAGTCTGCTACTGCATTGCCTACTTCTTTCCTTTTCTCTTTTGCAATCCGCTTCCTACATTCACTGATGTAGTGTCCAGGCTTATGGCAGTAGTGACATTTGCCCTTCTTTTTGGGCTTGTTTGCATCCCCTTTGTCAGACTTTTCACCACTAGAAGAGGGCTGTCCATGACCAGCCTTGCTAGACTGTTGTCCCCCATGCTTAAAGCTCTTTGCTTTACCCTTATCCTTGGCTGTAAATGCCTTGTCTCCACCACGGTTGCTTGATAAGTTTGCTCTTGTTTGCTCTTCTTGCAAGAGTAAACCCACCAGCTCTTCAAAAGTGGCGGGATCACCACCTCCTCTCATTGAGAGGTTGAGAGAGGTATGAAAGCCCAAGTAGGAAGGTGGTAAAGAATGAAGAGTGTTGGTGACCATCTGTCTATCTGGGATAACCTCATCAATGTTGAGCAATTGTTCCTGCAAATCTTTCACTTTGGTGAGATGATCTGCCATGGAGTCACCCTCATCCATAGAAGGAAGATCCAATTGCCTCTTCAAGTAGGCAACTCTTGCCTCGTTGCGTACCTGATACATTGCTTCCAATGTGTCCCATGCAAGCTTCGATGTCTTGCAAGAACGAATGTGCGGAATAATAGTCCTTTTCACTGAAAGGGCTATCAATGACATGGCCTGTGCATCTCTAGAGTCCCATCTCTTCTGCTCGTGTGGGAGCAGATTCTACATCAGGAGCTCTTTGAGAACCTCCCCTTTGAGGCGTGGTTGGCTGTATGTTAAGTGGGCGTGTGTCATCACCACACACAATGCCCCAAAGCCCTTTGGCTACTAGTAAATTACGGATCATGAAACTCCAGAGGGAGTAGTTAGATCCATCCAACTTGTCCTCCTGGGTGAGCACACCAAATACATCTGTAGCATTCTGTGCCATGTCAACAAAATATACCTGCAAGCAAACCAAGCACCAATGTGCACTGCCAGGCAACCAAATGTCCTGTGCAAATGTATGCCTGCAAACCAGAGCAAGTGTAAACCTGCACCAAATTGTCCAATTACACACAATGTGTATACATACGCAACAAATCATAGCTGTAATGCCCAATTACATGCTCGAATCTGAAAATCCCTAATTTTTATGCACTCCAATCGCTTCAATGTGCCTTTAATTGGCCAATTTTCACAAAAGCCCCAAATTTCTGCAAATGAAAGAGGTTCAATTTGCTGATTTTGACCTCAATTTTGAAAACCCCCAAATTCCAAGCAAAGCAACATGCCCAATTTTTTCAATTTGTCCTGAAATTGAGAAATCCCCCAAATCGCCTCAACCCTTTACCACATGCACTGTAGTGTCTGCAAAATTGTATCTGACTTGCATTGCAGAATTTTACGTGAGCAAAATTTTGCCAAAATTTGTATATTTCTACCTGTAGTACGGTCAGCCGGGGGCGTTGCTGGCTACGGGAGGTACTGGTCGGGCGTTGCTGGCCACGAGAGGTACTGGTCGTGCAGAGGCGTTCAAGCAGCAGCAAGTAGGCGCAGGCAAAGGTGGAGAGCACACAGGCGCTTTTGTCGACTGGCCAGCACCCAGGCGGAAGCGTGCAGAGTGTGATGGAGCTGCACAGTTGACGAGAAGGAGAATCCACGCAGGTCAGGGGGGCCAGGCGGAGGGCGAGCACGGAAGTCGCAGGCAAGTCGGCGGGAGGCCGGAACGGTCTGGAAACGGTAGCTAGGCATGCGCGGAGCAGCAACGGCGTCCGGAACGGAGAAGCGAGGGTGGGGCGGCCGGAATGGAGCAGCGAGACAGAGGTCGTCGGATGGGAGACACTGCTGGGTGGCCAGAACGGAGCAACGACGGTGGGGCGGCGGGAACGGATCTGTGACGACGTCGGGTCTGGGCAGCCGGAACAGAACAAGGACGGAGCGGGGGCGCTGCTAGGCGGCGACGGCGGCGGCGGCCCTAGGCGCACTATCGCCGCCGGCTTGATTAAGCGGTGCCGCCCACGGGCTGAGCAGCGGTGGTGGGCTCCCCACTAGGCGGAGCAGCGGCGGAAGCGCCGGCCAACGGAAGCTCATAGGGCGACGGAGTTCTACAGGTTTTTTGCAGCTCTTCAAGGGGTAGATTCCAGGGCCAGCTCCCTGCTCTAATACCAATTGTTGGTGTTGGACTCACACACTCACACACACAAACCTGCACATTAGGGTTAGGTGCAGGATCACACAGAAATATGAGAGAGAGAGAGAGAGAGAGAGAGAGAGAGAGAGAGAGAGCCAAAAGTGTGGTATCCACAAAATGCAAGTCAACCCTTGCATGTGTGCCACATCCATATAATATAGAAGTACAAAATATTATATGTAGAGTGTCCTTTCACACTTGATATCCAAGGGGAAAAACCACATGGGAAAAAGTGCCCTTGGTTAAGCCCTGTTCACACATAGCACTACCATAAGTGAGCATATGCCTACATCAAAGTATACTTAGCTTTTCTTTACCAGGTTAGTCATGAAGCCAAAAGAAATATCTCGTCACCATATCCTTAAGATATCCTGAGATATATCTCTATATAGCTTGCTTGTAAGCTTGATAATATAATCCACAATATCCATATGGAAAGAGTGCTGAACGTGTGGACATAAAGCCAGCTCCATACTTCCATGATAAAATTTTGTGAATTCATAAATCCTTCGATCAACAAGCTGTCTACCGCTCATGCTCATGCTCTTGCTTCATAGGCTATGAAGTGGCTGGCCATGCTTAATAGCAATGATGGTAAGTGTGGTCCCCACTTGAGATCTTTTCTCTTCCTTATTGATAGAAGGAAGCCTCCGCTTCCAAGAAAGCCTATGCTCTGATACCAATGTAACTCGCAGGCAGTGGGCAGGGGACTAGGGCCTTTGACACACTTGTTGATACCATCAATGCATATTAAAACATTTAAACATTTAAATATGGCCACAGCCTTAACATATATCCATCATCATCACTTTGCATGAAACATAAAAGCTGGACAAAACATCCACAAATGCTGAAAATGGAGCTTGCACGTGTGACACCGCATAGAGGCCGGAATGGGCCGACCCCCCCCCCCCCCTCCCTTGGGAGTATTTTATTACCCAAGGAGAATAATATCATGTACAAGCTTTGAGGGCCTTACTCTCCCCACGGGAGATGCTAGATTATCCATATACAAATGCCATAACACAGCCCAACATGAGGCAACCAAGCCAGAACATAGGCTGTAGAAATGCCGAGCCAACAACATAATCCATATACCTCCGTGTGGGTACTGATTCTTTCCCAAAAACCACGGGTCTTCATGCAATAGAGCTGGTACAGCAAGTACAACTCTCCATTCAGCTGGTACAACAGGTACAGTGGCTGGTACGATAAGTACAAAAGCTGGTACAACCGATACAATGGGTGGTACAGTAAGTACAACAAGTACAATGGCTGGTACAATAGGTACAAGGACTTGTATAGCCATTACAGCGGCTGGTACAGCAAGTACAAGGGTTGGTACAGTACGATGGCTAGAAATCATAATAAATGATTAAATACCCTTGCCTTCAATATTTCTTCGCGATGGAAGTCTCCAAAACAGTCCCCAACAGCCAGTATTCTTCATGGGCAACCTTCAAGAGAGAGAGAAAGAGAGTAGCCATCATTAGGGCAGCCTGTAACGGTGGTAGAGACTAGTGTGCAGCAAGAGAGCCTCTATTAATGAAGAGAGAGGAGAGAGCCACACAATAGTTGAAGTGACAAGTGTGAGGCCACTTGTCTCACTTTGATCCACTTTCTAACAAGTGTCAGGCCACTTGTCTCACTTTGGTCCACTTTCTTGCCACATGTCCCAATCTAAGAGATGGGTCCTTCTATAAACTTTGTCTCTAAAAATATCCCAACTGGTAGACATTCTGTCATAGCTACTTTGCCAACTCTTGGTATCTGCTCAATTCCAGGCGTAATGACGCAAACAGAATTTCCATTGGAGTCGGGCCAGAAATAGCAACTCTCCTAAATTTTAGGAGTGTGGTCCTTTGTATTCTAGGATAATCCCCCATTCCCAAAGCTTGTACTTTCCAAATATTTAGACATCCTGGAGTCCACCAGACCCCTTTCATACTGGGAAATGTCCAGGCTGGTGACAGAATCACTCACTTGAAGGGGTGAATACGATGGCACATGGTAAGGGGTTGGGATGAGGGTTTGTGGGAGGGGAGTAACAAGAGAAGTGGTGGTGGCGGGGAATATGGAAGGAAAAGAAACAGGAAATCTGGGAATAAGGTAGAGAAACAGGAAGCTGGGAAGAAGAACCCTGTGAATTTGGGGCTTGGGATCAGGGAGAAGAAAAGAGAATCCCCGAGTGAGAAGAATGACTATGACCAGAAGCCATATCTCCGATAACGCAGCAGAATCCTCCTCTTCAACAAAGCTGATCAGAAAATCAACAAACTCCTCCTTGAAAGCTGAGTGCAGCAAAGAGAAAGGAAGGAGAAGAAAGGGATGGGAGGGTGGGAAACCAAAAGGAGAGGTAAGAAATGACTCCCCTGGGTTAAAACCCTGTTGTAGCACCAAAATACGGGGCTGAGATCTGAAAACGCAGATCTTAGGCTGAAAACGCAGCACCTATGTGGAAAACGCAGCTCCTCAACAGAAAGCGCAGCTCCTCAGTGGAAAACACAGCTCCTCAATGGAAAACACAGGTCCACAGCAGAAAAAAACGCAGCTCCTCAGTGGAAAACGCAGCTCCTCAATGGAAAACGCAGGTCCACAGTAGAAAACGCAGCTCCTTTGTATATGTAGATGCGGTGGATCTTTGCCTACAGCAGTAGATGTAGAAAACACAGGTCCCTTTGTAACACTGGGCTCAGATACCATGAAAGAATGGTTGTAAATCAGAAAAACAGCAAATAGATCTTGCAAAGAAACACACATGCAAAAGGAACTGAAGTAGAAAACTTGTTATCTGCTGAAGTAGAGCACGAGGGCTGCCCGTAGGTGCATACAACCAACAGAAATAGCTAAATAATGATGTGCTAATGATGCTAACCCAAGCCACCTATTTATAGGTTGGACAAGAGTTGGTCGGCCAGTATAAAAACAGTGGGCTGGCCGACTATGCAAAAAATACTAGAATAATGTCTAAAAAGTAGACAAAAATAGCAGAAAAATATCTAAAATAAGATGAATGCATGGCCTCATAAATCTGGCCAGATACAGCATGAAATATGCACATATATGCCCAATCTGGAGATGATAATGCCGACAAATTTCAGTGTTCAATTGCATTAGTGGTCAAGTGTTTTGCGAAACCCATGGGCCCTCCAGAAGTTACATTGTGCTTAGCCATTATGGCTGTTTTTCTTGGTAACTAATAGAAGGATCGTTTTCCCGAAAGGCAAGGAAACAAAGTGGAACAGATGTAGAGATCTCAACATCAGATTTGGAGTGGAATGAGAGTTTGGCAAGGTTTTCAATGAAAAGGTTGCCAAGCAGGGAAGGATGACAAGTTTGGGAGTCTATGTGGAGACAAAGGGATGATGATAACCATCCAAGGTCAAAGATTGGAATCCCATCATCAAGTTTAGTAGAAGGGGATGTCGTGTGCACACATGACATGGCTGATCCAATGCTAATCCCTGATTTGCAGCAGATAAACATTAGTTTTAGGGCACTAGCCAAGCTCAGATTGGCTCACGTTGGACACAGGTGAAGTCGGCCGCCAAGCATTCTAGGAGGGTTACCTTAGGTCAACAACTTTTTGGGTTTTTGTGTCTGCTGGAGCTCACGGACAGCAGTCGGCCAAACGGTCTGGCTGCCAAGGGCCTATAAAAAGGCACATCATGGTTCATTGTGATTCATCTCTCTCCCATATGGGAGATAGGTCCTAGATAAGAATTAGAAGGCCATTAGTCGCCCTTTTGGGAAGGCCAAAGGCCATGGATTTTGTATAGACATATACACCTTTTGTACTAAAGAAATATACTGAAATGAAATCGCAACACTTCTCTCTCTCTATTCTCTATCTATGTTGATTGTTCTTGCATCAAGATTTCCTATGCGGTGCTGAGGTCTGAAAGAAGACTCCCATAGCTTCTGCATGTCACTGCCACTTACCCCTCTAAGACTTGCACCTGCTGTGCAGATATGTCCACATGGCATCCACGTGCGGGATGCACGTGACATGTCTCTATCAATGAGGATCATCTCCATCTTGATGGACCAAGCGTTATACATGATGCCATCAAACTTATCATGTTTATCAAAATAACCACCTACATTGGAACTCATTGCAAAGCTATGGAGGAGCCTCTATCCTAAGGACTCTCTCTCTCTCTCTCTCTCTCTCTCTCTCTCTCTCTCTCTCGCCAGCCCCCCTGCCCTCTCTCTCTCTCTCTGCACCTCCCCTCCTGCCCGCCAGCCCCTCACTCTCTCTGCTGCGCATACCCCTCTGCCCGCTACACCCCCCCCCTCTTTGCTGTGCCTCCTGCCCTCTCTGCCCGCCAGCCCCTGCGCCCCCCCTCCTCCTGCCCGCCAGCCCCTCGCCTCCTCTCCTCTCTCTCTCTCTCCCGCCTCTCCTCTCAGCCCCCGCCTCCCCCCTCTTCTCTACCTTCCGCCTGTCCTGTGAGCCCCCGCCTCCCCCCTCTGCTCACTACCCCTCTGCTTGTTTACCCCCCCCCCCCCCCTTTTTGCTGCACCTCCTGCCCCCGCCTGCACACGCAGCCCCGCCATTGCCCTACTACTGAATCTTTTCTCTACATGGCTTGACCCCCCTCCTGCTGGCTGCTGTTTCACGTTGCGCGCAGGTGTCATGGATTAAATTCCAGTCCATTGGCTGTGGGAAGTACTGTAAAAAGTCATGGCCAAGACCGGAGTTAAAGAGGAGCTCGTGAAGGTGGAGGACAAGCTCAGCACAATTATCAAAGAAAACAAGAAGATGGTCGACTCTTCCGTTACCGCAATCATAAACCGCTTCTCCAAACTCGAGAAGGGATTTGACAAAATCCAAGAGCTCAAAGAGAGAACATCCAGCAAGAGGCTGAGATTTCAGCCCTAAAGGAGGAACTAGTGGAGGCCAAATTGCATGCTAAAAGTCAAGCGGCTGAAATCTCAGCCCTCAAAAAGGAGTTGGAAACCACTTCACAAGGCAAGCTTGAGGATGGAAAATTTCAGCCCTCCTTGATTGAAGAGCTGAATACCATCAAGGAACAAATGAGGATCATTCGAGAGGAGGAGCAACATAAAGAGAAGACATCTTCATGGGTGGAGGTGATCACAGAGACACAAAAGAAGATGGACGAGGCGGAGAAATGGATCGAGGTCGCCAAGAAAGGGAAAGGTAAAGAATCGCCACCCATCCCCACTCCCACCATCATCAACATGACCCTTGAAGAGGAGCAAAGGAGGAAGACCCGGGCTTTACATGTACGAGTGTCCGGTCTAAAAGACCGTGATGATGCGGAAGGGGAAACCAAGGATCTCTTCTCTATGATGGGCATTGAAGCCATGCACACAAAGGCATGGAGAGTGGGAAAGAAGAGAGAAGGTAGTGGCGAATCTTTTAAGGAGAGAGCACTTATCATTCGTTTCCCCTCCATGGAAGCGAAGAAGGACTTCTTGAAGAGACGTCCTACACTCAAGAAGACGGGAATATTTCTTGGAGATGACCTCACACTCTCGCAACTTGCCCACATGAAAGAAGTTATGCCGGAGATAAGGGCAGCCCGAGAGAAAGGGAAAGTGGCCTTCTATAGAGATGGTAGAGTGGTGATTATGGAGAGGCGCTCTTCATGACAGCGCGAGACCTATGGGACTACACTCAAAGTTGCTACTTGGAATTGTAATGGATCTCTATGCCTCGATGTAGGGGCTTTTGAGGATAGTTTCACTAGGAGGGACATCATCTTCTACTCTGAGACGCCTCAGGCTCCTGGACAGTCCATGCCACATGTTAGTGGATACTGATGGGGGAGAGCTTGTAGACAGGAGACTCGTTCAGAGCATAGAGGACGGGGCTCAGGAGGAGTGGCAATATTGTTTAGAGAGGAGCTGCAGCCACTGATACATATAGTCCGCAAAGATGAGCAGGCTAGGTACATGTGGGTTAGACTGAGGGCAGAGACGGGCAGATATCTCTACATTGCTATATGCTATTTTGCTCCTAGTACATCAATGTATGCATCACCTAGAGGGCAGTCTCCCTTTTCTATTTTGGATGATGACATTTGGGAGTTCTCCAGGGATGGTGACATCATTCTCCTGGGGGACTTCAATGCCAGGACCGCCCATAACCAGACAGTATTTTATGATACCTTAGAGGAGATGTTGAGGGAGCTTGATGTTAGGGATATGGGCCTATCTAGACTCTCACAGGATGAGGAACACACTGAGTATGGGCGGTATTTGATAGACATGGGGACTACACATGGATTGGCCATCCTGAATGGCCTACAAAGATTCCCGGCAGCGGGCGGTTTCACTTGCTTTCCACATCGGCATGGTGCTAGTACAGTGGATTTTGTTATGGCTCAGTCCAGTCTCATTCCCTCTTTTCAGGATTTTATGGTAGGCACTAGGCCAGTTGGAGTAGCAGTGGATCATGCTATCTTGTCCTTCACTCTCACATTTCAGTTCAACACAGCTCCATTGGGACAGGTCTCCACACACACGTTATACCTTTACGAGGGAGACTGACACCGTGTACACGGACGAGATATGCAGACGCTTATGTGCCGAGGAGCCGGGACGGCCATTAGATGAGCTCACTCAGATATTGATAGAGACGCTTCATGCTGCAGCATCAGAGGCATATCCCCATAGTCAGCCTACACGGAGACGATTTGGGAACATGCCCCAGAACAGCTGGTATGATGAGGAGTGCAGAGAGATGAGGATCAGATTACAGAGAGGTGCTTATGGGTGTTACCACTCACAGACAGTCACGGATTACCTTCCGGCGCCTAGTGCGACAGAAGAAGAGGGCTTATCTTGCTCAGTTAGAGAGGGATTTGTATCGGTTATTTATGAGTCAGGACTCAGGCGAGGCATGGAGACTATTCCATGAGCATTCACCATCACCAGCCATTACCTCCACAGGGATTTGGGGTGAGTTTGCAGCATCCCTATACACAGCACCAGGACAGCCACCCCTGCCAGACCCGTCGGAGCCATGCCCAGAGACATGTGCTTTCTTTACTGCTGAGATGGTAAGGAAAGCTATTGACAGGATGAGGACTGGGAGAGCATATGATCATGATGGTTTGGTAGCAGAGCACTTTATTCATGCCAGAGATATGCTTGCAGAGCTTATTGCTATGATGTTTAACCGAGCCATGTGTGAGGGTTTTCCTGAGACTTGGAATATGTCCACGATTGTGCCTATCTTCAAGTCAGGGGATCCCATGCCTCCTGGGAATTATCGTACCATCATGATTGGTCACACATTGGCTAGATTATATGCATCTATTCTTGAGCAGGAGTTGAGTAGATGGGCAGAGAGAGAGAGAGGGCATACTTGCATCAGGGCAGGCAGGGTTCAGCAGAGGTTTCTCCACTCTTGACCATATCTTGACACTCAAAGCTATTATTGAGGAGGGCAGATCATATGGCAGGAGGACTTATTGTTGCTTTGTGGATTTCTGCAAAGCTTTTGACACAGCACCAAGAGCCAGACTCTTGCGCAGACTACAGGAGATGGGAGTGCCCACAGAGCTGATTTGGGGAATCATGGCTTTATACAGGACAGTTGTGGGGCAGGTACGTACTACTCAGGGTATATCTGAGATGGTTCACTCCACTATTGGGGTGAAACAGGGCTGCCCCCTTTCTCCCACCTTATTTGGGATGTATGTGGATGAGGTTTCGGACTATATAGAGCGGGAGGGTGACAGAGGAGCACAGCTAGCAGGGACATGGATTCCGCTGTTATTGTATGCTGATGATATTGTGTTGATCTCATATTCTCCAGAGGGGATGCAGCGTCATTCGGATGCATTGCACACGTTTGCACAGGACAGTGGATTGTCTGTTAACCTTGGTAAACCAAGGTGATGGTGTTTAACACCACAGCACAGGGTTAGGAGGTCAGCGCCCACCTTTACATATGGTCAGGAGATAATGGAGTATACAGATGCATATGCTTACCTTGGTGTGGTTTTTAGTGGCCCACTATTTTCCTTGAGGAGAGCAGTGGAGACCACATTGACCAGAGCTTATGCAGCATTGGGGAGACTAGAGAGGATGTGTTCGCAGGTTCAGTTTCAGGAACCTCGAACAAAGCTCTGGCTCTTTAACACTTTGGTCACTTCAGCCACGCTATATGGAGTGGAGATATGGGGACCCTCAGTGGATTACCACAGCCGAGCTGGTAGCACTGATGGATGGAGATGTATGGAGAGGCCCTTGGTTTCTATGATTTCCCGGATGATTAGGGCCAAGGCCTCCGTACCACATGATATTATCCGTGCAGAGATGGCTGCCCCCCCATTGGTAGTAGAGGCACTCACTCGATCAGTCTCCTTTATACATAGCACTTGGGCTCTCCCTAGAGACAGATATGCTCGCTTAGCCCTGGAGTCTTCACGACAATTGGCATCACAGGGAGACGGATCATGTTGGTATGCTCAGATGACAGCTTGGTTCCAACTGCATGGCTTTAGTATGGACAGGCTACCTCCATTTCAGTACTCCCTGGATGCACCCTCCCTCTCTCTCACACGGGCAGAGATTACCAAACTTATCAGGCAGGACTTGACTCAGCTGGACACTAGGAGGACATGGATACAGCCGACACACGAGCTTGGTGCAAAGATGGCTTTCTATAGAGATCATCTTCTCCAGCTCACGGAGGATGGGTTTGTGATTAGACCTAGCTTCATGGATACTCATCTTTCTCATGGGGTACGGTGTGCTATTGGTCAGATGCGCACATCCTCACACCAACTAGAGATTGAGACTGGCAGTACCAGCTGAGGCTAGGATTTGTCAGTTGTGCCAGATGGAGCCAGAGACAGAGTTACATTACATATGTGATTGTCCAGTATATTATGAGATACAAGGCCGTTTTCACTACCTATTCAGAGAGGGTTTCGGACCACTTTCCAGAGTCATGAGATACCAGGATTAGAGATGCCTCGGATTATACTTGCTGAAGCTGCGTAGACATAGAGAGGGTCTCTTGAGAGGGAGGGGATCAGAGAGGGAGAGACACCTACAGAGGCAGATTACAGACTTCTTTTGACCAGAGATTGAGCAGTCAGGCCAATAGGCATTGCAGCTAGCCCCAGAGTGTAGCCGCACCATAGGTACACTGATTGATCAGGCTATAGAGCTGGGGCGGTCCAGGCGCCCCAAGATGAGAGGCCCATCTCGACACCGGCGGAGACTACAACAAAGGATCAGGACCATACTAGCACGGCATGGGAGACGTCAAGTCAGAGTACTCACCATGGAGGACATTGAGGATATCCGCCATCGACCGATGAGAGACATCTTTGGATAGTGATGTATATGATACTTACCTTTGTGGCTAGAGTTTTCCTTCCCAGATGTTATCCATTAGGAGCTCCTAGTACCTTACTTTTCCTCATAGTTGTTTCAGTTTCAGTTAGTTGTTTAGTTGTTTTAGCTTTTCTTACACACACATTGTATCAGATCCACCAATTGTTGTAACCTTTTTGGTCCCATAGGTCATTTTGGCCTTTTGAAGACGTTAATATATCATTTCATTTCATTTCTTGGATAATGTACTCCCCAATAAGGAATAGATAATCCTACCACTAAGGTTGGTTGATCACTCTACTTCTATATGGGACCAAATGGTAGTACAAAAACTCCATGAGAATACTAATCCGCAGAAAAGAAACTAAAAACTGAAAATAAAGAACTAGCTACCTATGCTAGTAGTACAAGTAGCGATGTGGCTAGTACAAGGTGCTAATATGTAAGAGGAGTAATCTAATAGTAATACTTTACCCTCCTCTATGAAAAATTGCAGTCCCCACTAGTGTGTGGAGCCAAAGGGTCCTATGTAGGCGATGGCCTGTGGGGTCCCTCTGTCCTAGTGGACCCAAAGTGACATCCTTTATCGCAAGATGATGCAATCCAAAGTAATCTGTAATGCAGGTCTGTGAGGCAACTGACTCTTTACCTAACCTACTCTACCTGTATATTACTAGAACATAAAATATATTATACAAGGCTGTCCACAAATCTACATCAGATCTGGACCTTGAATGTTGTGCAAACAATGATGTTATGCATGACATCCAATGCACCAACTGTAAACGTAGATGTATAGAAAATGTGTTTTTGCTAATGTAGATGTCATGTTGCTGCTTGAGGATCTGTAGCTGCAGGCACTCTCTCTCATGCACTAGATTGTTGACCTGACTGCCGGCTATATTAGCTATGCCTCTGAATATGTAAGATGATCTATAAATGACCCTGAATCTGCCTATAAATAGGCATCGAGGATGCTAGTGTCATGTGCACACACATGTACATGGGAGCAAGGCTGACAGCAGTCGGCCAGATGGTATGGCTGCCAAGGGGCTATAAAAAGGCACCTCATGGTTCATTGTGATTCATCTCTCATCCATGTGGAGATAGGTCCTAGATAGGAATTAGAAGGTCATTAGTCACCCTTTTGGGCAGGCCAAAGGCCATGGATTTTGTACAGACATATACACCTTTTGTACTATAGAGATATACTGAAATTGAAGCACTTTTCTCTCTCTCTCTCTCTCTCTCTCTCTCTCTCTCTCTCTCTCCTCTGTCTATGTCGATTGTAAAGAAGACTCCTAGAGCTTCCGCATGTCACAATGGTATCAAAGCATCAAGATCAGCTATGCTAAGTGGTATTGGTGTCCCAGAAGAAGTGCACAGGTCCAAGGAGAGTAACTCACCATGTGTCAAGAGCCCCAGAAGCTGGCTGGTGTCAGGCAAACTCAAGGGGAGGGTTTCATGAGAGTCGGTAGTGCCAGTTGGGGATGCCAAGGAAGGTTTTATGGAGGAACTCCAAGGGATGAAGATCATCCAAGGGGTAGAGCCAAGGGTGCCATGATCAGTTTCAAGAAGAGGGATTCATGTTTTGTGCAGAAATTCGGACGATCGATGATCAAGAATCAGGTAATCGGAGAAGTGCAATCGGGCAATCCGAGTGGTGCAATTGGGCAATCTGACTCTCACAATCAGGCGATCCGACTAGTGCAATCGAGGGATCGTAGTTATGCACTCGGGCACTCGGACTTTTCCAATCACAATCTGGCCTTTCCAATCATTAACGAAGCAATTGGGCGATTGGACTAGTTGGACTAGTGCAGGCAGACAATCAGACTAATTCAGTCTCGCCGATTGGACATTTTGCAATCACCGATTGAACCTTTTTGTAGCCGATTGGATTTTTTTTCAGTTGTCGATTGGACTTTTTGCAGTCGTGCTGGCGATTGTTGATCCAAGCAATTGCTAGTGCTGGCGATTCTTGTATCTAGCAATCGGAGATACGAGCGACTGGTGACAGAGGCGATTGGTGATTCGAGCAACGATTGCACAAACTGATCGCCACGTGTCGAGCGCTGGTTAGACCTTATCCAATCAAACCTGATTGCCACGTGGCGCCTGTGAAGCGGTGGACAGCCGGACGGAAACCGACGGAAAAACGCGGACTGCCGGTCAGACTGCACATGTTTTGTCAATTAATCGACGGATTTGACTGACGCTGCTGCATTTGATGCTGCCGACTGTTGGAAATGATCCCAACTGCGAAACCAGGTGATGTTGACTGTGAAACGAGTCTGCTCTGACTATGAGCTGAAGCCACCTGTGTGAACTATAGAAAGCTTCACGAAGTAAAGCTCCAATGGGAAGCTTGAACCCGAATCCAGTGTACCATGCAATAGGAAATGACTTATCCTTTGCTTAAGAAACCATACAGGAGTTCAAACATGAAACACCACAGCATCTCACACTTATCCTTTATTTAAGGAATCATACAGGAGTTCAAACATGAAAACAACCTTACCTCAGCCTGCATGCCAGCATGCCGCCGAACTCCTGTAGCGTCGTACATAACAATAAGGCTGAAGCCAAGGCAGACAGGGAAAAGGGCATCACTGAGCCCATGGCAAATTGCCACTGAGGTAGTGAGGGCGACACAGAGAGCTGAATGCGATGAAGGCATGCCCCCTGACCCCAGCAACATTTTGAAATCCCAGCGTTTCTCAACAAAAAAGGTAGTGAAAACCTTCAAAGCCTGTGCAAGGGTCCATGCCACAAGGCCTGACATAAAGGTTGGGTTTGCACACAACGTAGCTATAACAGGGCTGATGCGATCCTTGGCCATGGCTGTAGTGCTGAGCAAAGCCATGCTCAGACCTCCTTGCTCCAGAAAGCCATTGTAGGCTCTAGATTTCTCTCTGTTTTGCAATCTCTGCAAGCTCTCAAAGACCTTCTGTGCTGTTTTGGACCGCTTTTGTGTGATGAAATCAACTGAATTGGGGGCTAAATTTTCAGTGGACTCACCTGCAATATGCAGCGAGAGCCTTCTGGGCATAGATTTCTGATGCAAAAAGGATCCGAGTGCCCAGGCTGCCTGGGAGAAGGTCACGGCTAAGGCAACCATTGCAGAGAAAGATGGGAAGACCCTAGAGGCTCCAATTCTCTGGAAACCCTTCAAGTTGGATGAATCGCTGCAGGATACGGTGAGGAAGGGTCTATATCTAAGGGCGAGTGAGCAAGTCCTTCTATCGAACGGTTGAAAACGCACTCCTTTCCGAAGGAGAAAAGTGGGCGGCCAGTGGCATGGCTTTTTGCAGAGAAGCAAGTCAGTCTGCAGGAGCGCCATAGCCAAAAGGAAGGTGCAGAACCCACGTTAGAACAGAACTAAAAAAACATGGAAAGGTAGAAAAATGGAGAACCCAAAGTGCGTTTACTGTGTGAGTCTGAGAGTGAGAGAGAGAAGGGAGAGAGAGAGCTGAAGTTGAGAACACACAGTTAGCACTCTGCAACAATCGATCCAGGATGTGGAATCCGGGGAAAAAAAAAGAATATGCTGAAGTTGAGAACACACAGTTAGCACTCTGCAACAATCGATCCAGGATGTGGAATCCGGTAAAAAAGAGAATATGCTGCTTCACGTACGAGGTTCGAATCTACCCACTCCAAATAGTGCAAAGACTCTCCCCATCAAAAAACAAGTTAAAAATGGCCTTCCCAAATCACATTGCCCAAATAAGTCCTTCAAATTTTTTAAGAGATTTTATTAGTGGCATGCCATTGTTATCTACTGTAGATGGAAGATGGCATAAGCAAAGTAAAACACTAAAGAAAACAAGGCCTCAAAAAAAGCGAGGAAGAATAAACTAAAAATGGCAGTAATTCGCACATGTGACTATCAACACCTGTATTAAAACATTAAAGCACACGAGGTCACATCAAGCAAGCGAGGAAAAATGACAGACAAGCTACACACATGCAACCAACAATACCCATATTACAAGACAATGGCACATGCTAGCTACCACAAGTGAACCAGCTCAACCAGCTCTGTAAACACTCCATCGGCCCGCCAACTCTCATTCAACAAATTATCAAGCCAAAAAATAACAAATACATGAAAACGAAAAAATAATCACAACCATTAATTACTAACAAGGTTGACAAAAAATGGTTGACTAGCCCTAAGTCCCCTATATCCTGTGTTAGGGAAGACCAAAAATCCTTACAAGCCAACAAACACGATTGTGCTAGTAGCAAAATTGTGCAATTCACAACCAGATGAGCCCAACTTAAGTTACAAATACCAAGAGTTTATACAAGTTGTTCCATTGAATACCTCAAGCATCATTGATAACTAAAATGGCAACCCTAGTCCAATCAAATAAAAAGTAACTTACAAAGATGGCTAAGACAAACATATGGTTCTTGTAAATTATAGAACATTTGACAAACATGAGGTTTTTTGGTACTTATAAAACATTTGACATATGCTTAGCAAACCCTCTATAGGCATAAGAGATAGTTCATGCACCTTGCTTTATCACTAGTGTTTTCACCAATTGTTATCATGATGTCAACCTCATAAGCTTTAGGGAGAAGTACTAATCCTTAAAATTGGTTATATGCTTCATCATCCCATGTCTATGACCCACAATTCATATTGTGCTACTACCTCACCTACTTCACTATAGATTTCTTTGATGTGCTGAGAAAAAGCTCGAGGTCCCATGTCTATGACCCACAATTCATCTCGTGCTACTACATGACCTACTTCATTTCCTTCAATGTGTTGAAAAAAACTCCAATAAAAGAAGTGAAAGTTAGCATGCATGTATGTGTGTTTGCACCAAGATTGTGTTCAAAGGTTGAATGGTTTGAGAATTTGTGAGGTGTATAAGAGTGATTGGTGGATGAGTTGGATAGAGTGTGTGACTAGGATAGATAAGGTTATAAGGGATGTGATCAAATGTGTAATGTAATTAATGATATTGTGTTATATGTTAATCACTATGTGCGTTAACATGGTTTCACTAGGCACTTTACCATCTTACCCCCATCTTGTCCGACAGCATTGGACTTTATAAAGTGGCCTTACCTTGAGCTTAATGCCAAATGGGAAAGTGATAAACTTCATGTACATAGTTGCTTTAGGACTAAAACTAGTGCCAATGGACTATTTATTTATTTTGTATGGCCTAGTATGAAAGTTAGTCACTTGTATATAAGTCAGTAATTCATTCCCTTATAATAGAATACTTGTGCACTCTCTCCCTTCCTTACTATCTTGCTTGCTTATATATTCTGTTAGATTCTTGCATGATAGATGGTTGCTTATTTTGAATAGGTTTGATTGTAGGCTTCTCCCTTGCAATAGAATGGGGAAGTAATAAACTTCGTGTATAATAGAATACTTGTGCACTCTCCCTCTTCCTTACTCTCTTGTATGCTTGTATATTGTGTTAGATTCTTGCATGATAGATGGTTTCTTACTTGAATAGGTTTGATTATAGGCTTCTCCCTCTCATTAGCTTCTTGTCCATCACCTTTACCCCCTTAACAAAGGAAGCATTCTAGTGTGACAATAGAGTGATGCAGGCATATGAGATAGTGCACCCACATGGGAAGTTACAATTGTGGCTCTATGGCAAAGTACCAAACCACACATGATTTGGTAAAGGGTAAGGTAAGCTCTTAACTTGAATATATTTGGCATTTCACTGATGGGAGCTTAGTACTTAGCTCTTCTTTTCTATCCATTCTAAGCTATTGGGATCACCCAATATTGCCAGGTGTTGATTAGGAGCACACACTCCAAAAAACATACGGTTTTAGAGCCTTAGATGTGTTAAATTTATTCTTTTTAATTTGTTTAAAGTGGCATTCTAATTTTATACTTGAAAGGAAGAACCCTAGTTTCTCTGGTGATTTACATGATTATGTAGCCCACCTTTCACTGCATTAAATCAAGAAAGTGTATAATCCACTCCAAAAACATAAACTTTGAGCTCTATTTGGTGTGGATTAGAGTGAGAAAGTTAATTTTTGTTCATGCATTTTATATTTGATCATATGCATTGTTGCAATTGGTAGTTTAGAAGTATATAAAATCAACAAAAACATTTGAAAAACACTCATGCATTTTATATTTGATCATATGCATTGTTGCAATTGGTAGTTTAGAAGTATATAAAATCAACAAAAACATTTGAAAAACACTCAACCACATGAATAAACACCACTAATCACCTCCCATCAAGTCTAAAAAATCCCAAAAAGTCAAAAAATAGGCCAAACCATCTCTCGAGGTGGATACATAAGCGCATATACATGTATCTAGCAAACATGAGCTTTGAGATGTGAACCATGAGCCTAGAGATGTGATTTGTGAGTCTAGAGGCGTGAGTCGATAGATATGAGCCTAGAGGCGTGAGTGTAGAGGGAGGTATAGCTAATATTATACCAACCAAATTAAAATTACCTTGAAGGACATACCAGAGATCAATTCACTAGAGAGAAACCCTTGATGTGAACTTGATTCAGACTAATTATTGGAAATAACAATCTAGTTAACTATAGTGTATTAAACTTGTCTTGAAAGAGATGCAAAATAGTGGGATCATGGAATATCTACCAATATTTTCAAAGACATGTGATGCATGTGAAGCTTGTATGATGGGAAAAGAAGCAACAACAACCAACAAGAGGCCAACTTTCAAAGAAAAGACTCCTCTGTTAGCTAGTGCATCGTGACCTTTGTGGTGAAATTTTAACCATTGCTCTAGGTGATTCTTCCTATTTCATGTTGTTAATCAACAACTATAGTAGGAAGATGTGCGTATATTTCATCAAGGATAAGGTTAAGGCTTTTGTTAAATTTAATATTTGTTTAGAAAATGTAAAAAATGAAACATGTAAGAAGCTAAAGATGTTCTAAACTGATGGGGGTGGAGAAATCATTTTAATGGAATTCAGGCCTACTGAGCCTACTGCCAAGGAGTAAGGGATCAACACAGAGTCATTGCTTATGCTCCATACCAAAATGATGTTGTAGAATGTAAAAAGTGGTCAAGATATATTTGAGTATGCTCAAAGGGAAAAGGATTGCTTGATACCTTTTGAGTCAAGGTAGTACTCAATGCACATTCTCAAAGTAGAGCACTTTCTCAATAGGAGTTACACTAAAGAAGTTACACTTTCTCAATAGGAGTTACACATTCTCAATGCAATGCACTTTCTTAATAGGAGTCCCACATTTTCAAAGCAACAGTGCACTTTCTCAATAGGAGTTCCACATCCTCAAAACAGTGCACTTTCTCAATAGGAGTTTCACATTCTCAAAAGGTTCCAATCCTTGGACCCTCGGCACAAAGGCACTTTCAAAGTAGAGAAAGTGGCCTTCATTCTTGGATTTGTACCATACGGGCCCAAATGGAGCCATGTTCTTCAATTGTTCCACCTAGAACAAAAGCCAAAGGAAACATTATGCGACTACATTGCACGCATTAAGTACCTCGATTTGCATTGCAAAAAAAGGGAAAAATTGAGTGACAAGCAATTAATAGACCGTTTCCTCTTGTGTTTGCACAATCCAAAGCTTCACAACCATCTATTTGTCGTGAAGGACCCCTTAACATTTGATCAAGCTTGCAAATGGGTGACCTTTCTCGATGACAATATGCGAGAAAGAAATTCCATGCAATTGGTCATGAAGCCAATGACAACCCAAAGTCCATTTGTAACATTACCCTCATCTCCTCCCCGGGGCACCATGCATTAATGGTGGCACCACCCCCAATCCCAACATGCACATAGCCACCACGTCCATCTAAAATGCCCATTTTCCATTCCAACCATTGCCTCTCACTGGAAAATCCCATTGATCATGGAAAGATCAAAACCTGTTCCATTACCAAGCCCATGGAGCCCATGTGCCCCAACACACCTAAGACACCAATAACACACCATCTTCCTTTGCATGTGCCTCACATGGACCCTAAACCAGCTGTACACACCATAGGTGTGCCTACAAGGAGACCACCTCTTCAATGTTTCCTTTGCCAGGGACCCCATAGAGTGGCTGAATGCCCTCAAAAGAAAAGACTCCCATTGACACCCCAATGTCATGGCTGTGGGATTGACCATTACTTCAAGTATTGCCCTTTGTAATTAGTTTCTAACTCCACGGTCAAAGGCATGCCATCCCTCAACATGTTGAGTGTTCAACATGGAAAGATATCCATTGTTTCATTGAATGCAGTCACACAGTTTTAGGCTAAACTCAAGAAGGCCAAAGAACCAAAGTAGTCCAACACCTTAGCTACTGAATGTGCCACATCCAAAAAGAAACAACGCTTCAAGCACATTGGCAAAGGTGAATATCGTTACCATAAGAAGTGCCTCAACAAAGAACACATCCTCCTCCTCAGGGAGTGCTAATCGTGCCAAAATGCCACTCCACCAAGTAGCCAAGCCAAACTACCCAAGCGGTTGGTCCCATATCCCAACCCCATTATAGAGAAGCAACTTCTTCAATAGGCCCAAGCATTGGTACGGGATTGCAAGGCCCAACTCAAAGAAGAATCTTTACCACTGCCAAATGGAGGCATACCCCTGGACATGTGATGCCCCATTGATCTATTTACTTGACATTCAGGAAAAGAACCTGAACTTCTATAGACACTAAGGAAGGAGCCTGAGCTTATGCTCAAGGATGAGGAAGATCCGTTCGACAACCTAACGTTGACAAATAAAGATCTTTCCCCACCTGTGCCTCCTAACCCTTCATTGCCTATTCCATAGGAGGACAAGACCAAATCCCACATTCACATCGAAGAACTCGGTGTGGACAATGACACAGAGTTTGACAAAGACCCATAAGGTGCCCACACAAAATTTGTTAAAGTATTTTACCCTCCTACCCAAGTCTCAACCCAAAACCTCGTTGAACAAGGACCAAATTGAACTTCTATACATCATTACCGGTCCAACCTATGAACCAGACCCTGAAAATGAAGAAGCTCCTCATTAATGAGACCTTGCCAGCCTATCAGCCTTTCTTTCCTCCCAAATCCAAATGACCATTGGAACCTTGTTATTACAAGGGAACCCGAATTTATGGAATGACTCCATGGATTGGATGGAATGAAAACTACAAGCTACTATAGAGAAGGTGGACAACTCAGATTCCTCAAATGAATCTGAGCCACATAGTCTTAAAATACTTCATGAGAGTCACCCACAACCTTAAGTCGCACCAACAATTCGAGTAAATGCGTTGGGTCACTACTTTGAAAGTGATAACATAAATGCAACCTAGTACATTTCCTACAAAGGACATGAGGTCAGGACCATCCTAGATGGGGTGCTGGTGTAAGCATCATCACAAGGAAGTGCTGGGAAAAATGGGGAGAACCACCCCTAGAGGACGCCAAATTCGTGATAAGGCTTGCGGACGGGACAACCGCAAAACCCTTTGGACTATTAAAGGATCTTAGGATCAAAGTCCTTGACATGAGCTTCAAACACCCATTTGTAGTCATGGACTTTACTCAAGGTGGATATAACGACATCTTGGGAAGGACCTTCATGAGATTGACACAAATGGTCCATGACTGGGACACAAATCATGTCTACCTCTGCAAATGGGATCGAACGCTCAAAGTGAACTTATGTACATGGAAGGCACATCCCATGATGAAAGGTCCCTTTGTAGAAGATTTCGTGACCACATCCAAGACTAACGATCGCTTTGTTTGCCTTGATGAAGAGAAGGAGACAAAAACCAGAGTCGCTTTTGTCATGGATGACGAAGCTGACCAAGAGTGGATGCAAATCCTAGCTACAATCGATACACTCCTAAATCATAACCAAGGAACCACATTTGTGGTCCTAACCTACCGGTACGTTCATGAACCCTACAAGACCTTTGCCTCATTAACACCATCAGTGTAAGCACAGCTCCCCAACACAAAACCGTAACCTTTGGAAAAAAAATATACAAAGAAAGCATGCCTTGATGTCTCCACACAACAGCTAGCCACAATCTTTTGCCATCGAAAACATGGGTCTCCCTAGGCAAACCATGTCTTCACAGTGCTCATGCCAAAATTTAGCTGCCTAACGATGAAAAATAGATACAAAGCCTTGGTTCTTTTACACAAATGGTACTGTCTCTAACCCATTTTCTTGTAAATTTATGTGGTTTCCACAAGTGAGACCAAAGAAGCAGTCATCCTTGGAGGGAGTTGGGTTAAGAATGCCCCGTGTATAATCAACTCAGCTGACAACACAACTACCCTCGAGCTACCTTTCCCACGGGAAAGGTAATGATGATCCTCTGGGAAGAGGAGTCCACCGTATCCGCTCTTATGCCATAACCAACTGCTTCCACAAAGGGTACTCTTTCACCCCCAAAAATTGGTAAGTCTTCCACCGCCCTTGAACTACCACAAGAACCAAACCCACCAGGAATATGGATTGGATTATTGAAGGTGGAAAGCCCACATATATTGTATGGTCCACACCAATCTCATATTTTTGGAGGCATGGAAAACTCTTGGGAAATCCACACTTACACACCTGAAAGCACTTACATTCAAATCTCACATGAAATGTGTCTAAAGAGTGTTGGGTATTTCATTCCTGAAATCTCCATTGGAAATAACTAGTTGGAGTTTAGATTTCATGTCATTGATATAGGAGCACTCCAAGTACTATAATTGGGCAAGAACGAATTGATGCCATTCACTGCCAACTCAATTGGTGAGAAACGGCCACCATAGAAGTCAATGGAAAAAAAAGCTATCATCCTCTTGTCTCCCGAAAAGGAAATCATACACACAACCTCACCCTCAACTGCCATTCATATTCACGTCCCATCCTCATCACCGGTAGTCTCCCGTGTTACCACACCCCGTGCCTCACCAAAGTTGGTCGAAGGAGTACAGTTGACACCATCCAACATAGACAATCAAGCCTCACTGTGAGACCCATGCCCTCTCTACGCATCGAACTCTGGAGTGCCAGCAGCGGAAGTAGCGCAGGGCAGGGTTTCCCACTAGGGGCCTCGTCCCACAAATGTCTGGGACTAGTCTGGCGGCTCTTCCAAAACCAGAAAAAACTTTCCTCGCCCAGAAAGCATAGGCGATTCCTCCAGGAAAATCTTCTAACGTAGTCAAGAGCCTTAACTATCCTTTGTATTCTGACCGAGCCCATGGTCACATGGCCGAATCAAAGGAGGAACTTGCACTTGGTTCATAGAGACCAACGCTTTTTTCCCCATCAAAAGAGGCACACCCGTTGATTCTTTTCCATAGAACAAGTATTATAAAGTGACTTACTTCAACTATCATAACTTGAACATAATTGAATATTCCGGAGGGACCTTGATTACACTGGAAGGAAGGAGCTGGAATTTGGAATCTTGGTCCTTGACTTCCTTGTCCTGAAAACCTTGATCCAAAAGGAGTTGGGCATTCCATGCTACGATGACCGTATCCTTGGCAGTTAAAGCATCTATTTTCTCTGTTCAAGGGTGGAACTTTTGAAGTTGAGTTCCAGGGAATTGTGCTCAAAGAAAATGGCCTTCCTTCCATTTTGAAACTTCTCGTATCCTAGGTTTGATTAGGACCTTGTTGTCTCTTAGGAGGCGAAAAGTTGGAGTCACTTTCCGGGGTTAGGAATCTTTTGAAAGATGAGGGTGTTGGCTTCGGCGGGACCTTGACAACAAAGGCCTTGGCGAAATCCTTCGCCATTCGCACTGCTTCAGCCCATAGAAACTGGCTTAGCATTCTTCAAGGTATCCAAGGGTTCGTTCATTCCCCGAATGAACCTGGCATCAATTGTTCTTCATCCAGCGGTGGCGAGTATTTGAGGAGGAGAGCGAATGCTGGTGATATTCCTCCATAGTTTGGCTGCCTGGGTTAGCTCAAGAAACTCATTCATCTTTGTTTCCAAGAAGCCTGGAGGACAAAATCTATTTCTAAGGTATGTCTTGAGATCATCCCACGTCTGAGTGTTCTGATCCAAGCGGTTTGTCTTGTAGTGGTTCCTCCACGCTACTTTGGCTATCTCTACGATCTTCAGCTTGGCAAGAGTCATCTTACTTTTATCGTTGTAACCTATGACATCGAAGTACTCCTCCATAGCTTTGATCCACTTCTCTACTATTTCTCCCCAGTGCTCCCCTTCACCTTTGAAAGGTCCAGGCTGAGATCTATGAAGAGCTTTGCGAACATCTGGGTCGAGCTCTTCCTCATCGAGTCGGGGGCTAACATTTCTACCACGATGACCTCGATCCATGATCTTATCAATACGAAAATTCTTTGTCAAGTCCCTTTTTCCAACTTAACCAATAAACTTAGGTGAAAAGACCACTTTATTTATAATTTGAATCCAAAAGGAGTTAAACTTTAGATTCAATTGATTTCGGGGTTCCTTAAAGTTTGGTCAACCCTCTCAGAATCCTGGGATAAAGATCCCTTCTATAAGAAGAAACATACATAACTCCTTATTAGAAAATAGATCATTCATATCCTTAACACAATAATGGTCCATCAGATCAGTAATTTCCAATTTAACATTTGAACATTCCCCATGGGAATTTCAATTATACAGGTTCTCAATTTGTCATTCCACAATTGGGTCTACTGGGCCAAAGGTCAAGCTGCGAAGAACAATCTGTCTCACAGCACAATCCACTAATCTCATAGTGATCTGCTGAAAGTCTTGATCGTCTTCCAAGTTACTAACATCATCAATGGAATTCTCTCCATTCATCATTATCATAACTTATTCAACTCATCTACTTTCAACCAAAATTCAACTCATCATAACTTATTCATCTACTTTCAACCAGAATTAAAAAAAAATCATCATCCTTCAATTAGAATCCAAATCTATTCATCAATTTGCAACCAAAATTCTAAAATCATATCAACCATTCGAAATCATCATCTAGGATAGCATTTTTGCTCATAACTTCAAGGTCTAAGATTCACTTGTATATATTGTCAGTATAGAGCTGCAGTTATACCCACAGTATATACGGGCAATCACGGCCCTTGGTGCTATAAGGTAAATGCCATCATATCTAGGCCTCAAGCAAGTTGGAAATTCTACACAATTACGGTACTTCCATCTAAAAACTCAATTTCCAACTTATGAATCTCCATTATGAATATCAACTCGTATGAATTTCATCACATAATTACAATCTTTCACTGGTAGCTCACAAATTTTTGACATTTCTTGCTTCTTGGTTTATCAACTTCAACCACATTGCTCTGATACCAGCTGTAAGACCCTTGCCCTCTCTGCGCATCAAACTCTGGAGTGCTGGCAGCGGAAGTAGCAACCTCCGCGTAGGGCATGGTTTCCCACTCGCGGGGCCTCGCCCACGAATGTTCGGGTAAGGGACTAGTCCGGCGGCTCTTCCAAAATCGAACCCGGAAAAAACTTTTCTCACCCAGAAAGCATAGGCGATTCCTCCAAGAAATTCTTCTTACGTAGTCAAGAGCCTTAACTATCCTTTGTATTCCAACCGAACCCGTGGTCACATGGCCAAATCAAAGGAGGAACTT
This sequence comes from Cibotium barometz, assembly GCF_041138505.1. Taxonomy (NCBI): domain Eukaryota; kingdom Viridiplantae; phylum Streptophyta; class Polypodiopsida; order Cyatheales; family Cibotiaceae; genus Cibotium; species Cibotium barometz. Next base: position 30,086,039 of record NC_141083.1, read on the forward strand.
GCACTTGGTTCATAGAGACCAACGCTTTTTTCCCCCATCAAAAGAGGCACAACCGTTAATTCTTTTCTATAGAACAAGAATTATCCACCAGTGACTTACTTCAACTATCGTAACTTGAACAGAATTGAATTTTATTGTAGGAATCCATCGATCTAGCCTAACCCCATCCAATCCCATGGATTAGCCAACCGCCCAACCATTAATGGTATTGATGGGATCCATTATAAGAATTTGGTTATGTTACTAGGAAAAACAGTTCCCAGGCCCCTTAGCCGGCTCTCATGCAAAAATTAAGCAGACACACCACTTACGCACCCAATATGAAATTGCCTTTTTCTCAGATTCAACTACTTCCAAACAGAATTGCAATAAAACCACAGTGTTTCCATCATAATCCTCAGTATTCCAGTTCCAGGGTCCAAATTCCAACTTTTCCACTTTCCAACCATAAAATCTAATTTCCAGTCATTCCTTCCTCAGCGTACCTATGGCATTATCCGCAACCAGAACGCTCACCACCTGGTCAGTCCCTCTAGGCTCACCTAGTACTTCACTCAGGGGCCTTTTGAATAGTTCCTATCTCATGGTACCTAGGAGTATAATCAAGATTTTTCCATAAAATCCATCTGGACTCTCCGTTGAAGATCAGCTAGATCAACCACCAACAAGATCCATTTATCAAAAAGAGCCATGAACTCATCTGTTGAAGACCAACAAGGCCAATCAACCAGATCCATGCCCGTGTTTAGAAAACAACTCCAACTCATTCTCTTCCTCGATGCACGTGTGGGTATCCTGGGCGACCTAGAGCCCGAGCACCATATGGTCAGCACCCTCTAGGCTCCTTCGCAGGCGCTTCACTCATAGGCCGCTTTCTTGGCCCCTCATCCATCGTTTTATCGGAAGCTCACCATTTTAACCAAACCGAGGCTGGTCAAGACCTCGGCTGACCTTGCCACGTGAGACGTCCTTCTTTGACTCTCCGTCAGCTGCTGCTGTTGCGACATTTTCCACTTAGGTCCCCCGACCTCATTCCATAAGATAGTCAAAATGCTTTCCCAGCATTCTTGACGTAAAACAATCTTTTAAAAAATAGGTTTCATATGCAAATACAATTTCCAAACAAAATTCCTATCTTTCCATATCATTCCTCATCATTTCTCTTTAGATGCTCTCTTAACGATCCGCTAGGGTGAGTCATCCCATATTCCATATCATTTCACATCATTCCTCATTATTTCTCTTTGGATGCTCTCTTAACGATCCGCCAGGGTGAGTCATCCCATATTCTACATCACTTCATATCATTCCTCATTATTCACATCATCCCACATCATTCTACATTATTCAACACATTAATCCACATCAGTCCACATCAATCCACATCAATCCACACCAGTCCACATCAATCCACATCAATCACATCATCCACATCAGTCCACATCAATCCACATCAACCCACACATCAATCCACATTATCCACATCAGTCCACATCAACCCACACATCAATCCACATCATCGACATCAGTCCATATCAATCCACATCAACCCACACATCAACCCACATCAATCCACATTACTCCACATTAATCCTCATCATTCCACATCAACCCACACATCAATCCATATCAACCCACATCATCCACATCACTCCATATCAATCCACATCAAGCCAATTTCTACAAACAAGATGGTCTCTTTTCGCTTTCAGCGAATGAGGTTTGATTATTAACTTTCCTTGATCTAGTTATCAGAATTTTTATTCCACAATCAACCAGGTGCATCTAAGCATCTTGTTTAAAATATCCAAATATAACTTCCATATGAAAATAATTACATGAATGTTATCCTAAGGTCTCTTTCATCATAAAATGAATAAATATAAGATTTCTTATCATAAAAACAAGCTTAAATGAATTAACCTCATTCTAACTAGATTAATAATCATAAAAATGTTTAATCTTCATCTCTAGCTTGTTAGGCTTAGAGTTCAGGGAAAGAAAATGAGATTAAAATTAAGGATTATCCTTCCAAGAAGGATTTAACCATAAAAGTGAGTATTCTTTCAAAAAGAGTGATTACAAATCAAAAACAATACATTTAAACATAAGGGATTAACATCACTTCATTTAAACAACATAAATAAAAAAGGGCATGGTTTTAAGAAGAAACCATGAAATAGAATGCTTCCCAAGCATGTAGAGAGGTTGGGAAGAAGATTACCATCCAAGAAGAGAGTAAACATCATTGTTTAGGCTCACCCTTGGTTTTTGGCTTGATTCTTTAAGGAGATGTGTAGCCCTCAAGAAAGAGGCTTGGCCACCAAGAAAGAGGGTAATCTCCAAGAGAAGAAGAGGTTTAGTGAAGCACCAAAGCTTCACAATGGAGAGGCAAGGTAGAGGGATAAAGGAAATACACTAAAATGAAAATTACACTAGCATGTAAATACATTAAGATGAAAATACAAAGGAATGGGGTTTTATTTATAGGTGAGGAAGGCCACCAACCAAGCCCAACTGGGATCTAGAGGCTTCTAGCTTCAGTTTGATACAATTTGGACAAGTTTTAGACTAGTTATACCCACTTTTTGATCTAGTTTGGAAGAGGAGAGAGGAGAGATGAAATATCTAGCCACTTTATGATTTTTTTGAATAAAAAATGACCTCCTTGATGTGATTTATAGGCGCCTCCTCCTTGATGAGGGGTTTTCTCTCTCCTGAGGTGTCACAAGGCCTCCCAAAAGTCTCCTTTAAATATATGAAACTCATGATTATTGCATCTTCACCTCATGTGAGCCTTTCTTTACTATTTTTTTGTGGATAATTCTAATTTTTTCCATTTTTCTTTTAATTCTTTTTTTCCAACCTTAATGGATAAGGATATCACATTTTTAAATTCAAAATAATTTAATAAGGCTTAGAACTTTGAACTAGGGGACTCCTTGCTTCACCCCCACTTTCCAAATCTAATGCAACTTAGAAATTTTTGATTAAAATTCTATTTCAGGGGATCACTTCCTATTGATTAGAAGAAAATACTTATCCAAAAATATTTCAAATTTTTGTTATCTCTCTCTAGAATAGTTTCCTCTCTAGACCAAAACAGGGCCAAACAAGATCTTTTTCCATTTCTGAAGGGGGGAATGATTACAAGAGACTGAAGGGGAGGTTCTTACATCTTTTCATTATCAAAAGTTGGAGGGAGGAATCTTACACTCACTGTTGAAAATCATGTTTAACCCTATATCCGCGACCATCCACACCACAAGTACCCCGATTTCTTACCATTATCATGATAACAATCAATGGTGGGTGCCCAAGAATCTTCTTTTGTAGCTCAAGGATTCTATGATGGCTACATAGAACTTTGGATCCCAAAATGGCCATCCTAGAAACACAAGAGAAAAAAGCAAACTAAGCGACCAAAAACCAACCCTAAGCCAAACCTTCAATGTTGGCTAGTCTCCAACTGCCTGCTAAGAGCACAAGGCTAGTATGAAGGCAACACTCACCTCCAAGAATGCAGGTTGTGCTCATCCACCACAGCAAATCCCCAAGGAACCGTGAAAGGCCCAACGGTTGAAAGTTAGGCAACCCCAAGCATAACAAAGCCAACAACGATGGGTGCCTACCAACTTGCTCAAAGCTCAAGGGTTCCATGAAGGAAACATGCACATGTGGCTCCCAAAGCCATAAATCAAAGGCTTGTCCTCAGCATCGATAACCTACTCATATCTCAAAGCCTCATCCACAAAAAATCAAGAAGCCTTATCAACCACGGGCCCTAATCACGATGGGTGCCAAACTATCTCTTAGAAGCCTAACACTTCAATGATGGCAACTTCATCATTTGGGTCCCACAAAATAACCCTCAAAAGTTAGCCCAATCCACAAAAGACTTATTCACACAAAAAGCATGGGCACTCACAAGCTCAATTTGCTCAGTCCCTTTAATGAAAAGAGTCTCGTCCACGAAGCTCCAACCCACCCCTGAACTTTAGCACCAAAGCAAGGGGTAGTGCCACAAATGCCAGAGCTTATACAACCACTCAAAGACAACCTCAATGGTAAGCTCACAAAACTAGCCAAATGGGGTAATCAATACAAAACCCTCTTTTTGGGTGTTGACCAATAAACAACTTTCAAGTCCTCACCCAAAGAGGAGGGCCAAAAAAAGAGAAAGAAAGAAAGAAGAAGAAGAAGACGACGAAAGGTGATTAGGCATGTCTAGGTAATTAGAACCATGGGCACAGCTTTTGCCCTCACCCATGCATGACACCTACAATTCTCATTGGTCTCTATCATTTGTGCACATGCCACACAAAGCTTCATCATCGACAGCCATCCAGGTACATCTCTATATGGGGGGACCATGGAGGGCGCAAGCCTGGTTCAATGGTACGAACCATTGCCTAGATCTTCTTGATCACCCCATCTTCATCCAAATAACCGTACTTCATGCCTCATCAACCCTACCTACAACTTCTTCTTATGCTACCTTAGCTTTGGAAGCCAAAAGTTGACTACAGTATGTATATTGCAATCATGATCCAAAGTAGCTTCTACTTCCATAATCAAAAGTTGCTACACCTATGGATCCTCGCCCCGTCAACTACCACTCTCATCAAAATAGGATCCCAATCACATGAGCTACAACAACATAAGAAGATAAACCACTAAAATAAAGAGAGAGAACATCGACCACCAAAATATCAACACCCAAGGGAGCCAAGACACCCATTAAGGTGTCTTGATGAAGATGCCAGAACGCTGACCACCAAAAGATCAACACCCAAGGGAGCCAAGATACCCATTAAGGTGTCTTGATGAAGATGCTATAGCTACATGTACATTGCCATCAAATATAGCATCTCGAAGCGTAAGTAGTTTCCATGAGAGTTACCTCCTTGTCCCTCCAAAAACCCCACCTCGCCGCTTGCTTTCTAACATTGTTGTTTTACTAACCCCTCATTAACACCACCACCTACCACTTGGATACTGGTCATTAAGTATTATGCGCTAGTCTACTAATTCAATTACTCTGATTCCTCTCATCAGGATGTTAAAGATGCAAGGACAATAACAAAGAAAAAACAACAAAAACAAAATTAACAGTACTATTGGGCACATACAAGAAATCAAAATTCATAAGATCCCTTACGACTAGATGGATACTTAATCTCCAGTACTCCACTAACTTCTTTCCATCTTACTAACACCCCCACCCCCTCTCATTTCCAGATAGACAAGAGGACCAACAACCAAGTGCGACACTTCCTAGTATACCTCAACAACTTCTTCACCGATCATGAGGACACGATCGACTTTAGGAAGGGGACTATGTTAACCACATTTGGTTAACAGGTTTCTATGACAACTATGTCCACACACCCATGTAATGGGTGCCCATACTATATTATAAATCCCATTATTTGATGAGAAAAATGCCCTAAAGACGCTCCCAAGTCTCGAGCTTTAAAGGACAGACAAGAGGATCTCGGATAATTGGCCAAACCATAAAGAAAAGCCTTGTAACTATGTTTTGGGCGGCCTAGTGGGAAAAGTCTTGGAACTATAAAAGCTATTTTCTCTTGTTTATAACTCATTCTCCCATTTATGCAATAGAAGTGGAGTGTTCTCTCTCCCTCTCTCTTGCAACTCTAATCCATCATGTGTGGTATGCTTAGGGTTAAAATTTAGGTGTGATTAGTGCTAATCACTTGTTCTCTCTTGCTTCTTCTCTCCCTCTTGCTTGTATACTACCCCTCAATTTTGCCACCAAATTGACATGAATCCATATATGGAATATCCACTCGATAAACATGTCCAGCCCACCATTGAAAGATCCCTGCCCCCTCTGCGCAACGATTTTGATCTTCAAATTCTCTTAATAATGTGATTATTATTATGAGTTCATGTTGATTTCACAAATGCTCGTTTAGGTCACATCCTTGTGTTTTTTTGCAAGTTCTTATGTTGGGGGTCATCTAACCATCTTGGCCGCCAGTGTCGCCGTCTTGTATCTGTTGAGCAACAACTTTCTCGTAACAACCTTGTAACTTAATCTTGCCAACGGGTAGTCCCCGACATATGTAAAAGGGAACTATCTAGGATACGAGAGAGAGGCGGGAGTAGGGAGTCTCAACTATGGGCTATTGCATTGTCCTTTGGGCTAAGCCTTCACTCTGATATATAGTGATTGTTGGTTTGATTCTCCGTTCTCTGTATTGTGTACATCTATTTGATTCTTAGTTTGCGTTAGTGATTTCTGTCTGGATATGTCTTCTTGTTGGAATCAGGGTTCAGCGTCATTCCTGTCTAGACGTGACTCCTATTTGGAAACAGAATTAGGAGCCACGTCAAGAATCTCATCTACTGCAGGAACTTACCTCAGTAATGTTGCGACTAACTCCCTTAGAATAGGTAGATTGGGAGCATAATGTGCTAGAGTTGGCTTATTGTGTTGGGCACAGTGGCATTAGTCGCATCTCCTTCGAAGCCACCGCTCAAGTGCCGGGTCTCGACCGGACACCGACATCTTAAGACTACTTGACTTTCTTTTATTTCTTTGTTAACAAGACATGTGTAAGTTCATGAGAAAGATACTTTATGGAACTTAAGATGGATGTAGTCTTCTTGTATGTGGAGAAATTTTTAACAAAAGAAGAGTTAGAAGATGGTGATTTAAGTCAATTCATATGCATACACTTTGGTATTCTTTTACAAAGGTGATATAATTTCTTGATGATTTAAATAGATTTAAGTCTAATTAAATTGATAAATCTCTTTAAATAATCTCAAAACGTTTTGTATATCTACATGAATGTAGATTTTTGGGTTAAGAAGCATTAGAAAGTCAAAGGCGAAGAAGCAATGATGTTATCAACAAGCTCTTTTAAATGCTTAGCTCTTCTCTTCATGCTAAGCAAGTGAAAATAAAACACATAAGTACTTTCTCTTTATCAATCTTATGGGTGAAGACTTTGGTTCCAAGTTTATCATTTCATTGATGTCAAAAAAGTTATGTATTTGTTGTTTACGAGTGCATGTTGTATTTCACAAATTGTAATAAAAGGTTCTAGTTTTATATAAAAAGCTTACTATAGAATAAAAACTTATCAAAGTTTAATGAAAGATATTTGATGCCTAAGGTTTGTTTGATTGAGCTTTTTACTATCTCATTGATTTATTTATGCTTGATTAAACTATCACATGATATGAGGCTTACATTAGTCGGATTAGTTAAAATCTTACCAGATTTTTTGGAAAAATTTATGGCAAGAAAAGTTAAACTTATATATGGCCGAAAATCTGTTTTGACTATGACACTCTTAAATAAACAAACTTTGAAGATTTAACTATTAAAATCCCTTTATTATATTTCCTAGCTTATGCAAAAGTGAATTCTAAGGTTGGTCGTCTGATTAGGGACTTTGTAGCCTGCATATTATTTGAAAGATAAAAATACACCAAGTTTTATTTTTTTTGAAAAATCATATGATTAGTTCAAAGTGATTAAATTTATTATAATTTTAAATTTGCCTTTGCTTGATTGTTCTTTAGGCACTGCTGATGCTCAAGCCACCTTGTGGCGAGCTCATTTTGATAAATTGGGTAGGTTAAGATTATCTTTATTCTTCGATTGCTCATTCTCTTGTTGATATGTTGCTAATTATTTTTGAACAATTTAAAACATTCACCATCATAACTTGACACTTTAGTGGCAACCTCAACCCTAAATTGTACATTTAAGAAAGGGGATATAAAATAAGTCTTACATATACATTGTATAAGCTTAAATAGGGGGGCCATATTAGTCTCGTAAGGTCCATAAATAGGGGGTTTTCTATAAGTCTATGCATGCATGTGACATGCCCTCTTTATTATGAGTGAACCCCAGGCGTGTCATGACACTCAAACAAGTTGTGTCTCCTCACACCATCAACATTAGGTATATGAACCTTTCCTTTTTGAAAGATCAAACCATTATGAATACTATACTCTAGATGAATACTCTCTCAAATTAATAGACAACAAAACTTGAGTTATCCACATAGATAACAAAAGTTGAGCTACACAAATAATGTCTGCATTTTTTCAAGGCATGAATCACAATTGTACTTGCATTTCTCCACCCTTAGAAAGATTCAAAAAAGGCGATGTAATTTTTGAATTTTTTGCATAATTTCTTATAGATGTCTAGAAGAAGTTCACAAATCCAAGAAAGAATTTGACCTAAGTGGTCTTCAAGATTGGCCATTCATAAATCTTACTCTAGTCTTCTTGTAATCAATCTGAATATCATTATTAATAGTAAAATATGATAGGTATGCTAGCTCTTGCTTAAAGAAATCACGTTTTCTTTTATGGCAACAAACAAGATCTAGCATACTAGTCAAATGTTGAGCATGGTCTTCAAGGGTCTACTACTACACAAGGATGTTGTCTAAAAAGATAATCTAAAAAATAAATCATTCATCATTTGTTGGATAGTCAAGTTTGCATTCGCGATTCTTAATGGCAACACCAAGAACTCATATGACCACATCTGGTTCTAAAGCCAGTCTTAAAGACATTGTACTCAAATACTTGAATCTAATGGTATCATGTCTTAGATGGTATCGGAATCTATTTCTAACGCCAGTCTTACTAGTCGTGAAGGAGCCAGAGAAATACAATGCATGAAAAAAGTTACATATGGTTGTTCTTGATAGGAGCAATGGAGGAAAGACTCGATTGGCAAAGGCAAACATATGGGCTTCACTTAACGGTAATTCGCTTATAAAAGATGACATTTACAATGGATGATGCACTAAATTTCAAGAACAGTATTAGAAACTTTTACAAATCAATGGTAGAAGCTTAGGGTCATAGTATCACCCACTACATGGTAAGAATTTTTCTAAATTGTATAAAACTATATTTGAAAGTGTTTTTGTTTTCTTTTTTTAAGTGTTAAGGTACTTATGAAATTACTGCTGGGCATGTGGAGACCCATTTAGGCATTTGAGCGTAATGCCTACATGAAATGTTTCCAAATTTTGGACCAATCAATCCCACTGGACAACTCTATTTCAGTCTTCCTTTCCATTATGTTTTATTCTGATAATGTAACCCAGAATAGTAATGGCAATCAATATTCACGCATCACAAATGGCCAGAGTATCTACTCAAATGCACAACATCATCAAACCAATCATAACTACATGTACCATACTCTATCGAAGAGTATTCGTCATTCTTTTTTTCCATACTAGACATTGCTGTCATTGTTGCACAAGGAGGTAGCTCATATGCTATGTACCCATCGTAAGATGTTGGAAGCTCCACCACCTTTGCAATATTCTTTGCATTGTGTAAGGCGACATGCAAATTACTGTTCAAGGGTAGCAATTTAATCATGCTTAAGACATTGGTAATCTTCCTATTGATGGCTTTATTATCATCCTCCACAGTAACTAGTGAGAATGTGATCGGTGTTACATTCTCACTAATCTCAATAAAAACCTTATAAAACTGGTGAAGCTCAATATCTAGTATGAAACCTTCTCCTCCATTAAAAAGGATTACTGGCTCTAGTATCACCAGCTCATGACTGAGAGAGAGTGGTTTCAATGTTATTGGCACTCCTTGAAAATCAAAATATTCCTTTAGAAGATCAAGTTTGAGCTCCTTCCATTTGCCTTAAAAATTAGCGAAAGTTGTTGCGTAGGCAAAGGTCCATAAATAGTGATGTTTCTGCTTATTGCTCTCGAAAGATAGTGAAGCAAAATGGACACAAGAACAAAAGAAGAATATTGAACAAGGACACATAAATTAAAGGGAAATGAGAACAAAATGGGAAATACTGGACCAGAATAGCCTCCTCCACTACTTGAATAATAAAAAGAAATATTTAAAATCCCAATTTCGCAATCATATTTTGAATCGTTCGTATTATCAATTTTTGTTGAGGAAAAAATGCGTGCGTTTTATTTCTAATGTGTATATTTCATTTCTTGTGTGTGCATTCTTTGTTTTTCTATTTAATTTATTCAAACACTTATGCAACAATAAAAAATGTAAATTATAGTATCGATTAAAATAAATGCTGTCAAATTGCCAAGCCAATCAATTATATTCTTTCCAAAACCAATATTGAAAGATACAGTGCACAAAAGAAAACTTAATACAAAATGATGGTATATTATTGTTCCAAAATAATAACAGCTGCATGTATTCAATGTAATTGATTATTAAATATATTCTCTATGTAAATGCACTAATATATCAATTCACACAGGAAGTTCTTGGCCCAACCCATTTTTGGGGCAAACTACATTCGAACAACACTAAACTTGGTAGGTGACTAGCATTGATCATTTTATTATTTGGTCTCAAAGTGCATATGTGTATATTGGTTTTCCTCTATCTACTTGCCCATCATTCTATGAGAAAGAGAGAGAGTAGATGTTTAAGTGTTTTTACATGTGTGTGGTTTAATGTTTGTATATATATTGTTTTCTATGAGAGAAAGAGAAAGCGAGAAATGTGTGTGTGTGTGTGTGTGTGTGTGTGTGTGACTGGGTTTATATATATGTGTATGTACATTTATTTGTGTGTATGTGTGTTCATATGTATTTATTTTATTAAAAAAAGGGTGTATGTGTGAGTGTGAGAGTGGGTTTATCTGTATGTGTGTTTCTTTATGTGTGTGTGTGTGTGTGTGTGTGTGTGTGTGTGTGTGTGTGTGTGTGTGTATAAGTATTTTAAAAATTTGATTACATTTTTAAAATATAAATTAGATTATACTTTTATTTTTTAAAATTATGAGGCCAGGTTTTTCTAGTTGCAACCTAGCTCTTGACCCTGTCTCCCCTCATTCTCTCACCCTCTCCAAATACAACTTCACCCTTTCATCCCTTCTCCTCTCCCCTTCCTGCAGCTAGGTGATGTTGCACACAGAGGCAAGCCTCCATGACCACCAGCCATGTAAGCCTTGTGCAAATCCACTTCCATCACTTCATGTTTAACTAGTGATTCACAACAAAAAGTCCTATTATTCTTTAAATTTAATTAGGTTTCAACGATTGTAAGCTTTGTTGTAATTTCATTTTTTTGGCAAAAAACGATGCTGTGTCTTTGCTAGTAGTCAAATTAATTTAAGCAATGCCCAAGTGCATTGCTTGGGTGTAGGCATATCATTAAACCTACGGCATGGGGAGGCCGTGTTGGCACGACCTCCCCTAGCCATGTTTTGTGTGTAGTATATGCCATGGGTTTGATACTCGTTTAATAATATGTGCCATATTCCAAGCCTGCACAAGGGAGACATTGCCCTAGCCTTGCCTTAGCTCATCTTGCATTTGAATCAGCACACACACAAAAAGGTCTTGAATGAGGCCACACCAACGCGGCCTCCTTAAGGGCCTTCTTTAAAATGTATTTAGTGCAAGAATTAAAGCTTGCCATGGCCTTTGATTTCATATGCCATAGGCACAAGCCATACAAGGGAGATAAACATTGCCGATCCCATTTGCCATAGCTATTGATCCCATTCCCATCTTGATTTTGAATTGGAAAATACTAAAAAAAAGGCCTAGCTACACCAACGCGGCCTCTGGAAGGGCCTATTTTCATGTATTAAGTGCAAAATGGAATAAGCTACAGAAGCTCCATGTAGCAAAAATAACTAAGAAAAGGAAACATCGAATAGTCCCACTTTGCTGAGATTTGAGACCATCTTGTTTTGGTCCATGAGATTTAGCCAATTCGGAGACCCTCTTCTTTTCTTCCATGAGCCTTCTTCTCTATTCTTCTAACCTTTAAGCTTTGAATTTGAGCCCTTGGCATTATGTCTTGAGCTTGAAGTTTGGTCACAAGATTCTCTAGGCTAGGGGACTCTTTGCCTTTGCCTGTGCTTGGAATTGTCATGGATATACCAAGTATCCATGGATATACATACCTAAAGCATGGCTATGGCACATGCTCCACAAATCATGGCTATGGCCCATGCTCCAAAGAATTTGCATGTAATATTCCTAAAGCATACAACATTGCCCTATTATATGTTGTTTAAGAGAATGAATCCGTATTCAAGTTGACCATGGATTGACGAATGCCATGTAAGCTGGATACTCTGATGTATATGTATGCTTATGTTCAATGTTATAAGCTCGAAATTCTCTGATGTATAGCACTGATTGATGTTAAGTTACACCTAATTACTATTAAGTTGCACTATTTTACTATTAAGCTACACCTGCTTACTGCTAAGTTGCATTGATTACTGCTTCAAAGCATTGTTTACTATTAAGTTACAAATACTTTAAAGCTTTAGTAATTTTAATGCTTTGAAGCAGTCAAGGACTAATTTAAAGCTCTTTGTAATTTCTTTGAAGAACCGATTAGTTTTAAGTTGGATTGATTACTGTTAAGTCACAACTAATTATTGATAGCATGCACTAATCACTGCACTAAAGCTTATTGTTAAGTTATAATTGCTTTAAAGCTTACCAATTTCAATGCTTTAAAGCAGTCAAATAACTTTTTTAAAGCTCTATGTAATTACTTCAAAGCATTGATTAACTCTTTTGTTACATCTCTAGTTCTTTGCTTCAAATGTTGCCACAGTCTTTGAAGTAACAAAGGATTTGCATCTGGTGCTTGGCTCTTAGAACCTATTAAAAGATAACATTAGCACCCAAGAGGGCATAAGCTGCCCCGACATTATTAAATTTTTGTGGCATGAAATACAAGCGCATATGAAAGGAAGTTAATAAACATGGAACAAAGAAAGAGCATCACTTTAACATGGCATTGAGCACAATAGTTTTGAGTGATTCAAAAGTGGTTGATGTTTTACTTACGTAGTTCCAAGGATAGCTAAACCTAATAGGGAATGCTATTGTAGATGGACTCATCTAAATTGGGGATGAAAGCCTAACTTCACCCTCTATTGGTTCCATAGGGAACTTTATGGCCCTAACCAAATGTGAGTATAGAATAACAATAGGGTTGTCATCAAGAAACAGATACTTATCCAACTCATACCTGTTGGAATTAGGGTTGCAGGAAAGCACACAAAGCTTGGAGAAGAAGAAGCAAGAATGCACACAACACAAAGTATTAGATTGTATCAATGTACAAAAAATAAGTTAGCCCTAGAATGATGGGCGTATATACAAGCCGGGGGAAAAAACCTCCTAAAGAGGGAAAAAGTGCCCCGGCGGTCCTAAGTGTGTTCACACACATCACTGCCTATATATATGGCAACAAATCCCCCCTGGGAGTGATGGTGTGAACGAGAGCTAGCACTCATGTATAGAGGAGTGCCATGCCCGAAGTAGATCAATCCACAAAGGGAAGCAAGCCCAAAGCTTTGCGGAAAGCTTCGAACTTCTCACGAGGAAGCGCCTTTGTGAAAAGATCGGCGAGGTTGTCCTGTGTTGGCACATAGGCCAAGCTGATCTCTCCTGCTGAGAGTCTCTCCCTGACATAGTGATAATGCACCTCAATGTGCTTTGTGCGAGCATGAAAAACTGGGTTTCTCGCAACCGCCAATGCGCTCTGACTGTCAGTGAAGATAGACGTGGCAGACGCCTATCCAACACCCAAGTCAGCCACCATAAGCCGTCTGAGCCACACACACTCAACCGTAGCTGTGAAAGCTGCCCTGTACTCAGCTTTACAACTCAAAGTGGCCACAGTAGGTTACTTCTTGCTCAACCAAGATATGCATGAGCTACCGAGCATGAAACAAAAACCACTTGTGGACACTCTTGTGTCATAGCAACCAGCCCAATCTGAGTCCGAAAAAGCATGCAAATCTGGCGGCAACGATCCCCCCTTGGGATAAAACAACCCAAGATGTATGGTGCCACTCAAGTAGCGAAAGATGCATTTAACTGCCTTCCAATACTGAGACCCTGGGCTATGCATAAACCTGCTCACCTATGAGACTGCAAACTGAATGTCTGGCCTCGTAATGCATACATAAATGAGGCAACCAACAGCTGTCTGATAGAGTGTGACATCAAAGTGATCTCCAGCATCATGAAGACTCAACTTCAGACCTGTCTCCATTGGAGTAGCAATAGGCTTGCATTCTTCAAGGCCAAATCTCCGCAACAATGTCTCAATATACTTTGTTTGACACAAAGCAATACCTTCATCACACTGCTTAAATTGTATCCCCAAATAATGATGCAAATGCCCCAAATTTGACATCTCAAAAGAGGCATTCAAATCAGCCTTAAAATCAGCAAAATGACTCTCATTTAGTCCTGTGAGCAGCATGTCATCGACATAGAGAGCAATGATTAGATGTACATCATCCACACGTTTAGCATACAAAGTGCTTTCTGTTGGACTATTCTGAAAACCATGTGTAGTCAAATATGCATGTATCTTTTCATACCAAGCTCGTGGAGCTTGCTTTAAACCATATAAAGCCTTTTTCAACCTGCACACTTTGTTTTCCTGTCCTCTTTGAACAAAACCACGAGGCTGCGATACATACACCTCCTCATGCAAATCTCCATTCAAGAACGCAGTCTTTATGTCCAACTGATGTACATTCCAACCATTATGAGCTGCCAATGCACAAATGCTACGAATGGTAGTCATACAACAAGTGGGAGCAAAGGTCTCATCAAAATCAATGCCCTTTTCTTGAGCATAACCCTTTGCAACAAGTCTAGCCTTATAGTGATCAACACTGTCATCTGGCTTTCGTTTCAACTTAAAAACCCACTTACATCCAATGGCCTTTTTACCAATAGGCAAATCACACAAAGACCATGTACCATTCTTCATTATAGCATCATATTCACTTTGCATTGCAGCCAACCAATTTTCTGATTTTTGTGCCTCATCAAATGAAAGAGGTTCTTCCTCTTCACACATACTAGACACAGCCAAAGCATAACAATCTGATGCATAAGAGGCATGCTGAAAACCTGAACGAGTACGACTAGACATAGGTGCATCAATTTTACTATCACGCAAGGTTTGCACCAGCCATTTAGGCATACCTCTAGCCTGCTCATTTTCAGCCCTATCCTCATAGATTACATCCTGTAAATCTGCATCAGAAATAGGCTGATCTATGATGTCGTTTGAAATCTGCATAGGCTGAATATTTGCCTCATTAGGACTTACATTTGAATTCCCACCTGTAAACAGAGGCAACAGCATATCAAATACATCCCGTGAGCTCACACCTGTCTCTTTGGTACATGATAACAAAGGCTGTACAGCATCTTCCACAAAAACAACATCTCGACTAATCAAGATACGCTTTGACTGCAGATGATACAATCTGTAACCCTTGCTCTCAGCACTATAACCAACAAAAATGCATTTGACAGCCTTATCATCCAATTTTCTACATTGTTGCACAGGCACTAAAGCATAGGCCAAGCAACCAAAGACACGCAAGTGACCAATAGAAGGCTTCCTGCCATGCCAAGCTTCGTATGGAGTAATAGACTGCAAGGCCTTAGTGGGACACCTGTTGAGTACATATGCAGCACACATGACAGCCTCAAGCCAAAACGCATGTGGCAAAGCTTGGCTCTTGACCATACATCGTGCCATCTCCATAAGTGACCTATTTTTCCTCTCAGCAACACCATTTTGCTAAGGGGTATACGGCATTGTACATTGGTGTTTTATCCCACGACTAGCCAGAAATGCATCAAACTCTTTAGACATGTACTCCCCCCTCGATCAGAACGGAGGGTGCCCACAGTACAATTGGATACATTTTCAACCATAAGCATAAACTGTTTGAAGCACAAAAACACTTCGGACTTTGCCTTCAGTGGATATACCCATGCATGCCTTGAGTAATCATCAACGAAAGTCACGAAGTACAAGTGTTTGCATATGCCCACATACATCACTATGTACAAGCTGTAATTTGCGAGTGGCCCACACAGAACCATCCTTTGGAAACGCAGAACGCTGCATTTTGCCCAAAATACAGCCTTCACAAACATGTTTTAATGGTGCCTCAAGAGGGGGCAATGAAGCAACCATATCAAATTTCTGCAAATGCAGCAAACTAGCAAAGTTCAGATGACCAAAACGAGTATGCCATAGTTTTGCATCTGAAACTGCCTTTTCATCAGAAACTGCATTTGCTGAATCTTCCACAAACTTGTCATAAGAATTGAGCCTATACAGCCCACGAAACAAGGTGCCAGATACAATAATCATATCACCAGAAGTCAAATCATGAACAGTACATCTGTCATCCACAAATTTGACTACAAGTCCAAGTCTAGCAAGTGCAGAGACAGACAATAGATTCTTCTTTATCCGTGGCACATACAAAGCATCTGAAAGTGTGAAAGCGCTGCCATTTGCAGCAGTAAGCATAATTTTACCAATGCCCTTCACTGGGTAAGAAGCATTATTGGCACATGTGACAGTATTCCCATTAGGGACAGCCTCAAGAGAAGTGAACATATCACGATGCCAGGTAATGTGCTTTGTAGCACCACTGTCAAAATACCATACATGAGAGTCAACAGAAACTGCCAAACATGCATCATGTACAGATGGGTCATACTGGCAATACACGTTAAACGCCCATTCTGTATCCTGCGTGCACAACATTTGCAGAATCTGCATTTGTAGAAGCATCCGCTATTGTGGCTGCATTTGACTCTTTCTTCTTTGCCTCTTTAGCCTTTAGCTTAGGGCAATTCTTAATGACATGATCATTTGCCTTACAAAAGTTGCACCTGATCTTTTTCTTGCCTTTATCAAGAGCCTTCTCAGACTTATTGTTGCTACCTGTGGAAGGAGAAGAAGTTGCAGACCTATTAATAGGAGAAGAAACAGTGGAAGGGGCTGCCTTACCACTTCTTTTCTGCTGGGCAGTAATAAATGCCTGATCAACTGCACGTTGCCTAGCCCTGTTTTGCCTGGACTGCACTTCTTGCAAGAGCTTGTTGACTAAAGTATCATACTTGACAGCATCAGGTTTATCCTCAGTAAGAAGTCTCCACGTGGAAGCAAAAGTCTGATATGTCTCAGGTAAAGCATCAAGAACAGTCTACACAAGAGAATGATCAGGAATAATCTCACCTGCAGAAATCAACTGTTCTTTGAGATCTTTAATCTCAACAAGAAAAACATTCATGTCATCATCTTCGAGCATAATCTTCAATTCTAGCTCTTTACGCAGGTAAGAGATTTTTGCCTCGTTACGACCTGCATACAAACCAGCTAGAATATCCCAAGCCTGTTTTGCTATTTTAGCTGAACGAATATGTGGGGTGATGTTACGTTTGACAAAAAGTGCAATCAAGGCATGAGCCTGTGCATCTTTACCATCCCAATGAGCTTGTTCAGCAGTGGGTAAAACAGCAGCAACAGTAGAGCTGCTAGAACCTACAACATCCTCAACAGATCCTACATCCACAGAACCTGGACGTACATCCATACCCTGCACAATGTTCCACACTCCTTTTGCAACCAAAACATGCTGCATCATGTATGCCCAAAGTGGGTAGTTGCTGTCTCCATCCAATTTGTCATCAGCAGATAACATGCGAAATACATCATTGCTGTTATCGGCCACTGACTGAAACTGATGCAAAAGCTAGCTGTAATGAAGCAAAGATTGAACAGAAAGCAACTCGTGCTATGTAGCACGGTCCACAATAGAATACGTATGCCTGTTTTGCAGAAAACTGCACTGTCGAAATTTCTGCAAAAAATGACGAAAACACCTGTGCAGAACTTGAAATGCAAAAACGGAGCCCGAAACGACCTCAGATGCCTGTTTTGCAGAGTATAGGGACCTGCAAAGCGCTCGTGAAAGCTCACCTTAATCAGAGAACGTGAGTCGGAGGGTGCTGGCGGCGCAGCCCTGGGAGCCGATGCCTGCTCTGATACCAATTGTTGGAATTAGGGTTGCAGGAAAGCACACAAAGCTTGGAGAAGAAGAAGCAAGAATGCACACAACACAAAGTATTAGATTGTATCAATGTACAAAAGATAAGTTAGCCCTAGAATGATGGGCGTATATACAAGCCGGGGGAAAAAACCTCCTAAAGAGGGAAAAAGTGCCCCGGCGGTCCTAAGTGTGTTCACACACATCACTGCCTATATATATGGCAACAATACCAATGTCTCCTCACCACATATGAGCCCACTAAAATGTAGTTTCCCCATGTGTCCATTTTTGCCTTTTTGCTTATCTCCTTTGCTGTTGTAAATTTTACAATGTAGAAATCTGCACCCTTTGCATTATCCTTCTCACAATGTATAACAAAGTTGTCTCCTACATAGAGAGCATTGCTGATTGCATCATAATGACCTATATATGTGGGGCCATTAGATCTCCCAATGCCCTCGTCCTCATCATTTTCATCCACTGGAGCTATACTGTGATATTCCCAACTTTCCACATGTGTGCTATTGTTGCATCTTCTGAGCTGCCCTGCATACACCTCTCATAAAAGCATGTTAACTTTCTACATCTCAATGAACAACTATCAGTCATTGCAAAAAAAACTATTTATAGAATGCATGGACCGTAAATTTGGAATAGCTTTATAGTCCCACCACTTGGTTGATCTTTGCACATCATCAAGTTCCCAAAAGACTCCGAGTTTTGTAGAGTGACTAGATCCACATGTGTCTGAGAATGTGGATCTCAAAAAATTGACCACATCAGTAGCACATTTCAAAATTACACTGTCCGTCTTGAGCTACTCATGCGTAAGTTCTCTCTTAATAACTACACCCACTCCACCATGTTCCCCCTTGCCACCATGTCCTGAAGCAAAGAAGTTCCAAGTCATCTCTACTCCACTGATTTTATAGAATCTAGCCACAAAGTAGAAAGGTCGCTTTGCTTTGAACTGCAATGTAGCACCATCTGACCACACCCAATGACACTTGAAGTTGATAACTTCCTTTTATAGCCATGCATGATGCAAAAGGAATCAATGCTACACATATAATGTATCATGTACCTTATCATTTGATATGTAATAATAAGTGTTGTTCCTCACATCGCGAGGTAGTGTGATAATAGCTTATGTGGACAAGAATAGTCACCAAGCTAGAATACCAATGCATAAATTGTATTTCAATTTTCTCCTTTAAGGTGTAATTTTTTACAAAGTCAATTATTGACACGATGACATCTGTTGGAACTGTGAGAGACATCCCTTGTTCAGCCTACCACTTGTAAATGAAGTTGTGCTTGATGAAGAAGGTAAGATGTCCTTTGAATAGAATAAGAAGATCCCTGCAAAGCATCTCCTTAATAATCAAATCTTTTCTTTTCTTCGTCTTCCCATCCTCATCGACAACTTTCTCTATATCCTCAAATACCTTAACAAAGATATGCAAGCTGTCCTTAGTAATCTCTTGTGGACATTGCATTATTTTTAGCATACCATAATTAGCACATGGTCCAATTATAAGACACCTACATTTGTGAAACATGCATCCATCGAGCTTCGGGCAAAGTATAGATTCACATATATCTGTCACACTCTTATAAGCATGCTGAGTGGATTTGCAAGAAGGTGAGACTACATTTCTAACACATAAAGAACAAGTGCATCTGTGTGATGGTCCATGTAGCCCAAATTGTGAATGGCACATTTGATTTATTGCGTGCTTCATAAAAATCATATGAACATGTGCAATATAACAACATGTATACCGGTCTTTCAACTTATGAACAAAATAAGGCTTGAGGCCTTCAAAGCTTTGTAAGAAAGCTTTTTTACTTTGGATGCAACTGTTGAAATATTTTAAATAGTTAGAGTTGCCATAAACATAACAAATTATTGGAAAACAATCATTTTGTTACGAAAGAAAGGTATAAGTAGCATGATCATTTGAGGGATACTTTTAGGGACACTACTTCAAAGCTTCACAGTAGTGTCACACATAGCTTTAAAGCTGTATAAGAGTCTCGAGGTACTTTAAAGTAGTATCTCATAGCTTTTAATCAACTGAGCACCATTGTGGAGCTTTAAAGCTATATGAGAGTCCCCAGGAGGGCATTAAAGTAGTATTACACAACTTTAAAGAATTGCCATGACACTAGTGTGACACTGATTTAAAGCTCTCTGATAGTGCTTTAAAGCATCGAGAGCATGTGATAATGATTCAAAGCTATAGAGTAGTGTGTGACACACAACTTTAAAGCTATATAAGAGTCCTCATTGGCTTTAAAGCTGTGTGATAGTGCTTTAAAGCACTGATAGAATGTGACACTACTTCAAAGCTTTGCAAAAGTATCACACATAACTTTAAAGTTGGATAGTAGTCCTTAAGTACTTCAAACTAGTATCTCACAGCTTTAAATCAACTGAGCACCACTGTAGAGCTTTGAAGCTATTCCTTGAGTGCTTTAAAGCAATGTCTAACCCCAGTAAGGCTTTAAATCCGTATCACATAGCTTTAAAGCACTGCCATGAAACTACTTTAAATCTCTCTGATAGTGCTTTAAAGCTCTTAGAGCATGTGACAATGCTTTAAAGCTCTGTAGCGGTATCACGCATAGCTTTAAAGCTATAATTCTTGAAGCACTTTAAAGCCATGTCAAACACCAGCAAGGCTTTAACACAAGCAGTATTGTACATAAGCTTCAAAGCACTACCATGACTGCTTTAAAGCCATGTTAATCTCTTGTAGGGTTTTAGAGCAGTATCGTACAACTTCAAAGTACTTCCATGACATTTGTGTGACATATCTTTGAATATCTCTAGAAGTTCTTTAAAGCACCTAGAGCATGTGACACTGCTCTAAAGATCTGTAGTAGTGTGACACATAGGTTTCAAGTTGTATTGCAACAGTGCTATAAAGTAATGTGACATTAGGGGAAATCGGGACTCATTTTGGGGCCCTGTAAGATAATCTACACCACCCTATTTTTTGTGACCCAAAAATTGGAAAAAAGAAGGATTTTTGACCCTTTTTGTGTATTTTTGTAGAGAGAGATAATCAACATGGTGGTCCTGACCTTCTTAAATGCTTAAGAACAAAGAGAATATACTGTTGTCCTATGGGTGCATGATAAATATCGAAGGAATAAAGGTGTAATATGTATCTACAGGTGCAATATCTATGTATCTATGGTGTGATGGATCTATGTATCCAAATAATCCTTGGCTTGGGTCATTTGAGGTATGAATGTATCCTTTTTATTTTTGGTTTCATGAACTTTGTCAGAAATCTCACTTTCAATTTTATCATGTAGGTTGTGATAGAGGACCATGATACCCTCCATTGGGTGTTCCATAATACAGACATACCTAACATGTAATTAGGAGGCAAAAAGAAGGAGAAACGCTTCATGTAGAAGATATAGGAGTTTTCAATGTGGAATGGCATATGGCAGGTATGGCTTGTATTAACAGAATGACACAAAAAACATTCCCAAACAGTTCTTTTGAATAGGAAGAATTTGATAACAATTCTTTTTCTTTTATATTTCAAGAGACCTAAAAACACTCGAGTGCATGTACAATATTTCAAAGGCTAGAAATGTAAAGTGACCTTGCCTATACTGCATGAAACATGCAAGTACGATGTGTTGCCATATATATATAGGCAGTGATGTGTGTGAACACACTTAGGACCGCCGGGGCACTTTTTCCCTCTTTAGGAGGTTTTTTCCCCCGGCTTGTATATACGCCCATCCTTCTAGGGCTAACTGATCTTTAGTACTGACACAATCTAATACATTGTGTGTTGTGTGCATTCTTGCTTCTTCTTCTCCAAGCTTTGTGTGCTTTCCTGCAACCCTAATTCCACAATTGGTATCAGAGCAGGCATCGGCTTCCAGGGCTACGCCGCCAGCACCCTCGGACTCACGTTCTCCGATTGAGGTGAGCTTTCACGAGCGCTTCCAAGTCCCTATACTCTGCAAATAAGCCCGTTGGGCTTGGCGTTCTCAAAAATGGTCGTTTCGGGCTCCGTTTTTGCATTTCAAGTTCTGCACAGGTGTTTTCGTCATTTTCTGCAGAAATTTCGACAGTGCAGTTTTCTGTAAAATAACTCTATTGTGGACCGTGCTACATAGCACGAGTTGTTTTCTGTTCAGTCTTTGCTTCATTACAGGTAGCTTTTGCATCAGTTTCAGTCAGTGGCCCCATGGCTGATAACAACAATGATGTATTTCGCATGTTATCTACTGATGACAAATTGGATGGAGACAGCAACTACCCACTTTGGGCATACATGATGCAGCATGTTTTGGTTGCAAAAGGAGTGTGGAACATTGTGCAGGGTATGGATGTACGTCCAGGTTCTGTGGATGTAGGATCTGTTGAGGATGTTGCAGGTTCTAGCAGCTCTACTGTTGCTGCTGTTTTACCCACTGCTGAACAAGCTCATTGAGGATGGGATACAAAGGAAGAGAGAAATGTAATTTGCTCTGTGGTAATGAAGACAATGTGTTGCAAGTATGTCAGTCGTAGTCAAAACTTCATCATGTCTTTCTACAAACGTATACACAGAGTACATATTAGTGCCAATGGATCAAGACATGGATGAGATGGATGGGAATTCTCTTATTGAAATTGCAATTAAACTCAATGATAGAGTGATTTCAACAGTAACTATTGGTGAAAACTGCAGTCTACAATAGCTACGACAAGATATCATGGACGAGAGCCAAACAAAACTACATTCTCACTTCTGTTTTAGAGTAGGCAACAAGCAGGTAAACAATCCAATACTCTCAAAATGCATAATGTGACGATTCCTAAAATAATTTTCTTTACTGTATAGGTGTCATCAAGACGTGAGCAACACATATATTGTAAAGACCTATAGGACAAACATGTGACACTAACATGTAAGTGACCTTGATTATTATTATTTTGCAATGTTTTGACTTTGAGTGCATTTCAAAACAATTACTAGAAGGCTGAGGAGGACAACGAGAAAAAATTGCAAGACACACTTTAAACAAAGAACACAATAACAACGCGATATTGATTGTTAGGAGTTGGGTTCTATGTCATATCGCGTTGTGTGGTCATTTGTTGAGTGACATTCAAACAAATTGGAACATACACTTCAAGAGCTAAACGACCACAACAACGTGATATTGGTCATTTTTAGGAGTTAGGTTTTATCCCATATTACATTGTTTTGGTCGTCTAATGAGACAAATTGAAACTTGCCTAAACGACCACAACAACGCAAGGGGAGGGCATTCTATCATCTAATGAGACAAATTGAAACTTGCCTAAATGACCACAACAACGCAAGGGGAGGGCATTCTATCGATAAGTATGTGTCATATCGCGTTGTTGTGGTCGTCTTGGTGGTGTTAAAGAAAAATGCAAGAGGAGAAGTCCTTTTCATCTCCCAAAACTACCACCACAACGTGATACTAGGTCATTCTACCGACAAGTATACCCCATATCGCATTATTGTGGTCATTTTGGGGGTCAAGAAAAATGCACTTTATAACGCCTCATCACACCATTAAAACTATGTTTACCCTATCTTACATTTGAATGAAGATGTTTGAATGGAAAATCTTATGTTTCGATAAACGACCGTAATAACGGGATATGGGACATTCTACATGGACTTTTGACCCACATCGCATTGTTGGGGTTATTTTGTGTCCATAATATTTTGTCATTTGAACTGTATTCAACGGAGATTTTGTCAGAAATTAACCATTTTTTTAAATGCAGGAAGAGATATGGACTAAGGTGCCAAGTTCGAGCTATCTACGCCAATTTTTTGAAGAATGCCGCTCCATGGTGAGATGGTTCACTATCACAAAGAGCGAAGCATTGTGGCTATTGTGTTGCCCTCCTCGAATGGCTATCTGGGCAATGTAACTATTCATAAGTCAAGGTCATAGTTGTTTTACGCAATGTGCTCATCACTCCTCCTCGATGGAGAGTTTATAACAAACTTTTTCTACATATATAGTGATATTTCAATTATGATTTGTCGCAAATTGGAAGAGATATGCTAAATGTGATTGCATAAATATCTCAATGTAAGAAAAATAAAAAGTAAAGTGAGACCTTGAGTACAACAACACATTGAAAACTTAAGAAAAGTAAAAATTACAAAGGAAGACATGATTTATTATGATCGCCTTTATACATTAAGCCTTCTCTTTTTTGAGGAGGAAGGCAACTCTTCAACAGTGGGGGGAGAGAGCTCTTCTATAATGGGGGGAGGGGGTCTCTTGTAGTTGGTTGAGGGAGCACTCCTGAAACGGGTTGCCGGAAATGGAGAAGCTCTTTTTTCGAGCATGTTCTAACAAGATTTCTGAATATCTTGTCACCACTGGCTTTCATGTAGCCAATGCAGATTTCTCGCTGTATCTAAGACACAGTGATAGAGGGATTGTGCTTGTTGTCATCTATGTAGATGACCTAATCATTACGGGGGACCATGATGCAGAGATCTTTGATGTAAAGATCATGCTTAGATAGAAGTTTGAGATAAAGGATCTCGGGGAGCTTAGATATTTCTTGGGCATTGAGGTGATTAGGTCACGACATGGTATTGGATTACTATAGAGACAGTATGGCTTGGACATGTTGTCCAAGTATGGTATGACAGGCTATAAGCCTATCTCAATGCCATTGGATCAGAATGGCAAGTTGAGTGCAGATTCAGGAGAGATTTTGGAGGATCCTACTATGTATAGGCGCATAGTAGGAAGCTTGATCTACATGATGATCACTAGGCCAGATTTGAGCTATGCTGTTGGGTTGGTGAGTCAATTTATATAGGTTCCTTGAAAGCCGCATTTGGATGCATTGAGACGCATACTGAGGTATGTGAGGTCTACTTTGCATTATGGACTATTTTATGAAACTGGGACAGAGATATGTGTACATGGGTACACAGATGATGATTGGGCTAGTAGTATCTCAGATAGAAGATCTACTATTGGCTTCATGTTTTCTTTGGGGGAGTGCTGCTATGACTTGGAGCAGCAAGAAGCAGCCTACGGTTGCTCTATCTAGTACTTACACAGAGACCGAGTACAGAGGTGCTGCTATGGCAGCATGTGAGGTAGCTTGGTTGAGAAAGCTACTTGCAGATTTGGGTCTATCAATGGATAGACAAGTTGTCATTTTCTGTGACAGCATAAGTAGTATACAGTTGGCCAGGAACCTAGTTTTTCATGCTCACACGAAGCATATAGAGGTCCACTACCATTTTGTCAGAGAGAAGGTTTTGGCAGCAGGAGACATTGACCTTGTTTATGTCAGCACACAGGATTAGGTCGCTCACATCTTCACCAAAGCATTGGGTATAGAGAAGCTCCGCAGATTCAGGGCTTCACTTGGTGTACATGAGATAGAGTTGAGCTTGAGGGGGAGTGTTGAGATATCGAGCTCATCTAGTGAGGCGGTGGACACTGATGACCCACTGGGGAATAGGCCCCACACTTACACAACTCGCATGGTTGGTGAGATCATGGGTGATATGCGGCCAGTGGGATGACAGGCTGTGTGACAGCCATTCTAGAGACTCGCATAGTTATAGCGCTAGCTCATTTAGTTGGGTTCACACTATAGAGAACCCTAGTATGTATTTGGTTGAGTACCTTTTCATAGTGTATACTCTTATCTTTGTATATGGTGTGTTGAGTGTTGTGTGAAGAAGAAGAAGATTTTCAACCTCTCACCTTGTGTGTTCTCTTTTAGGGTTTTGTGAGTATGTGTGTGCTTGCAAGAGCTCAAGCTCTCTTCTCCCCTACATCTTTTCAAAGGTTTCTGCAGACGTTTTGGAGAGGCATCATTTTGGATTTGTTCTACTCGATTTTGGGTGTTTGGGTTGTGGAGAGGCAAAGATTTAGTGTGCAACGGCATCTACAGTGTCTTCAACAACATCGGCCATCATACATTCACCAACAATAACACTCTATTCTTTACTTTGTGTTATTTTTCATACACTTTGCAGGTGATTTGGCAGCCATCCGCCGGGGGGTTGCATTTAGTGAATACTGAGTACTTATAGTGTGTTGAACGATTTTGCATTTGGTAGATAGTCATGGTTGGCAGTAGTGAATACCGAGTACTTATAGTGTGTTGAAAGATTTTGCATTTGGTAGATAGTCATGGCTGGCAGTAGTGATGTATTCAACATGTTGTCTACTGCTAAGGACAAACTTGATGGGACTAACTACCCATTGTGGTGCTATATGATGAGGCATGTACTAGTTTCTAAAGGCCTTTGGAATGTGGTCAATAGTAGTGAAACTTGTCATGTTTCACAACTACCAGTGCAACTAGGTGCTGCAGGTACATCTAAAGTAGAATCTGATATAGATGTGGCTCCTCCACATGCATCACCAGTACCTTCCACTCCTACTCAAACGAGATGGGATGGAAGAGATGCACAGGCACATGCATTGCATGCATGTGAAGCGAAGAATTATTCCTCATATTCACTTATGTAAGACTTCAAAATAGGCATGGGATGCACTTGCTACATTATAACAGGTGCACAATGAAGCACGTGCTGCATATCTACGCAAACAGTTGGAGTTTGAGCACATAAATGAGGGAGAGTCAATGGACAACTTCTTGACCAAGATCAAAGATTTTAAGGAGCAGCTTGCTAGTGTGGATGAGATATATCTTAGTAGTACATTGGTGCTCACATTTCTCAATGCATTGCCAGATTCTTAATTACTTTGTAAAAACAATTGTTCTCATCTCTAGAATCTATCCCAAGTGCAAGAACCATAACATGTGCAAATGGTTACTCATATCCTATCAAAGGAGTTGGTAGAGTTGTGTTCACTGCTGTAAATGGGGGCGTATTTACTCTTTCTAAATTTTTATATATGCCAGGCATTAAGAAGAACTTGCTGTTAGTTTTAGCCTTAGCCTTGTCAGGCTTGATGGTGAAATTTGTGGATGACAGATGTACAGTTCAGGATAGAATATCAGGATAGAAATGATGGTTATTCTATCATTGCCTCAGGTACCTTGTTTCATGGCCTATACAAGATGGATGTATTTGAGAAGTTACAGCATGATTCTTGCTCAGTCTCTAATGACTCGTGCTATGAGTGATGTAGAATTATGGCATGCATGATTTGACCATCTGAATTATGGCAGTTTGTTACGCCTTCAAAGGCATGATATGGTGTCTGAGTTGCCAACTCTTGAGACCCCTGCTAGACATGTATGTGAGGGGTGTATACTTGGTAAAATGCATCGGGCATCATTTTCAAAGGATGGATCTATGAGAGTTATTAAGAAATTATAGCTTATACATAGTGATGTATGTGGTCCTATGAGGACACCATCTATTGGGGGATATCTCTACTTTGTCACTTTTATTGATGATTACTCCAGATATAGCTGGGTGTATCCATTAAAGTAGAAGTCAGAGGTTTTTATGTGCTTTAGGCACTTTGTATCCATGGCTGAAAATGCATGTAAATGTAAAGTTGGCACCCTTCATTCAGATCAAGGGGGGAGTATATGTCTAAGGGATTTCATGCATATATGGCTGAAAAAGACATAAGGCATCAATGTATAGTGCCATACACACCTCAACAAAATGGTGTGGCTGAGAGGAAGAACAAGTCTCTCATGGAGATGGCACAATGTATAGTGAAAGCCCAAGATTTACCTTATGGTTTTTGGTTAGAGGCAACGATGTGAGCAAACTATGTGTTGAACAAATTCCCTACCAAGGCCTTGCAGTCTAAAACTCCTTATGAAGCTTGGCATGGCAGGAAGCCTTCTGTGGCTCATTTGCATGTTTTTGGTTGTCTTTCTTATGATCTTATACCTAAGCAACAACACAGTAAGCTTGATGATAAGGTAGTTAAATGTATCTTTGTAGGATACAGTTCAGAAAGCAAGGGATATAGACTCTACCATCTGGCCTCAAAGCAGATTTTGGTAAGTAGAGATGTTGTTTTTGTCAAAAACTCAGTTTAGCCCATTCTTTCATGCAAAAAATAGCAGAATATATGCTCACAAGATATGTTTGATTTTCTTCTACCTTTGTTTAATGGAGGGCAGCCATATGTAAACAATAGAATGCTCAACCAAGTGCTGAAATTCAGCCTTTGCTGGTGCAAAATCAGCCTGCAAATCAACCTTTTGATGAGGCAATTATTGAGGATATAGTGGATGAGGAGAGAGCAACCATAGAAGAATCTAGGTGTATGCCAAAATGGCTTGTACAGACATTGAGGGATAGCAAGTTGGCAGCTGCTTTACCTAGCAGAACTCGCGCAGGTTCTCATCATGCAGATTATGCTCATGTGGATCATGTTCTCATTTCTACTTTATGTAATGAGTAGGAACATGTTTCCTTTGAGGAAGCACAAGATGATGATCATTAGATGCATGCTATGCAGTATGAGTATAACTCTATAATCAAGAATAACACCTGGTATTTGACATATCTACCTCATGGCAAGAAGGCCATTGATACTAAGTGGGTTTACAAGTTAAAACACAAAGCAGATGGTAGCATCGATTGCTCTACAAGGCCAGACTTGTTGCAAAGGAATATGCCCAGCAAAAGGGCATTGATTATGATGAGACCTTTGCACCCACATCTCGTATGACTACCATTAGGTGTCTCATTGCTTTGGCAGCACATCATGGGTGGAATGTACATTAGTTGGGCATTAAGCTTGCATTCTTAAATGGTGATTTACATGAGGAGGTGTATGTATCGTAGCCTCCTGGTTTTGCTATGAAGGAGAAGAGTCTAAAGTATGCAGGTTGAAAAAGGCTCTTTATGGCCTTCAATAGGCTCCTAGAGCATGGTATGAGAAGATTCATGCATACTTGGTTGCAAATGATTTTTGCAACAGTCTAACAGAGAGTACCCTCTATGTGAAGAGGAGTAAGGACACATTTTTGGTCATCATTCTATACGTTGATGACATGCTACTCACGGGACCTGATATAGATCAGATTTCAGCCTTTAAGGCTGATTTGTTAGTCATCGTTTGAGATGTCAGATTTGAGGCCCTTGCATTACTATTTGGGGATTCAGTTCATACAGCGTAATGATGGCATTGTTATGCTGCAGTCTAAATATATACAGAAGCTATTGAAGAGGTTTAATCTTGAAGACTATAAACTTGTGGCTACACCTATGGAGATAGGTACTCAACTTAGTCTTCGAGATGAAGGAGACTCTTTTGATTCTAGTTTGTATTAGCAGCAGGCTATTGGATCCCTTCTTTATGTGTGCAACACGAGGCCAAATATATATAGTATGCGATCTCACAGTTGAGCAGATTTATGCATAGCCCAAGTACGAAGCATTGGCAGGCTATTAAGCAGGTTTTTTGCTATTTACAGGGCACTTTGTATTTTGGATTATTTTATCCAAAGGATGGTGAGTCACAGCTGCATGCTTTTAGTGATTCAGATTGGGCTGAATATATTATGCAGGAGTGTCCACCACAAGTGGGTTTTACTTTCACCTTGGTGATTCATGTATATCATGGCTCAGCAAGAAGTAGCCTACAGTGGCCACTTCCAGCTGTGAAGCTGAGTACAGGGCAGCTTTTACAGCTACAGTTGAGTGTGTGTGTGGTGGCACAGACGTCTTATGGCTGATTTGGGTGTTGGAAAGTCGTCTTGCACTACAATTTTCACTAACAGTCAGAGCGCATTAGAATTTTCAAGGAACCCAGTGTTTCATGATCACACTATGCACATTGAGGTGCATTACCACTATGTCAGGGAAAGACTCTCTATAGCAGAGATCAGCTTGCTCTATGTGCCTACACATGACAACATGGCAGATTTATTCATACGAAGGCTCTTCCTCGTGAAAAGTTTGAAGCTTTTCTCGTAAGGCTTTGGGCTTACTGCCTTTTCAGGATTGATTGGCCATACCCTGTACATGTTCACATCATCACTCTAGGGGGGATTTGTAGCATTATATGATAGTGATGTGTGTCAACACACTTAGGACCGTCGGGGTGCTTTTTCTCTCACTAGGAGGTTTTTTTCCCTGTGCATATGTATACCCTCTTATCTACTCATTTTGGGGTGTGTACTTATCTTTTGTATCTAGCACACATTTGTTGATTCTAATTTAGTGAGTTTCTGACCTTAGGAACTTCACAAGCTTCCTTGTCTACTTTTCAGCCACCATCACTCCAAAATTTTGAAAATGGGTGAAAACTTCACTCTTCTCCTTCATGAAATATACCCACACTTTCCTCGTGTGGTCATCAATGAATGTTACATAACACCTGCACTTTCCTCATGTGGTCATCAATGAATGTTACATAATACCTACAGCCACCCATGGATGTAGTTTTTGTAGGACCCCATACATATGAATGCTCAACATCTAGTACATTCCTGCTCACATTTATGTCATGTGGAAATATATGCTTTGTTTGCTTTCTAAATTGAAATGCTTCACATACTTTCTGCATACCTTTAACCTTAAACTTAGGCATCCTTGTCACAATTTCTTTAGTCTGCATAGACTTCATTCTTTGCACATTTACATGCCTAATTCTCTTATGCCAAATGTCTATATCTGCAACAACTCCTGAACCATTTGCAACCATTGCAAGACTCACTTGAGGCATATTTACATTCAATGTAAACATTATGCCCACTCTATTACCTTTTGCAACCAACCTGCACTTATCTTTAAAGTCTTCTACATAACAACCATCAAGGTTAAACCACACCTACAAACCCTGCTCAATCATCTGGTGTAAGATTCCTCCCTCCAGCTTTTGAGGTGTAAAGGTGTAAAAATCTCCCCTTCTATTCTTGTAATTATTCGCCTCTCTGAAATAGAAGAAAGATCTTGTTTTACCCTGTTTTGGTCTAGAGAGAGAAAAAGTCTAGAGAGAGATAATCTTAAATTAAGATATCTTTGGATATAAAGATTCTCCTAGTGTCTAAAATGGATTCCCCTAAAACAAAAATTCAAAAAGAACTTTCCAATGTGCATTTGGAATTAATTGAAAATGTGTATAAAGGACCTTACCCTAAGGGTCTACATTTTCAGAAATTTTTGGATTATGGTCCGATTAAGGTTTCAATGGGCCAATTGGATTAATCCAAGTGTTGGGATGAGATAAATCCAAAGAATAAAAGAAAATATCCAAAAATGAGTAAATGCTCACATAAGATGAAGAGTTGACTGAGTACAAGGTCTATTAGTTAAAAACTATGAGATATTACTAAAAAAATGAGATATTTTGGAATAATGATGCATTTTTGACACCTTGGTGTAAGGAGAGGGGGACTCTTGAGGTAGGTGCCTAATTCACACATGTGGATGAGTTTTTAATTCAAAAAAATTGTGATATTTTTATCTCTCCTCTCTCCTGGATCAAACCAAATAAAAAAGGGAGCCAAACTAGTCCAAATCTTGTCCAAATTGAGTCAAACTGAACCTGGAAGATTCTAGAACCTAGTTGGACTTGGTTAGTGTCCTCCCTCACCTATAAATAGATCCTTATTCTTTTATAAAAAAATCTGTGAACTATACCATGCTAGTATTACATTAAATTAATGATATTTTCTATTATCCCTTAAAAATCCTCTACTTTTTGAGAGATTGGAGCTTCTCTCTCTCCCTTCAACAATCCTGGGAACTTTCTTCTCAACATACTAAACCAATTGATTGGTTGGGGGCTTCCTTCTAAGATAAAGAAGCAAGCCAAATAATCAAAAGGTAAGAAGTAATTTCATGGTTTTCATTAATATTCTCAAAAGATTTCACTTCTCAACCCCTCTCAAGCTTGAGATTCAAATTAATTGTTTTCAATGCAAATCAAGCTTTCTATAAGAATTCTATTGATTAATCACACAAAAAAGTTAGTTTTTATGCTTAATTGATGCTTTTTATGTCTATCTCTCTCTCCCCAAAAGAATAGTCATTCCTATGACTAATTCTTTAGCAAATGAATGCTTCTCATTGATAAATTCTTAATTCAAAATCAATCTCTAAGCTTGTTAAGCTAGAGGTTAAGAAAATACTTTTTTATGCTTTTATGCTAATAAAATTATGGTAAACTTATGATTTAATTTCATAAATTGGATTTAAGTCTAAGGATAGTATTCTATCATAATTGTATTACAAAGTCTTATTCTTTCAAGAAATATTAAAAATTATCAGTAGCAAAGCTATGGTAAAATTTTTAGAAATTAATACATAACTCATTTTTATGCATAATGTGAAAAGAGGACTTCCTACCATATTCTAGGATTGGACATCCTATGCTAAAAGAATGATCTTCATCAAATTCATGGGGGAAACTAATTTTTAGTATTTATGCATAAATAATTAATTAAAGAAAAGAGAAATTTTTGGTATTTTTATTTTTATGCAAAAAGAGGAATTCCCATGATAATGGAGATCCATGTATTTAAATGGAAAAAGAGAAATTTTGGTATATTAAAATAATAAATATTTAATTTAAAGAGAAATTTTAGATAAATTTATTTTATGCATGAGAAAATTTAAATGATAAAAGAGGAATTCCCATGACAATTGGAATTCAATCATTTAAATGGTAAAAGTGGAATTCTTGGCATATTTGAAATAATGGATATTTTTATTAAAGAAAAGAGAAATTTTAGATAAATTTATTTTATGATAAAAGAGGAATTCCCATGAAATTTAAATTCAATCATTTAAATGCAAAAAGAGGAATTCCCATGATATTTGAGATCCAAGAAATTAAATGGAAAAAGAGGAGTTTTTAGCATAATTCAAATTATGTGAGCATTTATCAAAAGTGGAATTTTGAGCATTATTGGGAAATATGGGTAGAATTGATTTTTGTAAATCCCATGAATCTTTTACTCGAAAGAAGAATATTGAGTATATTTCACTTGAGAAATTTGAGAAAGAATATGAAAATATCCATCGAGAAAAAGTACCTTTAACTAGGCCAAGCAATTGGCAGAAATTTAGAAAAAGTCCCATCGGTATGAAAATGCTATTAAATGTGAATAGGTGTGAATAGATGTGAATACGATGTGAATAGGATAAGAATACGATGTGATAAGATGTGAATGCAATGTGATAGGATATGAGTGGATGTGATAAGATGTGAGTGGATGGGATGTGATGTGATGTAAATGGATGTGGATGTGAAGAGATGTGGATGGGATGTGATGTGATGTAAATGGATGTGGATGTGATGAGATGTGAATGGGATGTAATGTGATGTAAATGGATGTGGATGGGATGTGATGTGATGTAAATGGATGTGGATGGGATGTGATGTGATATAAATGGATGTGGATGTGGATGTGAAGAGATGTGGATGGGATGTGATGTGATGTAAATGGATGTGGATGTGAATGCGATGAGATGAGATTGAGATGTGATGATATGTGAAAGGAAGTGATGTGATGTAAATGGATGAGAATGTAAATGGATGATATGTGAAAGAAAGTGATGTGATGTAAATGGATGAGAATGAGATGTAGACGTGATGTAATGTGGATGGGATGTATGTGATGTGATGTGGATGTAATGAATGAGATGGATGTGAATGGATGCGATGAGATGTGAATGGATGCGATGAGATGTGAATGGATGACATGTGATGTGATCTAAATAGATGTGAATGGATGTGAATGTGATGTGATGTAAATAGATGTGAATAGATGAGATGTAAATAGATGTGAATGTGATGTGATGTAAATAGATGTGAATAGATGAGATAGATGTGAATGGATGAGATGTGATGTGAAATGGATATGATGTGATGTGATGTGAAGCGGGATAGATGTGAATGGATGAGATGCAATGTGAATGGATGTGATGTGACGTGATATGGATATGGGTAGGTGTGATGAGGATAGATGTGATGAGATGTAATATGATGTGACTAGATGAGAATGGATGAAGGACGATGGGAATACATATGATTGGATGTGTATTAAGCAATGTGAATTGATGTAGAAGAATGTGGAATAACAAGAAATGATGTGGAACAATGTGGAAAGATGAGAGTTCGTTAGAAACTATATTTATGACATGTTTTTAAATGACTGTTTTATGTCAAGAATGCTGGGGAAGCATTTTGACCATCTTGTGAATGAGGTCGTGGAGACCTAAGTGATAAAGTTGCAACAACTGATGGAGAGTCAACGGAGGACGTCTCGCGTAGCAAGGTCGACCGAGGTCTTGACCAGCCTCGGTTCGATTTAAATGGTGAGCTTTCGGTATGGTAGATGAGGGACCAAGGAAGCGGCCTATGAATGAAGCGCTAGGTGACCTGCGAAGGAGCCTAGAGAGTGCTGACCATACAGTACTCGAGCTCTGGGTCACCAAAGATACCCACACGTGCGTTGAAGAAGAAAATGGAATAAGGAGTTAGAGTTGTCACTCTGAACTCAGGCATGGATCTGGTTGATTATCCTTGTTGGTCCTCAACGGATGAGTCCATGGCTCTTTTATGTGGATCTGTTGGTTGATCTTGATGATCTTCAATGGAGAGTCCATCTGGATTTTTATAAGTGAATATATTTCTGAGTACTATGAGCGAGGAACTATCGAAAAGGCCCTTGAGTAGATAGGTGGTGAGCGTTTTGGTTACCAATGATGCCATAGGTACACCGATGAAGGAATGATTGGAAATTAGAATTCAACCGGATATTTTGGAGGATTATGATCAGTGATACTATGGTTTCATTAAAAGATTGTTTTAAAGACAGCTGAATCTGTGAAACAGGCAATTTCATATTGGGTGTGGGTGTGACTATCTTAAAGTTTAGTTGAAGTGCAAGGTAGGGGGTCTGGGAACTTTTTTTCCCTAGTACCCAGGGCAAAACATAACCAAATTCCTAAATGGATCCTATCACTACAGTGGTTGGGCAGTTGGCTAACCCATGGGAATGGATGGGGTTAGGCTGGACTGATGGATCCCTAAAATGAGACTCAATTCTGTTATGGTACGATAGATGAAGTAAATCCCGGATAGTCCTTGTTCTATGGAAAAGAATCAACGGTTGTGCCTCTCAATGAGGAAAAAAGCATTGGTCTCTATGATCCAAGTGCAAGTCTTTTCCTTGATCTGACCATGTGACTTACGGGTTTGGTCGGATCAGTTTGGTTAGTTAAGGTTCTTGACTACGTTAGAATAAAAATATCCTGGAGAAATCGCCCGTGCTTCCTGGGCGAGGGAAGTTTTTCCGGGCTTGGATTTGGAAGAACCGAGGGATTAGTCTCTTGTCCGGATATCCATGGACGAGGCCCCGAGTGAGAGGCTCTGCCTTGCACAAGAAGTGCTACTTCCACTGCTAGCACCCCCGAATTCGTTGTGCGAGGAGGGGGCAGGGATCTTTCATCTAGCCAATAGAAACCAGATTCCTTGTAATGTTAAGAACATGAAGTACATCTACAAGATACTTCACCTTACCATCCTGCATAGACAATGGCACATCTCCAAGATGGGCAATCGGATGAGCAGTGTCATCCCCTATTTTAACAAAACTTGGTCTTTCAAGACTCTTCATTTCCTTGAATCACTCACCATGACTCGTCATGTGTTCAAAGCACTTGAATCAACATATCATACATCATCCTGACATGCTGCTACATCATTTCCAGACAGCATTAACTACATGTTGCATAATAAACAACCTCTCATTATCCTCATTATTTCTAGTAGAGGACGCATAGTTATTTTACTGCACTTTTCCATTTCGCATGTCATTTTTCTTCTTATAGCGATCTACCTACACATATTCAGACTTACCACAATAAAAACAGCCTCGTGTATCATTATACTGCCTTTGCCAATTACCATGACCTCTTTGACTCCCCCTCGCTCTAAACTGGCCTCTTCCACCTGTGTATTGTTGTTGTGAATCTTGGGACTGTTACTGTTGTCCATCATTCTAATCACTTGTTTGGCCACCACCTTGGCCACGGCCTTGGGCTCTACCTCATCCTCCACCTACACTTGTGTAGAAGACCTATTGCTCTGAACTACCTTTTTTTTCTGAAGACTAGTCTTCACCCAAACTCTTTTCTTCAATGATCAGCATTGACAACAAATCTGTAAAGTTGGGAATGTTCTCCTGAGTCTAAATAGACGTCTTGAATGCCTTGTATTGTGGCTTGAGACCATGTAGACATACTTCTACCTTATCATCATCATCAACAATAGAAACACCAATAGATGAAAGGGATTCCACAATTCCCTTGATCTTCAAGGCATAATCATTCACATACATATTTTTCTTCTCCACTGTATGAAGCACATTCTTCAACTGAATCTTTCATGCCTTGGTGTTAGTTTCATACAGCTTCACCAAGGTGTCCTGTGCCTCCTTGGGTGACTTGGCATCCTGTATATGCCCAATCATAGTGTCCTGTATGATAATAGAAAGCCAATACATGACTTTCCTTTCTCCTTGATTCCAATCCTTGTATTTTTTTACATCTACAGCAGTTGGATTAATCTCCCGTATCTCTAGTGCCTCCTCATGTTCACCTTCAATGTAGTCCCAATACTCTTTTCCCATCAAAAAATTTGTTAATCTAAACCTCCAAGCACAAAAGTTGTTCTTGTCAAGCTTTTTTGCAACAATCTAGTTAATTCCATCATTTGACATCTTGTCTGCAACACAAACTCACCAAAAATAGCACTCTTGTTTGCCGTGCACAAACTATTGTATTCTCTACAGTGGTACTATACTGCACCCAAACTGTCCAACCAGTGACCTCAATTTGCATGCATAAACCCAATGGCAACTTTAAGACCTCTTATGTCTGCACAACCAAGTTCCCTTCTTGCAGTTCCAAAAATAGAAAACTACAGAGAATTGAAACTTACCTGCAGTGCACGTGAGTGCCTACGAACTGAAAAACGGAGGGCAAGATGCACCCACATTTTTGGCCTTAAAAACTCTATCCAAAGGATGATATAATTTCCTTGTAGCTCCAATCCCACAAAGATAGTTCCTCAATTAGAGTTTGTTTGCCAGTGCCTCTCGAAGAGCTCTCCCTAGAAGAGAACACACAAGGTGAGAGGCTGAAAACCTATTCTTCTTCTTCTTCAACAAAAGAGGTCTACAAGGGAGATAAAGAGACTAACGCACATACTAGAGTATGTACAAGTGGTCCATAGTGTGAACATGCTAAAGTGGAGTGGGTAGATGTGGACGCGTCGGTGTAGTCCAGCTGTAGAATCTTTGGCGAAGATATATTGGTGCCAGCTACCAAACCCACGAGTGATGTAAATGTCAAACGGTCATGCATGCGCCTTGTGAGTGTCATCTTATGTTGAGCTTGACATCTCAACAATGTTGCACCTGTTGAATCTGTCTGTCCAATGTGTGGTGAGAAGAAGCTGTAGAGATTGGGTTGGCATAATCAAATCTTCCTGGGTAATTTTTGCCACTCCACCCCATCTTTGTTTGTGTTTCCCATGTATGTGCCCCTGGTTAGTTTGGGGGAATTTATGAGCCTAACATAAGGCTGGTCTAGGTGGGGGAGTTGTAAGGCATCTCTAATGAGCTCCACACACGAGCTGTACCCTTTGCGGATGGCCCTCATTGTCCAAGACTTCCCCGGTGTGCATGTTGGCACCATAAGTCTCAGTAAATAGAGACTGTTGTATAAGTCTCACCCCCATAGCTCTAGAGTGGGAAAACCTCCCTGGCCAAACTGCTCTAGCTTTGATATAACCATGGGTTCGGCTACAAGACAGCCCTATAGCACGGTTTGGTGAAGTAGAGGAGCTTGTGCTCCACCTTGTGGTTGTTCTTCATTAATGAGTGTACGGTGTGGCCATTCACCTGCTTCATGATGGCCTCCCCTATATGTGATAGTTGTGTGGGGTGGAGGGCATACTCTTCAAATCTACCCCCTACTGGGCATTTTCTCTTGATGGAATTATGGTGTAGGACCTCCTTGGAGGAGTCTGAGGTGTCACTCATTGCAAAGAGAGTGTGTGAAAACCAGAGGATCTTGTGAGAAAAAACTGTACATAAGAAGGTGGAAGTTAGGAAATGAGGGGGTGGGGCCCATATTAATACATTTCTAGAAGGACATGGCCGTGGCATTCAGATGGTACAGGCATGGAAATTCTAGCGAACGAGCATGGCATCTTGAGCGGATGGCCACGGCATTTCAAATGGCTGGTGACATTTCTAGGTTGGATTTAGTACGTGCACGACAGGTGTTGGAATGGTTGGGGCACAACACTTTGTGGATTAGTACGGCCGTGGAAAATTTAGAATGGCTGGGAAAATTTAAAATCCTAAAGGGTGCGGCTGTGGCAAATGGGGAATGCTAATGGTACGAGTGTGGCATATTTGGTACGGTCGGCAGGCTGATCAAGAGTTGAAATGTTTGTGGAAAATTTAAAATGACTGGGGTAGTTTGACTCCATGATGGAACGGTCGGGGCACAACACCTTGTGGATTGGTACGGTCATGGAAAATTCAAAACGGCCGGGGAAGATTTGAAATCCTAAAGGGTGCGGCCGTGGTGGCAGGCTAATCAAGAGTTGGAATTGCTGTGGCAAATTCAGAATGGGCGGGGCAATTTGGTTTGATGATGGAATGGCCGGGGCACAGCATAAGTTGGGGACCAAGAACTCCATTGGCATGACTACTTCAGTACCGGAGGTTAAACTGAAGGGGGTGGCATTGGTTACTACCTTGTAGGAAGCTCTATAAACCCAAAGTGTAGCCAGCAACTTTTGTACCCAATCGTTGCACAGCTAGCCTCCACAGTTTTGGTCAGAATGGCACACAAGATTTTGTTCGTGCTTTCCACTTGGCCATTCGCTTGTGGGTGATAGCGGGGAGGAATTTCTATGAGTGACAAGGAACTCCTGCAAGAGGAATCAAATTACCTCATTAATGAAATGTGTCCCATTGTTGCTGATGAGCTCAAGGGGAAAACTGAAGCATGTGATGACTAATTCGTAAAGGAATTTGGAGTCAATCATGCATCAGTTTTGCAAGCAGCCTGAGCTTCAACCCACTTGGTGTAATAGTCCGTGGCAACAATATATATCTCACTTGGGTGTATCTGGTTGTTGGATTGATGGGTCCAATGAAATCGATGCCCCATTTTTCAAATGGTTGTAAGGATACTACATGATTCATGGGCATACTGTCCTTAAAGCAGGGACCTTGCATGCAATGATATCTATTGCAAAGTGCCCACCAGTATAGGCAAAGTGAGCCTATTCTAGAAGGAGGACATATTCGTCTTCATGGACACAATGTCTAAGAATCTTGTCCTTCCCCTGCCTATAGAGTTGACGTGCTGCCTATTTAATTAGGCGACGAGCACAGTCTTTGTTTAAGAGGGGATCCACTAGTAAGCCATTGGCTAAAAAGTGTGCTACCTCTTCGTCCCATTGAAGAATTAAGCATAGTTGGAACAGGGTAGCATCTGGTAAATCATCTTCGACTCCCACGGGTGGCTCACCATTAGGGATCCGTGACACGTGGTTTGCAAGAACGTGTTGTGAGCCTTTCCTCATTGTAATAGTGTGAAGTCAAAATCAAGCAAGATAAGTAGCCACTTGATGATTCTATTTGTCGTACAGGGCTTGTTTACCATGTATAAAAGAGCTTGATGGTCCACAAAGAAAATAAACTTGGTCGCCAAAAGATAATGGCAAAACTTCTTAACCGTGTAGACCATAGCTATCCTTTCTCTCTCAGTTGTATAATTTCTCTCAGCATCATTGAGTTGGCGCGGCTGGCAAAGTTGATGGGAAAATCCATCTTGTGTTCACTTGGTTGTTGGGCCACAACAACAAACGCAGAGGCATTGATGTGGACGTGAAAGATAATGTCCCAGTTGGGGGATGGGAGAATTAAAGCACTTGCCAAGGCTTTCTTTAGCATTGTATAAGCCTGTTGGCATTCCTCTGTCCACTTGAAAACTATCAGAAGTCCATAAAGAGGTTGAGCTATATCAGTATACATGAAAATAAATCACCTATAATAGCTGACATGTCCCATGAAGCATTCGACCCCCTTAAAGTTGGTGGGTGGGGGCAACTCAAGGATGAGCCACACTTTGCTATCATTTGTGGAAATACCCTGCTTGGAGACAATGTGTCCCAAGATCATTCCATGTCTAACCAAGAATTGACATTTGAGTGGGTTTAATGAGATTGATAAATGAAAGATCCCTGCGCCCTCCGCGCAACAAATTCGGGGGTGCTAGCAGTGGAAGTAGAACTTCTTGCGCAGGGCAAAGCCTCTCACTCCAGGCCTCGCCCACGAATATCACGCAGGGTAGAGCCTCTCACTCCGGGCCTCACCCACGGATATCGCCCACGGATATACGGACAAGAGAATAATCTCTCGGTTCTTCCAAAAACCGAACCCGAAAAAACTTCCCTCGCCCAGAAAGCACGGGCGATTCCTCCAAGATAATTTTTATTCTAACGTGGTCAAGAGCCTTAACTAACCAAACTGATCTGACCGAACCTGTAAGTCACTTGGTCAGATCAAGGAAGAACTTGCACTTGGATCATAGAGACCAACGCTTTTTTCCTCATCGATAGGCACAACCGTTGATTCTTTTCCATAGAACAATTACTATCTGGGATTTACTTCATCTATCGTACCATAACAGAATTGAGTCTCATTTTAGGGATCCATCACTCCAGCCTAACCCCATCCAGTCCCATGGGTTAGCCAACCTCCCAACCACTGTAGTGATGGGATCCAATTAGGAATTTGGTTAGGTTTTGTCCCGAGTACTAGGGAAAAGAATTCCCAGGCCCCCTAGCTACCGGCGCTTCATGCAAACTTCAAGATAGTCACACCACTTACACACCCAATATGAAATTGCCTGTTTAATAGATTCAGCTGACTTTAAAACAATCTTTTAATGAAACCATACTATCACTGATCATAATCCTCCAAAATATCCGATTGAATTCTAATTTCCAATCATTCCTTCATCGGTGTACCTATGGCATCATTGGCAACCAGAACGCTCACCACCTGTCCACTCAGGGGCCTTTTCAATAGTTCCTAGCTCATAGTAGCCGGAAATATATTCACATATAAAAATCTAGATGGACTCTGTGTTGAAGATCAGCAAGATCAACCAACAGATCCATATAAAAGAGCCATGGACTCATCCGTTGAGGAGGACCAGCAAGGTCAATCAACCAGATCCATGCCCGAATTCAGAAAACAATTCTTACTCCTTGTTCCAATATCTTCCTCGACATACACGTGGGTATCTTTGGTGACCCAGAGCCCAAGCACCGTATGGTCAGCACCCTCTAGGATCCTTCGTAGGTCACCTAGCACTTCACTCATAGGCCGCTTCCTTGGTCCCTCATCCACCATACCAGAAGCTCACCATTTAAATCGAACGGAGGCTGGTCAAGACCTCGGCTGACCTTGCTACGCGGGCGATACGTCCTCCGTTGACTCTCTATCAGCAGCAGCTGTTGCAACTTTATCACTTAGGTCTCTACGACCTCATTCACAAGACGGTCGAAATGCTTCCCCAGCATTCTTGACATAAAACAGTTATTTTAAATATTTCATAAATACAGTTTCTATAACAAACTCTCGTCTTTCCTCATTGTTCCACATCAATCCACATTACTTAATCCAAGTCCAATCATATGTATTCCCATCGTCCTTCATCCATTCTCATCCAATCACATCATTTTCCATCTCATCACATCTTTCCACATTTATCCTCATCACATCTCATCCACTCACATCTACCCATATTCACATCTCATCACATCACATTCATTCACATCTCATCCATTCATATCTACCCCGATTCACATCACATCACATCACATCACATCCCTTTCACATCACATCTCACTCATTCACATCTATCCCGATTCACATCCCATCACATCTCATCCATTCACATCACATCTCATCCCTTCACATCCATCACATTCATTCACATCACATCCATCACATTCATTCACATCACATCCATCCATTCACATCCATCACATCACATCCATTCACATCACATCTCATCCATTCACATCCATCACATTCATTCACATCACATCCATTCACATCACATCCATCCGCGTTCACATCCATTCACATCTCATTACATCCATTCACATCCATCACATTCATTCTCATCACATCCATTCACATGCATCACATCACATCCATCCGCGTTCACATCCATTACATCACATCCATTCACATCTCATTACATCCATCACATTCATTCTCATCACCATCCCATCACATACATTCTATCCACATTACTCACGTCCACATCATATCTCATTCATACACATCCCATCTCATTCATCCACATCTATCCAATCATTCACATGCACGATTATCCACATCTATCCATACATTCACATCTATCACATTTCATCCATATATATTCACATCACATCACATTTCATCCACATCTTTTTACATCACATCACATCTCATCCACATCCACATCTCATTCACATCCACATCCACATCCCTTTACATCACATCACATCTCATCCACATCC
This sequence comes from Cibotium barometz, assembly GCF_041138505.1. Classification (NCBI taxonomy): domain Eukaryota; kingdom Viridiplantae; phylum Streptophyta; class Polypodiopsida; order Cyatheales; family Cibotiaceae; genus Cibotium; species Cibotium barometz. The sequence continues at coordinate 30,128,493 of NC_141083.1, forward strand.
ACATCACTTTCATATCCACATCCACGTCTCTTTTCATCACATCACATCTCATCCACATCCACATCACATTCACATCCACATCCCTTTACATTACATTCACATCCACATCCCTTTACATCACATCACATCTCATCCATATCCACATCACATTCACATCCACATCCCTTTACATCATATCACATCTCATCCACATCCACATCACTTTCACATCCACATCTCTTTTCATCTCATCACATCTCATCCACATCCACATTACATTCACATCCACATCTCTTTACATCACATTCTTTCACATACACATCCACATTCATTTATATCACATTCTTTCACATACACATCCACACCCATTTTACATCACATTCTTTCATATACACATCCACACCCATTTTACATCACATTCTTTCACATACACATCCACATCCATTTTACATCACATTCTTTCACATACACATCCACATCCATTTACTTCCCATCTCACCCTTTCACATATCCTCTCATCTCATCATTCACATCCACATCCATTTACTTCACATCTCATCCACATTCATTTTTATTACACCACATCCTATCACATCCCATTCACATCTTATCACATCCATTCACATCCTATCGCATCCTATTCACATCTTATCGTATCCCATTTACATCTATTCACATCCTATCACATCCCATTTACATCTTATCACATCCATTCACATCCTATCGCATCCCATTCACATCTGATTCCCATTTAGTAGCTTTTCCTACTTCGATACCGATAATGGGACTTTTTCTAAATTTCTACCTTGGCCTAGATAAAGGTTCTTTTTCTCAACGGCTATTTCCATATTCTTTCTCAATTTCTCAAGTGAATTATATTCAATATTCTTCTTTTGAATAAAAGAATTCATGGGATTTACAAAAATCGATTCTACCCATATTTCCACTTTGGATAAATATTCATAAATTGAATTAGACTAAAAATTTCTCTTTTTTCCATTTAATTTCTTGGATCTCAAATATCATGGGAATTCCTCTTTTTACATCTAATTGATTTAATTCTAAATATCATGGGAATTCCTCTTTTATCATCATCATCAAATAAATTTATCTAAAATTTCTCTTTTCTTTAATAAAAATATCCATTAATTCAATATGCTAAGAATTTCACTTTTACTATTTAAATTATTGAATTCCAAATGTCATGGGAATTCCTCTTTTATCATTTAAATATTTCTCATGCATAAAATAAATTTATCTAAAATTTCTCTTTAAATTTTAATAAAATTACCCATTAATTCAATATGCTAAGATTTCCACTTTTTCCATTTAAATGATTGAATTCCAATGGTCATGGAAATTCCTCTTTTATCATTTAAATATTTCTCATACATAAAATAAATTTATCTAAAATTTCTCTTTGAATTTTAATAAAATTACCCATTAATTCAATATGCTAAGAATTCCACTTTTTCCATTTAAATGATTGAATTCCAAATGTCATGGGAATTCCTCTTTTATCATCAAATAAATTTATTTAAAATTTCTCTTTTCTTTAATAAAAATATCCATTAACTCAATATGCCAAGAATTTCACTTTTACTATTTAATTGATAAAAGAGGAATTCCCATGACATTGGAATTCCTCTTTTATCTAAAATTCCTCTTTGAATTTTAATAAAATTATCCATTAATTCAATATGCTAAGAATTCTACTTTTCCCATTTAAATGATTGAATTTCAAATGTAATTCCTGTTTTATCATCAAATAAATTTATCTAAAATTCCTCTTTTCTTTAATAAAAATATCCATTAACTCAATATGCCAAGAATTTCACTTTTACTATTTAAATGATTGAATTCCAAATGTCATGGGAATTTCTCTTTTATCATTTAAATATTTCTCATGCATAAAATAAATTTATCTAAAATTTCTCTTTGAGTTTTAATAAAATTATCCATTAATTCAATAATATGCTAAGAATTACAAAAGACTAAGAATCTATTTATAGGTGAGGGAGGCCTCTAACCAAGTCCAACTAGGTTCTAGAATTTTCCAGGTTCAGTTTGGCTGAATTTGGACAAGATTTGTTGGCTCCCTTTTGATTTAATTTGATCCAGGAGAGAGGAGAGATAAAAATATCACAATTTTATTGAATTAAAAACTCCACCACATGTGTGAAATAGACGCCTCCTTGAAGTCTCCTCCCTTCTTATTACCAAGGTGTCAAAAATGTATCATTATACCAAAATATCTCATTTTTTTAGTAATATCTCATAGTTTTTAACTAATAAACCTTGTACTCAGTCAACTCTTCATCTTATGTGGGCATTTACTCATTTTTGGGTATTTTATTTTATTCATTGGATTTATCTTCTCTCCACACTTGGATTAATCCTATTGGCCCATAGAAACCTTAATTGGACCATAATCCAAAATTTTCTGAAAATCTAGACCCTTAGGCTAAGGTCCTTTATACACATTTTCAATTAATTCCAATTGCACATTGGAAATTTCTTTTTTAATTTTTGTTTCAAGGGAAACCATTTTGGACACTAGGAGGATTTTTATATCCAAAAATATCTCAATTTTGGATTTACCTCTCTCTAGATATTTTCTCTCTCCAGGCCAAAACAGGGTAAAATAGGATCTTTCTTCTATTTCAGAGAGGGGAATAATTACAAGATCAGAAGGGGAGGTTCTTACACCTGTACACCTCAAAATCTAGAGGGATGAATCTTACATCCTACCCCACTTAAAAAACGCAAGATGCCCTCATCTCGCAGTTGGAGGATAACTCTTTCCCTTAAGATCCAACTAATTCAGGGGTTCCTTATAGTCTGGTCAACCCAACAGAATCCTGGAATAAAGATCCCTTATACGAGAAGAACATATAGAACTCATTTATCAGATAACAATTCATTCAGAACATATAATTCATATCCTTAACACAATAATGGTCCATCAGACCGGAAATCCCATCTGAACATTCTTGCATGGGAATTTCAGTTATGCAGGTTCTCAATTTGGCATCACTTAATTAGATCCATGGGGTCAAGGGTTATTCTCAATTTGGCATCCCTTAATTAGATCCATGGGGTCAAGGGTTAACACCAGCAATCTGTCAACACAATCCACTAATCTCATAGTGATTTGCTGAAGTCATAATCGTCATTCCAGTTACCAATATCATCACTGGGATTTGTCCCATTCATCCTCATTGTGGTTTTGTTCAACTTATCTTCTTTCAACCGGAATTCAGGAATCATTATCTTTCAATAAGAATCCAAATCAACTCATCAATTCTCAACCAGAATTATAAAATCATATGAACGAACATTCGAATTCATCATCTGGATAGCATCTTTGCTTATAATTTCAAGGTCTTAGACTTACTCGTATATACTGCCGGTAAAGAGCTGCAATTATACCCTTGGTATATACGGGTAGTCACGGTTCTTGGAATTATAAGGTAAATACCATCATGTCTAGGCCTCTAGCAAGTCAAGGATTCCATACAATTGCGGTACTTCATCTGAAGACCCAATTGCCTATTTATGAATCTTCATTCTGAATATCAATTTGTATGCATTTCATCACATAATTACAATCTTTTACTGGTACTTCATAAATTTTTGACATTTCTTGCTTCTCAATTGATCCACTTTAGCCAATTCGCTCTGATACCAGCTGAAAGATCCCTACCCCCTCCGCGCAATGAATTTGAGGGTGCTAGCAGCGGAAGTAGCACTTCTTGCGTAGGGTAGAGCCTCTCACTCAGGTCCTCGCCCCCACGGAATCCGGACAAGAGACTAATCCCTCGGTTCTTCCAAAAATCGAACCCGAAAAAACTTCCCTCGCCCAGAAAGCACGAGTGATTCCTCTAGCATATTTTTATTCTAACGTGGTCAAGAGCCTTAATTAACCAAACTGATCTTACCAAACCTGTAAGTCACTTGGTCAGATCAAGGAAGAACTTGCACTTGGATCATATAGAGACCAACGCTTTTTCCCTCATCGAGAGGCACAGCCATTGATTCTTTTCCATAGAACAATTACTATCTAGGATTTACTTCATCTATCATATCGTAACAGAATTGAGTCTCATTTTAAGGATCCATCAGTCTAGCCTAACCCCATCCCATGGGTTAAAAAATGAGATTAGGACTAAGATCTATCCTTCCAAAAAGGGTTTAACCATATAGTGAGTATTCTTTCAAAAAGAGAGATTTACAAATCAAAAACATTAAATTTAAGCATAAAAGATTAGCATTGATTCATTAAAATAACATAAATCAATAAGAGGCATGGTTTTAAGAAGAAACAATGGATTAGAATGCTTCCCAAGCATTAGAGAGGTTGGGAAGAAGATTACCATTCAAGAAGAGAGTAAAACACCATTGTTTTAGGCTTACCCTAAGTTTTTGGCTTGATTCTTTAGGGAGATGGGAAGCCCTTAAGAAGAAGCTTGGCCACCAAGTAGAAGAGGGTAATCTCCAAGAGAAGAAAAGGATTAGTGAAGCTCCAAAGCTTCACAATGGTGAGGCAAGGTAGAGGGATAATAGAAATATACTAAACTAAAAATTACACTAGTATAGAGTTACTCTAAGATGAAAATACAAAGGAATGGGGCTCTATTTATAGGAGAGGGAGGCCACCAACCAAGTCCACCAACTGGGATCTAGAAGTTTCCAGCTTCAATTTGATCCAATTTGGACAAGTTTTGGACCAGTTAGGCCCACTTTTTTGATCCAGTTTGAAAGAGGAGAGATAAAATATCTCATTTTTTTGATTTAAAAATTAGGAAAAATGATGAGATTCTAGGCGCCTCCTTCATGAGCTCCTGAGGTGTCAAAATTTTAATTTTTTACTAATAAATCCTTATTTTTTTACTATTAAGTACCTGAACTAGACAACTCTTCATCTTATGTGATAATTCACTCATTTTTGGTGGATTTTCTTTTATTCTTGCATTTTTCTTATTCCAACACTTGGATTAACCCTATTGTGCCTTTAGAATACTCTTTGGACCTTAATCCATAATTTTCTAAAAATGTGGACCCTTAGGCTCTAAGGTGTCTAATGCACATATTCAATTAATTCCTAATGCATATTAGAAAACTCTTTTTAAACTTCTGTTTCAGGGGCATTCATCTTAAATAAAAGGGATAACTTTATATCCAAAAATATCTCAAAACTATATTACCTCTCTCTAGACCAAAAACAAAGGAAAACAATGTTTTCTTGCATTTTGAAATAGGGGATGATTACAAGGGACTAAGAGGAGAACTTATACATCTTTTAGGGACTAAGGAGGAATCTAACATCCTCTCCCATTTGAAAAATGCAAGATGTCCTCATCTCTCGCAAAGTGGGGGTAGTCCTTCACCAGTTGATCTTCTTTCTCCCAAGTGGCGTCCTCTAAAGGGTAGAACTTCCACTTGACCAAGAACTCTCTAAGGACTCTATTCCTGAGAGCCTTCTCCCGAACATCTAGGATTTCTTCGGGTTGGAGTTCCATTTGGCCTTGAGTTGGAGAAGTCAACTATTCATCATCCAGCACATGACTCTGGCTGGGTACATACTTTTTAAGTGAACTGACATGGAACACATTATGTACCTTGAGATGGGGAGGTAGAAGAAGTTCATAAGTAAGATCTCCTATTTTCTTAGTAACTGTGTACGTCCCACAGTATCTAGGAGACATCTTTTTTTCTTCCCTAGAGATAAAGAACTTCTCTTGGGTCATACACAAATGAAGACCATATCTGATTCTTCAAACACTATCTCCGTTCTCTTCTTATCCAGCATACTGCTTTTGTCTGTCTTGGGTAGCCTTAATATCTTTGCGGATTGCCTGCATTTGCTGCTCCATATCATCAAGCATCTGTTTGGACATCTCAACCCTGATCAATGGGTCGGACCAAGTTAATGGTGTCCGTACAGAGCTTTGAATGGGCTCATCCTAATACTTCGGTGATAAGAGGCATCATAAGCAAACTCCACTAGTAGATCAGGTAGGCAAGAAAACAGTAATAATCTGATAGGAGAATCTAGCACGATGACTTAGAAGAGAGATCTAGTGAGATGATGGGGAATTATATTCTAATAGTCACACTTTCAGCAACATGTTCAGTGGAGTGTTAAGGAGTAGTTGGGGGAGAAACCCTTTGTTTAATGGCTCCTCTTATAGTTATGTTGCAATAGGAGCTAGGGGGGATGACATTGAGAAATTAGCAGAGCCACTGCCCAAATTAGCAGTAATTAATTTATGAACCCTAGATGTCCAGCTATCAGGCTATCATGGGCTTCTCTCATAATTTTTCCGTTTGTTTTCTCATCATTTTGGGAATGCATAGCCAATTATTGTAATACATGCATTCTTCGTCCAATTTATACCCAAGAACTCGACTCATTTCCTAAGGAGTCTTGCTTTCCTGCATCAGTAGGGTAGCAATAGGGGCAAAGAATTTGTCTTGCATGATCTTCTCTTGCTTCTTCATAAATCAAAATTTGACACCAATGTTATTGCAATCAAGGAGGCTTTCCTATTGAGTGCATCTGCTACCACATTTTCTTTCCTTGGTCGGTACTTAATCTCAAAATCAAATTCCTATAGGGACTCATGTTGAGAGCCTTTTGGGTGAAGATGCACTTCAGACTTTGATGATCTGTCACATCAAGGTGAATCTCTGTCCCAAGAGATAATGTCTCCACAACTTTAGAGCATAAAATAATGAGAGTAACTCCAAGTCATGGACATCATAATTTCTCTCATGCATTTTGAGTTTTCTGGATTCATAGGCTACTACTGCATGACCTTCCTGACAGCCAGAGCCGCCACTGTAGCTGATGTAGTGGAGGAAGAAAGAGGACAAATTTATGCCGTCATTGAACATCAAGGGCAGAATCGTCAATTCTTAGTCCTTCAAACTCCAGTAGAATACAAGGGTAAGCACTTTAAGCTTTTGATTGATTCAGGCAGTACACACTCTTTTATTTTCCTAGGATGCTTGCATAAGTTAGTCCTAGATCAGAAAGCAGGGAAACCTATGCAAGTAGAATTGGCCAGTGGGAAGATTCTTTTCACACACCATGAGACAGAGCATATTTAGTTTAATCTAGATGGGAATGTAACAGACTACCATTTCAGAGTCTTATCCTTGGGGATCTATGACGGAATCCTTGAAATGGATTGGCTCCATAAGAATTAGGTTGACATTCATTGTCACAATGGAACCATCTCTTTCCTTGACCTTCATGGCAATCAAGTTCAAGGAACTGGAATTTTTTGGATCCCCAGTTCTGCAGTTAGTAAAAGCTTATAAATTGCTGAAGAGACTCAGAAAGAAGCAAGCTGTCTATGTAGTTAAAATGAATCCAGTACACATAAAATGCAAGGCAAAGGAACCAGAATGGCTAAGTGAGTATGCTGATATATTCCCAGAAGAGCTGACTGAGATGCCTCCGACTCGTGAAGTAGATCATGAGATAAAGCTAACCCCCGGAGCTTAGCCGATAGCCCAGCTTGCATACAAGATGCCAGTTCTTAAAGCCATAGAACTTAAGGAGCAGTTAAGACAACTACTAGAGGAAGGATTCATAAGACCCAGTGTTTCACCTTGGGGTACGTCCATTCTCTTTTAGAAAAAGAAAGATGGAACGTTAAGAATCTGTATTGATTATAGAGGATTATATCAGTTGTTGACAGTCAAGAATAAATATCCTATCCTTAGGATTGATGAACTTAAGTGGAACCCAAATGTTCACAAAGATAGATCTCAAATCTGGATATTACCAGATCAAAATTAAGGATCAAGATATTCTCAAGACAATCATTAATACTCAATATGGGCATTATGAATTTACAGTCATGCTGTTTGGACTAACAAATGCCCCAGCAACGTTTAATCGCCTCATGCAGGACATTCTCAGAGAATACTTGGATGAATTTGTTCTTGTCTTCTTCAATGACATCTTGGTATACTCTAAGAATGCAGCTGATCATGAAGATCATGTGAGTAAAGGACATTCTCAGAGAATACTTGGATGAATTTGTTCTTGTCTTCTTCAATGACATCTTGGTATACTCTAAGAATGCAGCTGATCATGAAGATAAGGTGAGTAAAGTCCTGGAGATCCTAAGGAAGCACCAACTCTTTGCAAAGAAGAGCAAGTGTACTTTCTCTACTGACCATGTCGAATACTTGGGATTTATAATATCTAAGGATGGGATTTCTCTCCTGACCCCGCTAAAATCCAAGCAGTTGTAGATTGGCGAGAACCCAAAACACTGAAAGAAGTCAGAGGATTCTTAGGATTAACTGGGTGGTATAGAATCTTTATACCTCGGTATGCTTAAATAGCATCCCCTTTGACTAACCTTCTCAAGAAGAGTACCCTATTTCATTAGACTGCTATGTGTTAGAGTGCTTTTGATAAGCTAAAGACAACCTTAGTAACCAACCCTGTTCTAAAATTGCCAGATTTTTCCATACCCTTTGAAGTAGTGACAGATGCCAGTGGTTTTGTCCTAGGAGGTGCACTTATGCTCTGTCTGGGGCGGAACTCTCTCTCTGGCTTCCCCAATTCAGGGAGGGGGATCTAAGACTACTCTGCATTAAGGCTGCAGGTTGAGCTAGCACTCTCCTAGGGTTGCCCTGATTTTGGCGAGAGGGACCTTGATTAGGTTGATATGAAGGAGTCGGTCTCGGCATTCTAGGACCTTGGCTTCCCTGGCCTAATGTCATAGAAGGAGTTGCGCTGTCCTTGAGCTGGTGCCCAAACCCTTGACAGCCAAAACATTTGTTTTCACTTTGAAGCTCTTCCTTCTACATCCTGGAAAGAGCCGGGGTTCCAGAAAATGTATTCCGAGGAAAAGACCTTCCTTCCATTCTAAAATTTCTAGTCTCCTAGGTTTGCTGTCTTTTTGGAGGCAAAAAATTGGAAGTACTTCCTGGGGTTTGGAACCTTTTGAAGGACGAGGGTGCTGGCTTGTAGCGGGACCTTAACAATAAAGGCCTTGGCAAAATCCTTCACCATCCGCACTGCTTCGGCCATAGAAACTGGCTCAGCATTTTTCACCAGGGTATGTAAAGGTTCTTTCATTCCCCGAATGAACTTGGCCATTAGCTGTTCTTCATCCATCGGTGAGGACGAGTATTTAAGGAGGAGAGCGAATGCCTGGTGATATTCCTCCATGGTTCAGCTTCCCTGGGTTAGCTTCAGGAACTCATTCATCTTTGTTTCCAGGAAGCCTGGAGGACAAAATCTCTTCTTGAGGTATGCTTTGAGATCATCCCACGTCTAGGTGTTCCGATCCAAGCGTTTTGTCTCACAGTGGTTCCTCCATGCTACTCTGGCTGTTTCTACAATCTTTAGCCTAGCAAGAGCCACCTTACTTTTTTCATTGTAACTAGTGACATCGAAGTACTCCTCCATAGCTTCGATCCACTTTTCTACAACCTCACCTAAGTGTTCCTCTTCGCCCTTGAAGGGACCTAGCTGAGACCTGTGTAGAGCATTGCGAATGTCAAGGTCAAGCTCATCCTCATCCATGTGAGAATTTGATTGTCTACCACGATTCGCACGTCCCATGATTCTGCCAAAATGATACATCATTAAATTTTCTATTCGACTTCATTATGAGATTTTAAGACTTAAGAAGTTGAAAATTAATTCATTCAACAAGGTGATTGTTCTACTATAGATCCAGAACAATATACCCTAAGAAAATAGAACTTATTCCTTCAACTCAATATCTGGTGTTCACAATCACTTAGACAACTGGAATTTTCGCAAAACATTCTTTATTTACATAAGGTTTGTAATATATACATAGAGCAACATGGCTCCAAAAAGTCAATGCTTCAATTTCATACGCATGAAGTGGCGATACTGCGTTGTGGACATGCTACGATGCAATTGTGCCCTTACCGCCATAGGTGCTACAATCCTACTCCTCGGAATAAAACGGCTCAGAAGCCTGAAAATATGGCAAGTCATTCTAAAATCTTGAGGTGAGGGGTGATAAAGTATAACACCGCGAACTACCCCTATCCTCAACAGAACCATAGCTAAGGAGATGTTCTGACTTAGCCTATGCCACGCTCATTGCAATAGGCGTGCACATATTGCGCCTGAGTACCACATATGTAGTCATCTCTCCACTGGGTCTGTAAGATTCCTCCTCAGCCTAAATAATGAAAAAGCTTTTACCTCAATCCCCTGTAATCATTCCCTATTTCAAAATACAAGAAAATATTATTTTTCCTTGTTTTTACCTAGAGAGAGAGAAGATTCTAGAGAGAGATAATTTATTATTGAGATATTCTTGGATATAAAAATTCTCCTAATATCTAAAATATATTTCCTTGAAACAGAAGTTTAAAATAAATTCTTCAATGTGCATTAGGAATCAATTAAAAATGATATAAGGGACCTTAGCCTAAGGGTCTAGATTTTCAAAAACTTCTAGATTATGGTCCAATTAAGGTTCCTATGGTCCAATAGGATTAATCCAAGTGTTGGGATGAGATAAATCCAAAGAATAAAAGAAAATATCCAAAAATGAGTAAATTCTCACATAAGATGAAGAGTTGACTGAGTATAAGGTTTATTAGTTAAAAATTAAGAGATATTACTAAAAAAATGAGATATTTTAGAAAAATGATGAATTTTTGACACCTTGGTAAGGAGAGGGGGACCTTTGAGGTAGGAACCTCCTTCACATGTGTGGGAGAGTTTTTAATTCAAAAACATTGTGATATTTTTATCTCTCCTCTCTCCTGGATCAAAAGGAGACCTAAACTGGATCAAAAGGGGACCCAAACTGGTCCAAATCTTTTCCAAATTCAGTCAAACTGAAGTTGGAAAATTCTAGAACCCAGTTGGACTCAGTTAGTGGCCTCCCTCACCTATAAATAGACTATCATTCTTTTGTATTCTCATCTGCGAGCTATACCATGCCAGTATTACATTAAAATAATCATATTTTCTATTATCCCTTAAATTTTCTCTACTTTTGGGGATCTTGGAGCTTCTCTCTCTCTTCAACAACTCTTGGAGCTCTCTTTTCCACTTGCTAAATCAATTGATTGGTTGGGGGCTTCACTTCTAGAAAAATAAGCAAGCTAATCCTTGAGGTAAGAATGGATTTTATGGTTTTTTGTTAAATTTTCTCAAATGAGTTCTCTTCCCAATGTGTCTCAAGCTTGAGAAGTTTTCTAATTGATTGTTTTAAATTCAAATCAAGTTTTCCCTACGAATCTTAATGTGTAATTAAGAAAAAGTTAATCTTTATGCTTATTTAGAATGCTTTCTTACGTCAAAAAGAATAGTCATTCCTATGGCTAATTCTTTAGCAAAAGAATGCTTCTCATTAATAAATCTTAATTCAAAACCAAACTCTAAGCTTGTTAAGCTAGAGAATAAGAAAATGGTATTTTTATGCTTTTATGTTAATAAAATAATGGTTAATTATGTTAGATTATTTATAAGTAGTTAAAAACTACTTTAATTGATTCTAAATGAGAAAGAGATAATCCTATCAATTTGGAAAAAGAGGAAAAATGGAAATAGCTTAGTCTAGTGAAATAATCATAATTAAGTTTATGATTATGATTAAAATTATGATTTAAATTCATAGTTTAGATTTAAGCTTAAGAATAGATCTTCTATCATATTTGCATTACAATGTTTTATTCTTTTGAGAAAAATTAAAAAGTATCGGTAATAGTAGCGAAGCTATGGTAAAATTTTCAAAAAATAATTCATATCTTATTTTTATGCATAATGCTAAAAGAGGGCTTCCTACCATATTCTAGGATTGGACATCCTATGCAAAAAGAATGATTTTCATCATATTCATGGGAAATAAGTTTTTAGTATTTATGCATAAATATTTAATTAAAAGAAAAGAGAAATTTTTGGTAAATTTATTTTATGCATAAGAAATTTTTAAATGATAAAATAGGAATTCCCATGACGTTTGAAATTCAATCATTTAAATACAAAAAGAGGAATTTTTGGCATATTTGAAATAATGGATATTTTTATTTAATTTTAAAAAATAAATTTTAGATAAATTTATTTTATGATAAAAGAGAAATTCCCATGACATTTGGAATTCAATCATTTAAATACAAAAAGAGAAGTTTTTGACATATTTGAAATAATGGATATTTTTATTTAATTTAAAAAAGAGAAATTTTAGATAAATTTATTTTATGATAAAAGAGGAATTCCCATGACATTTGAAATTCAATCATTTAAATGCAAAAAGAGAAATTTTAAGCATATTCAAAAAAATGGATATTTGTATTTAATTAAAAGAAGAATTTTTATGTTATTTTAAGTAGAGAAAGGTTTAAATTAAATTTTGGTGACAAAAGTGAAATTTTCACCATAATTCCACCTAGAAACTTAGGGTTGATAATTAAATTGGTAAAAAGATTATTCTTAGATATTTAGGTGGTTTAATCACCAAATTGATATTTACCCAAAATTAGATTAATGAAAGAAGAGTATTTTTATATTAAAAAAATCGATATTCTGGAATTTTCCTTACGGTTAATAGTTCAGTAGATTTTTATGTGAAGAAAATCCTTAGAAATCAAAGTTAGAAGTAAACTAAATAATTTTGGTTAGACCACGAGTACGAGAGGGGCGGCCAGTAAACTACTTGCCCATCTCTCGAATCTCAATCAAGCAAAAACCTCGGGACCAATTCCAATTCTTGACACAAAGAATAGACTACCGTTGAATTAGAATAGTTTTCCCTTAACCAAAATCACCACAAATCTAGTTGGAAATTTAGTCAAATGATGGGTAGATTAACCTGATGAGACATTAATGATTCTCATTAAGAAAATCTAGATTAAGGGAAAAGGGTTTTGTGGAACCAATCTCAAACTGGGAATTCTACTTGCATAGAACCTATGTTTTCTTTTAAAGGATTGTTTTATGCCAGAATGTTGGAGGAAGCATTTGGTATGTGTTTAACTAAGGAGAGACTCGTTTGCAACAACAACAGCTAGCGGAGAGTCGTCGAGGGACGTCGCTCATTTGGCAAAACCTACCAAGGTCTTGACCAGCCTTGGTATGGTTAAAATGGTGCGCTTCCGGTACAATGGGCAAGGACCGACGAAGCGGTCCTTGAGTGAAGTGCTAGGACACCTAAGTAGGATCCTAGAGGGTTCTGACCAGGTGATACACGGGCTCGCGGTTGCTAGGACACCCATGCGTACGTCGAGGAAGATATGGATGAACCGAAAGAATGACTTTTGTGAATGGAATTTTGATATTGGATCTTGTTGGTTGACCAGCTGGTCTTCACGAAGAGTCCTGATGATATATTTTGTAAAACAATGGACTCAATATTTTGGAGGATTATGATTAGTAATACTATGATTTCATTGAAAGATTGTTTTAATAAAGACAACCAAATCTGTTAAAATGGCAATTTCATATTGGGTGTGTAAGTTGTATGACTACCTTGAATTTTGCTTGAAACGCCGCGCGGCTAGGGGGCCTGGGAACTCTTTTCCTCGGTACTCGGGCAAAAGAGAACCAAATCTTTATAAAGGAATCCCACCAATACAGTGGTTGGGCGGTTGGCTAACCCATGGGCCGGTTGGGGTTAGGCTGGATCGGGGGATTTCTGCGATGCAGATAGTTACGATTAAGTTACGTTAGTTAGAATAAGTCCTAGGAAGACCCTTGTCCTGTGGGAGGGAATCAGCGGGCTGTGCCTCGCTAAAGGAGGAAAAAAGCAGTGATTCTATGGACCAAGTGCAAGTCTCTTCCTTGATCTGACCATGTGACTTTCGGGTTCAGTCGGATCAATTTGGTTAGTTAAGACTTTGACTCGATAGATCAATTCTCCCGTTAGATGATTTTTCTGGTGGAATTGCCCGTGCCTTCCGAGACGAGGGAAGTTTTTTCGGGTTTGGTTTTGGAGGAACCGTCGGGGTAGTCTCTTGTTCGGATATCCGTGGGCGAGGCCCCGAGTGTGGATTCCTGCCCCGCGTGAGAGACTAACGCTGTTTTTGCTGCTAGCGCCCTCGGAGGGGGCACGGGTCTCACAGCTGGTATCAAAGCCTTGTTGAAAACTAATAAGGAAAAATGAATTCTTATCAGAAATTTATAATAAAAACTCAGAAAGACATTTACGCATTGTATTTTCATTCCTTAAGCTTCATTAATAAAGATTTTTGATCAAAGAATTTGGTTTTATAGATGGAAGTTCCACACTTATCCGGTATTCCTGATCTCACCTAGTCATAGGATATGACTGCCTTCACCTTCGAGCATATCGTCTCTTCTGCTATACGACTCAAACGAGCCGAGCCAGACTCGCAAGCCATTTCAAGGATTTATATTTCCCTTATATCCAGTGGAGAGACAATAGCACAAGTGGCACGCAGGGCAATATGTCCATGCCTCCTGCAATCAGTGCATGATGCTGAGGGAGAATATCTCATTGACCATGGTCCTGTTGAGGAGACAAAAGTGATTCATGGTGTTATTCTGTATCACCCCACGCCTTGAGATTTCAGACTTTCCTGCCATATTTATAAACTTCTTAGATGTTTTATCCCAAGTAGTAAGATAGTAGCTCCTTTGGTAGTGAGGGAACATTTGTATCGGCGGGGGATGTCTGTAGCCCAGTATCGCCGTCTTATGCATTTCCCGAGGAGGTTTTGACTTTCTGGAGCCGAGATGCTCTATGTACATATTGCAACCTTTATATGAATAAAGAAATATTTTGTGAAAAATTCCCTGTTATATAAGTGATTGTTTATTATTTGATGAATTAAAGAAACACATATGTCATAGATCTCCAATAAGATCGTTTACCTTGTTTAAGCAATTATTTTCCGAACCTCTTAAGTCTTAGGATCTCAAAATTTTAATAATGTATCATTTTTGGCATAATCATGAGGCGAGCAAACCGTGGCCGACAACCAGATCCTCTCACTGCTAATGAGGAAGAGCTTGACCCCGACGTTCGCAAGGCTCTTCACAGAACTCAGCCAAGACCCTTCAAAGGTGAAGGGGAGAACTTGTGAGAGGCTGTGGAGAAGTGGGTTGAAGCCATGGAGGAATATTTTGATGTTACTGGATACAACGAGAGAAGCACAATGGCTCTCGCTAGGCTGAAGATTGTGGAAACAGCTAGGGTGGCATGGAGAAACCATTGCGACACTAACCATCTGGATAAGAATACCCAATCCTCGAATGATCTCAAAGCTTATCTAAGGAAGAGATTTTGTCCCCCCAGATTTTTAGAAACCAAGATGAATGAATTCTTAGAGCTAAACTACGGGAGAAAAACTATTGAAGAATATCACCAGGCATTTGCTCTTCTCCTCAAGTACTCACCACCGCTAGACGAAGAGCAACTTATGGCCAAGTTCATTCGGGGAATGAACAAACCTTTAGACACCCTGGTCAAGAATGCCAAGCAAGTTTCCATGGCTGAAGCTGTAAGAATAGCGAAGGACTTCACCAAAGCCTTCATCGTTAAAGTCCCACCAAAGCCAGCTCCCTCATCAGATTCCAGACACTGGGAGGTTCTTCCAACCTTCCGCCTCCAAAGAGACACCAAGGTCCCAACCAAAATTTGGAGTCTGGAAGTTTCAGGAATGAAGGAAGACCTTTTCCTCAAAGCTCTTTCTAAGGAACTCCAGCTCTTTCAAGAATGCAGAGGGAAGAGCTTCAAAGTGAGAACAGGTGCTTAGGATGTCAGGGGTTTGGTCACCAGCTCAAGGATTTTCCATCTCCTTCTGTGGGCCAAGGGAGCCAGGGTCCCAAAATTCAGAGACAGACTCCTTCGTATCAGTCCAATCAGGGTCCCTTTTTGCACCAAAACCAGGGCAACCCCAGAAGAGTGCCAGCTCAGCCTGCAGCCTCCATGCAAAGCAGTCTCTGAACTCCCTCCCAGAATTAGGGAAACCAAAGAGAGAGAGTTCCACCTCAGACTGCAGCAACTAGAGCCGTCACTATAGCAGAGGAAGTGGAGGAAGAAAAAGGACATATCTATGTCGCAATTGATTATCAGGAGAAGAATCATCAATTTTCAGTCCTCTAGACTCTAGCAGAGTACCAAGGTAAGCAATTCAAGCTTTTGATTGATTCAGGTAATACTCATTCTTTTATTTCCCCCAAGATGTCTGCGTAAGTTAGTCCTAAATCAAAAATTAGGGAAACCTATGCAAGTGGAATTGTGGCCAGTGGAAAGATTCTTTTCACACACCTTGAGACAGACCTTATTCAGTTTAGACTAGATGGGAATGTAATAGAGTGCTAGTTCAGAGTCCTACCTTTGGGAATCTATGATGGAATCCTTGGAATGGATTGGCTCCATAAGAATCAGGCTGGCATTCATTGTCACAATGGAACCATCTCTTTCCTTGACCTTCACGGGAATAAAGTTCAAAGAACTGGAATTTCTGGATCCCCAGTGCTGCAATTAGTCAAGGCTTCTAAATTGTTAAAAGGGCTCAGAAAGAGGCAAACTATTTATGTTGTTAAGATGAATCCGGCAGGTATAAAATGCAAGGCTAAAGAACCAGAGTGGTTAAGTGAATATGCAGATGTGTTCCTAATTGAGCTAACTGAGATGCCTCCATCTCACGAAGTAGATCATGAGATCGAGCTAACCCCTGGAGCTCAGTCAGTAGCCTAGCATGCATACAAAATGCATAGCCAGTAGCCTAGCGTGCATACAAAATGCTAGTCCCTGAAGCCATAGAACTTAAGGAGCAATTAAGACAACTATTAGAGCAGGGATTTAATAAGTATCCTATCCCTAGGATTGATGAACTTCTGGATCGCTTAAGTGGGACCCAAATCTTCACAAAGATAGATCTCAAATCCGGGTACTACCAGATCAAAATCAAGGAACAGGACATCCCGAAGACAACATTCAATACTCGCTATGGGCATTATAAGTTCACAGTCATGCCGTTTGGATTGACTAATGCCCCGGTGACGTTTAATCGTCTTATGCAGTATATTCTCAGAGAATACTTGGATGATTTTGTTCTCGTCTTCTTTGATGATATCTTGGTATACCCAAAGAATGCTACAGATCATGAAGATCATGTGCGCAAGGTCCTAGAAAACATAAGGAAACACCAACTCTTTGCAAAAAAGAGCAAGTGTTCTTTCTCTGTTGACCAAGTGGAATACTTGGGATTTATAGTGTCTAAAGATGGGATTTCTCCTGACCTCGCAAAAATCCAAGCAGTCGTAGATTAGCCGGAACCCAAGACGGTAAAGGAAGTCAGAGGATTCCAAGGATTAACCGATTGGTATAGGATCTTTTTACCTAGGTATACTCAGATAGCATCCCCTTTAAACCTTCTCAAGAAGAGTACTCTATTTCAGTGGTCTGCTATGTGTCAGAGTGCCTTTGATAAGCTGAAGACAGCCTTAGTAACCAACCTTGTCCTTAAATTGCCAGATTTTACCAAACCTTTTGAGGTAGTTACTGATGCCAGTGGGTTTGCCTTAGGCGGTTCTCTTATGCAGGATGGTCATGCAGTGGCCTATGAATCCAGAAAACTCAGAACACATGAGAGAAATTAAGCCGTCCATGACTTGGAGTTACTCTCAATAGTTTATGCTCTGAAGTTGTGGAGACATTATCTTTTGGGACAGAGGTTCACCTATATGTCTGTGAATAAAAGCTTCTTCTTGCCAGGACTCAAAAAGGATGTACTTGATCATGTGCGGCAATGCTTAATGTGTCAGAGAATCAAGGCAGAGAGAGTCAAGATGCCAGGGAAACTGCAGCCTCTAGACATTCCACAGATGAAGTGGGAATGTATCAGTATGGACTTTGTCACTGGATTACCTTTAGTGCAATCAGGTTACAACTCCATTTTTGTGGTAGTTGACAGACTAACCAAAGTTGCCCATCTAATTCCAGTGAAAGAAACATACACTGGAGTGGATGTTGCCAGAGTTTTTCTTAAAGAGATCTTCAAATTGCATGGCTTACCCAGGAGGATAGTAAGTGACAGAGATTCCAAGTTCACATCGAAATTCTGGACTGCATTCTTTGAAGCAATAGGAACTTTCTAGGATCTTAGTATAGCCTATAACCCGAAACAGATGGCCAGACTGAAAGAGTGAATGAGGTAATAGAAGATATCCTTCGGTCATGCTGCGGGGGGGCGGGGCAAGGAACCCAAGAAGCGGTTAAGCCATTTGCATCTGGTTGAATTTGCATCTGGTTGAATTTGCTTACAATGCTTCTTATCATCGAAGTATTGGGATGAGCCCTTTCAAAGCTCTATAGTATGGACAAGATTGCCTTACACCATTGACTTGGTCTGACCCATTGATTAGAGTTGAGATGTCCAGACAAATGCTTGATGACATGGACCAGCAAATGCAATCAATCTGTAAAGATATTAAGGCAGCCCAAGATAGGCAAAAGCAGTATGTAGATAAAAAGAGATCAAAGAGAGAGTTTGAAGAATCAGATATGGTCTTCATTTGAGTACTTTATCAATTTATAAATCACTGCCATCACGGTAATAGGGTTCCAATCAAAAAGTTTTTGACACAAATTCTTTTTTGGCACTGGTCTTATCAGCCCCTCCTACCAAGCAGACGGCATGATGCCCAAATTCATGATGCCCAAATTCTAAGCCTCATTGATCATAAAATTTATTCTTCAAGCATACGCAAAAATTGCAAAAAGAACTCCACAGTTCAATCCATCCCATCCTGGAGTCTTCCATTTACAAAGTGCCTTTACTGTCCTGCTCAATTCCATAGCTCAAAACATGGACTCCAAATCAACCACTTCATCCATATCTACAGTGTTAGAAACATGAGATATAAGTTCATGTCAAGCCCAACGAATATTAGGAATCATCTGGGGCAATGTTACAAAAAAATGTTAAAAATGTATAACACATCCATGCTCTAGGTGGTGTATGTTATGTGTCTAATTGCCATACTCTTTCATCACTCTCGATCTACATTATTTTTTGTCTTGAAACATGTAAGATTTTGAAAAAAGCTTTGGATGAGCAACCCTTATCCAAAAGGGGTTTTTTCTGCAATTTTTGATGGTGATCATTGAGAGCTAGGATAAAATAGAGTATGATTGATCTCCTCTAGAAACTGTAGCATATTCTTCAACTAATATATGCATTGTCTTTCATCCCCCAAATACAATTTACCATATTCAATGATAAGTATTTGCAAGACAGGCAGCAAAATGATAACATGCAATGTCTATGTTCTTATACATTTCAGCCTGTAATGCGTTAATCACATTAATATTGATATCCTAAAATAGTGCATGCGAGAGATAGGAATTGTTCACCAATAGAAGCCATTTAGTGGCATATCAATATGTACACACACACACACACACACACACACACACACATGCACATGTATAAACATTTATTTTATATAACTAGAATACTTGAGCAATTATGCCCGATGGTCTCTCATGTACATTAAAATATTGAAATCACATTTAACCTAGCTACTATAATTAATTTGATCACTTTTATTATGTTTAAAAAGTACATAAGTATTTGCTAAATCAATCCATATTCACAGCAAGGTACTAATATGTTAACAATTCATTCTTAGTGTAAATATGAAGAAACGTAAGGGAAATTTATTTTGATTGCTCATCATCAACATAAAAACAAGAATGCTTTGAGAAGTACCTGTTAAAATTGTGAGACTTATGGTGAGGAACAAGGAGGATGCTCCGATTGTTGAATATAGAAGAAGCCTCCCATGTTAACCAACATCAATCCTTGATTAACTTAATTGTTTTAACTATAACAACACTTCTTCTATATGTATGTGTGTGTGTGTGGGGAAAAAAGAAAAGAAAAAGACCATACATAAGGTATGGCTAAGAGGTGGGATAATTCTCTTATTAAATTTATAAACATAGGAAAACATTCCCTTACCCTATTTAAAGAATCACTTCCAATGTTGAAAAGTATAGAGAATGGACTATTTTTTAGAGTGATGCATAACAAGGAACATTGTATATACATTTTCATAGGCTCGTCTTCATTGTTTTGATACCATTTATTTTGCACACAGTTTCTTCTTGCTATCTCAAATGCTTAAAGATTTTGAAATATAGAAAACTAGTATATAATTAAAAGAATAAGAAAAGCGAATGTGAGGAGACAGGAAGAAGGTGGGTGTGTACATGTGTTTATGTGTGTGTGTGCCGTGAGAGAGAGAGAGAGAGAGAGAGAGAGAGAGAGAGAGAGAGAGAGAGAGAGAGAGAGAGATAACATGTAAGATGCATTTATTTGAGAGTGAGCACACCTCACCATGCATCTCCACCCATTAAATTTAATCTACATTAAATTTTAATCAATTAAAATTATATGTGTGTGTGTGTATATAAATTTATTTATATCTATGAATGCATATATATACATACAGGTATACGTGTCTAAATATAATAAAACAAAATATTATATGTAATATATATTTACATATGTGTGTGTGTGTGTGTGTGTTAGTGTGTGTGTGTGTGTGTGTGTGTGTGTGAGAGAGAGAGAGAGAGAGAGAGAGAGAGAGAGAGAGTTTCTAATGTGTGGGAGAGGGTGTGTGAGAAAAGAGAGAGAGGGAGAGAGAGAGAGAGAGAGAGTGTGTGTGTGTGTGTGTGTGTGAGAGAGAGAGAGAGAGAGAGATCATTTCTATGTGTGAGAGAGTGTATGTGAGGGGAGACCTTGAGTTACGAAAGAAAATCATGTAAATTTTCCTCTTCTAATTGATAAAAAAGGGGCTACGGTCTCAGCCTGGGACAAGAAGTATCCGGATGTCAAGTGGAAATAGAATACATCACCTGGTGATGCCCGTACTTTAGGTGAGAAGGAATGGGTGGATGTTTTGCTGCGAAGAGTATGGGAACATATGGAGAGAGAAGGCATTGAGGATCCTATGCAATATTTTAAGGAAAGAGAGGCTGATGGTGGTACCTCTCATTGATTGGATTTCTATTTTGATGGATTATGAAGATTGCTCTTTGGAATGTAAAATGTGTGTGTTCATCGTCCAATAATTATCGCATGTGGCATACTGTGTTTCAAGGTCAATGGGATATGTTTTGTGCTATGGAGCATAAACAACATTCCATAGCTAGACAAGTGTATGATTACAAGAAATTTCGTGTGTTTTATAGTGGGCACCCCACTACACAATTGGGGGTCATGATTGCAGTGAAATCTCAATTTAAGCCATCTTTGGTTATGCAAGATGTCTAGGGGTGGTTCATTGTTGTGGAAGTGGAGTTCATGGATGAAACATTATGGCTTGTGGGGCTGTATGCACCTAATGGTGTTGCACAACATCGTCAGTTTGGGACAATTTATTGTGTTTGTGCAACGCTAAGCCTAGATTTGTGTTGGGCGATCTTAATGCATGTGAATTGCCAAAGCATGCTTCTACACCTCACTCTATTACGGATGGGCCAGAGAGGCTTAGCTGGAATGTGTTTGCCAATCAAGTTTTGAAACAAGATATGTGGTCATTTGGCTACACCCACATGAGAGAGGATTTACATATGCCTCTCAACATTATAGGGGTACAAGAGCTCGTCTAGACCGAATGTATATTTTCCAACATGATTTGTTTCTGTCAGAGAGATATTGTCCATGCAGGTGGAATATAATCATATTTTGTTAGATCATTTCCCTTTAGTATTGGAGATGCATAGCCATTGTGTGGATGCTTATAGGCCATTATTGGGAAAGGCTCCTCTTAAGGTTAACCAGACTTTCTTGGAGCTTACTGTTTTCCATCAGTTTATGTTGCAAGTATTGGTGTCAGCTTGGGAGTCTTATATGTTCAATATTCAAAAGCTTGCACTAGTATGGGATTCATAAAGCATCATATTTTAGGGAGAAGTTGTGGAACCTAGAATCGCTGTTGATGATTGATTTGAACCAAGTGGTTCAAGAGGACGATTCTTGCCCTGACATTGGGATAGCTATTGATTGGTTTTCCCATCAGGTTGTTGCAGCATTGCACGAGAATTAACATGTGAGATATAAGCTTATGGCTCAAATGGATGCCCTAATGGATTCTAATTGTCAGTCACATATGTTCTTTGCTTGTTTGCAACAAAAGCATGCACATGAAAATATTATCAGGATGCAAGATAAGCAAGGAGTATTGATTCTAATCCTACTTGTGTTGTAGATGTGTGTATGGACTTTTATCGCCATTTGTTGGGTCCGTATAGGAGGCCATATCTCCTGATGTCATTGCAGCTAGAGTCTTTGTTTCACTTGGTTTGTCACACCAGGTATCAGATGTTTTTGCAAATGAATTGGAAAGAGATATTTCTACGAATGAGGTGGAAGATGTGTTGAAGAATTTTCCTAAAGGGAAAAGTCCAAGATGGGATGGGCTCCAAGCTTTTCACGAAGTATGTTGATGAGTTGAAGGTCCCTCTTGCTTCTATTTTTCAGGAGGTGTGGAATAGAGGTATCATTCCTACGAGTTAGAAGATTGGGCTTGTACGTTTATTGCCTAAAGTTCCATCCCTAGTTAATCTATGCTAATGGAGACCAATCACATTGATGGTTGCCATGTATAAGATATTTGCAAAGGTCTTGGCCAACAGAATGCAATGATTTCTTCTACTTTGATTCATCCAAGGCAATATGGATTTATTAAAGGTCGAAATATTTTTCATAATATACTAAACGTACAAATTGGAATTGATTATGCAAGGGCTTCGAGGCAAGAGGTGGTTATGATTCAACTGGATATTGAAAAGGCTTATGATCACGTTAGTTAGTCTTTTCTTTCACAACTTATGTAGGCTATGGGATTTGGCCCTCATGTGTCTTCTTTGATTTTATAATATTAGCCAACATGCAATGGCTAGGCTTATAATTAATTGTGAGGTGACTAAGCCCTTTCATTTGTGAGGTGACTAAGCCCATTCATTTGACGAGATCGGTCAGGCAGGGAAGTCCACTTAGCCCTCTCTTGTTTGCAATTGTTACACATCCAATCTTATCTCGACTGGATAAGCTAGTGGAGGATGGTGAAGTTGTAGGTCTTAGTCTTCTAAGCGGAGAGCATATGGTTGGCCGCAAATTGGCAAATGATTCTTTCATGTTACTTAAGGCTTAAAGAGATAATGTTTAGAAGGCTATGACTATTTGGGATACTTTTAGTCTTGCTTTAGGGTTATACATTAATATGCAGAAATCTACTCTGATAAGTTATACCAAGAGCAATTTGCTTGGTTTGCGATGGAATGGATAAGTCATATAAAGGGGATGCATCACACGCCACTTGGGTTATCAGATTGGAGTTGATGTTCATTCACAAGCTTTGTTGGCATGGATTTCCACAAGAAACTATAAGTTTGTGTATTGGAAATCTTAGGGTTAGCCTATGCATGTTTGGCTCAAAGTGGCACAATCCATTATCATTAGCATGATATTTTTTTTCCTGCCTTTATTGCCATGGATGGGCAAAGCTTTGCATCAGATACAACAACCAATTAGATTTATGCTATGGAAAAGAGCAAGAAATAAGCCAGGGCAGACGTGAATTTCTTGGAAACATGTTACTACTCCAAAGAGGAGTGGAGGGGTAGCCCTATTAGATGTCAGATTACATATGGTCGCTCTAGGGCGTGACAAAGTTGTTGAGCGGCCAAAATTCAATCGAATGGCTCGTTTGGGACTAGTGATTTTTATGGATGCTTTGTTGCCACGTAGAGGCCGCTTATTGTTTTTCCCGAAAATCGATCAATATTTTCTGGTTCCACATGGATATGTACAGTTATGGGAGAAGGTGAGGGCAGAACTTACACCATTTGGTGATATTCCTTAATTGGAGGATCATTAACCTTGGTTAGATTGGGCATTTGGAAAGCCTCAGGACATTGTCCCCAGTGTACAACAAATCAAGTGTACCATATGATGGTGGAAGATAAGCGCTGGATCATTGAGAAGGCCAATAGAGTATGGAACATTAGAAAAAGGAGAGGAAAAGTAGGGCCTGGTGGAAGGAAGTAATCTTACAAGGCTGGTGATTCTATATCAAGGGAAGGTGTTCCTAGGCACATGCTACTTGGAGGCCTACCATTGGGGGACTAGTTTCGAAAGTAGCGGATTGCTTCTGGTAATTGTGTGTTTTGTACTACATGCTTGAAAACATGTCCACATCTTTTCATTTCATGTCCGATGGTGGCAAAGAAGGTGTGGGATTTCCTTTCTCGCATATGGATTATGTTGGCAGATAGGCCCGTAAAGGTTAAATACTGGATTTTTGGCAAGATTTCGAATAGGCCGAATAACCCAAAACATTCAGTTTTTTTTCATTTTTTAAGGTGGACAAGTTTGTGGCATATTTTGTTGATTAGGAATGCCTTCATATTTGATGCAAAGTTGGTAGTACAGCTCACATAGGTCGTATAAAAGTGCTACTATTATGGCAAGTCTCTTCCTTGCAATCAGCTCATTTGGTGGAGAATGACACGGATAGCTATGTATTAGATGAGGGTACTTCGAGCTGCACCTGTGGTTCAGAGTAATTAGTGAGGGAAAGCTAGTACATCACATGGCGGCCATGTGGCCATTTGTAAAGTAATTTTTGGTAATATATCTTCTATTACGAGAGAGAGAGAGAGAGAGAGAGAGAGAGAGAGATAGAGAGAGAGAGAGAGAGTAAAAGTAGATTTCAATAAAACTATAAATATTAATCAATCAAATATATATGTATGTGTATTTTTATTTACATTTATAAATACCCATATATATGCTATACATATGTGTGTGTGTGTGTATTTGTATACGCTTGTGTGCACGTGTGTATGTGTGTACATGTGGGCATGTGTCTATGTGTGACTCTCACACACATAGACATATATATATGTATGACTCTCACACACATAGACATATATATATGTTGTTGCGTGACGAGTGAAGATCAATGCAAGGATGCAACAAAAAGATACTTAGGGCTCTTGTAAAGAGTTCCAAGTTGTAGATGAGTGTGGGTGTGGGTTTGACAATAATCCCACATGGGAACTTTTGGGAGTTTTAGAGTTTTTGTATAAAAAGTGGCTCATTTGAGAGCTTATGGACACATTGGGCAAACTCATGTTTGAGCTCTCTTGAGACTAGCTCTCCCTCTTTTCCCATAGAGGTGCAAGCTCTTCTCTCTCCCCATCTACATTGTTGTAAGTTCTATTTTTGTTAATTCAATGCAATGAGTTGATATTTGTCTCTTCTCATGTCAATTCTCTAGTGTGCATGTTTCTTATTGATAGCTTCAAGGCTTGTGTGCATGCTAGGGAAATGAGTATTTGAGAATGAAGAATGCTTTAATTCAATGCAATGAGTTGATATTTGTCTCTTCTCATGTCAATTCTCTAGTGTGCATGTTTCTTATTGATAGCTTCAAGGCTTGTGTGCATGCTAGGGAAATGAGTATTTGAGAATGAAGAATGCTTTGATCTTGTGTATGCAATAGCTAAGCTTTCTTCTTGTTTGGATGCATGGATGAGTGGGATGATGAGTGAGTGAGTATGGCAAGATTGAGCTTGTGTGTGTGTTAAGTCTATGTCAATAGTAGTAGTATTCTTAGCATTCTCTCCATCAATTGGATAAGCTTTTGTGCACCGGTACGGGTTGAATCCTTAGCTCCGAAAGGGATGCAAATCCCATTGGATTGAGCTACATGTGGATCATACTACTCTTGCTACAAGTGAGAGAGTTTTCCGTCTCTCCATATGTGTGTCTCTCTCACATGAATTCTCTCTATGTCTTTGTCACATACATAGACACAACCCTCTCTCACACACATATCTCTCTCTTTTCACACCCATCTCGCATATTTGGAGAAGCCATTGCCTAGGTAGTTTGAAGTGTGTTAATGAACTTTGCCCGCGTTTAAAGAACCACAAGGTGTCAAATACATCACATTTTACTGGAAGCATGCTAAAGTCACCAACCATTAGAGAGGAGTGCAGTTCCAGCGATATGCATAGTTCTGGCGATGTGCATTGTTACATCTATTATGTGATGCCCTCCGACAAGACGATGAACAGATTAATGATACACGTCGGCACCCATCAACATAATGTACGTGCAAGCACATCAAAGGTACTAACTAATAGGACAAGGCAAATGGTGTCCAGGGTGCTAGGGGTGGATCACAATGCTGGGGCAAGGAAGGTACAAATGTGTGTGGCAAAAGAAATCGTAATGGTAACACTAGTGTAAGAAGGTGGTTCCTCACATTTCATTGGGGAACAAGAGTTCGTCAACATTGCAGAGGAAATGGGACCACTAGTGGAAGACAGCTGGTAGGCTAATCTGGTTGGGACCACTAGTGGAATACAGTTGGTAGGTTAATCTGGTTTAGGCTAATCTGGTTGGGCAATTAGGTTTGTGTAAAAGTTATTAAAATCTAGATAAGTAAATTGTGATATTTGAACAATTTGTTTTTTAGGTTTCGGATGTCACTACAATCCGATAAGGGCCTTCAAGGGAGAGCTTTGGCTTGGATGCACTTCTGAAGCTGTAGTGAGAGTGTACTTACACTTCTTCCACGGAAGCAGGTTCTCAGGTAATTGGTCCTTAGGTGAGAAGTGCTATGTTTTCAAGATGTCCACCATTAGACCCGCTTCAGGGTTGGATTTGGTGAATCGAATGTGACGAACCGGCTCTGGTGACCTACAACATGCGTGGATACAGTTTGACCACACTCGACGAACATCAGACTATGGCTTGACATGTATATGATCCAAGGTAGCAAATTACCAATGTAGAGTATTTAGGTAGTTAGAGATAGCTAATTGTACAACCTCTTAAATGACTAGAGTTTTCACGCAGCATGCAAGATCTTCTCACGATTGCAACATGTGAAATGAAAGAGGAGGATATGGAGGCCCAATGTTTGTTATGGGAATGCATTAATGAAGTTATGGCCACCCATGGTTGTGAGAGGGCAATTTTCTATGGTTTCAGGCAGACGAGAGGCTCAGGCTAACTAGAATGCAATTTGACATGTGTTCAATGGTGGAAAAAACGTCTTGACATATAGGGAGAGGTCTTGCCTATTTCATTGGGAGCAGAGCATAGTTGCCCACACAACAAAGTATGTGTGTGTTACATCTCAAGGAGAGCACAAATCAATGTGCGAGAAGTGGCGCATGGCTCCTACCAATGATGCTGCATCAGTGGAGGCTCGATTGATATGTCAATGGTGGTGTAATGGTCATGTGATGGATAGGAATTTGTCAGCAATGGACTCTTGGTTGAGCTGGTGGGAGGTGCGCATAACACATTGGGGTTTAGTCATGATAACGATAGAGAGAAGTAATGATGGTCCAAATACCCCAAGAACAAACCTAGCAGAAAGCAAGCATGGAAGTTGGCTAGCAAGGGAAGAATATAGACGCAATATTTCCCTTTACAATGCATGTACTACCGATATGGCGAATGCAATTTTGCAAAGCACATAGGCAGTCTCTTACACTTAAGGCAAGCACATAGGTAGAGGCCCAAGCTTGGAGAAACTAAAAGAATGGTGCTCTACAAGCCCAACCCAAGTGGTATGAACAGTTAATCAGGAAACTGAAGAAACACCCATGTATAGGGCACCTACCCCTCTCACTGGTGACAAAGAAAGTGCACGAGACTGTCAAGGGTGGTAATTGATATTGATGATGAGGCCACGCATGGAACAGAGTACAACACACATGTAGGAGACCGCAAGGATGCTGGGAGGCCATGAAAAATCAATTTCAAAGAACATGCAACAAGCACGCTAATGGTCTCATTAGACAATGGATGTGGTTCTGTCCTAACCACGTGCTTCAGTGCTATATTATGGACAATAACATAGACCCAAAGCCCAATCCACCACCCAAGATATGGCAAGTTGCTATAGGAACGAACCTCACAGACGAGGAGGTATATTCATTGTAGACAATTGGATACCAGGTGGAGAGTAAGAATGTAGAAGGCGTTATGCCCACCCCATCCCGTAGCAGTTGGGCTTCAAGGTTCTTTACAATTGCAACTTTAAAAGATCCGCCATATGGGTCCACTATTAACATAGAGGCTGGTGGCTCAAGCATGCAAAATGGCATAAGAGTCAAGTATCACACCTCGATATTAGAGGAAGTGGCCAAAAAAATAAAGCTCGCTTTTGAAAATGAACGCTATGGTGGTAGAAGAAGTGCAGAGAGTGGAGCACAAGTATGAAGTTTTCAAGATCGAATCGCATAAGGATGATACACACGTGGGAAAATATCATGTGCATGTGAAAGACGAACCTTGTTGTACATGTCTAGATTTTGCAGACAAAGAAGCCAAGAAGAAGCCGTATCTTACGAGTAAGCACTTGTACTTCATTTATTTATGTGTGCTAGGCTTAAGCCAAAGTGAGAATATATTCATCCACCAACCTATCCTATCCGACCTTGAGCTCTACAATGCCTTGTCTCGTAGGAGAACGTATCCTAATTTAGACAATTGAATGCAAGGATAGTATCTTTTTGGAATCCGCTCGCCCGATCCCCAAAAAGCGCTCGCAAAAAAAACCTGGTGTGTGTGTGAATGTGTTTATAAATAATAATATTATATATTTACTACATGTATATTTATATATATACTATTATTATATTATATTATTATATATTTGTAACATATATTTTTAGTTTTCTTATTTTATATATTTTTATTTATTAATTATAAATTTATATTATATTATGTATTTACTATTTACATGTCTTTAATTTTCTTATTTATATATAGATTTAATAGATATATATATATATATATATATATATATTTAATATCCTAGCTTATTATATGTTTACATATTTTTATTATATATATTT
Organism: Cibotium barometz; assembly: GCF_041138505.1. Classification (NCBI taxonomy): domain Eukaryota; kingdom Viridiplantae; phylum Streptophyta; class Polypodiopsida; order Cyatheales; family Cibotiaceae; genus Cibotium; species Cibotium barometz. The sequence continues at coordinate 30,157,367 of NC_141083.1, forward strand.
GTATTCTCTCTCTCTCTCTCTCTCTCTCTCTATGCCCCATGTCCCCCATCACACCCCCTTCTCTCTTTCCCCTCCCTCTTCCAACCATCATGTGTCCCCTCCCTTCCCAACAAAAACTTGTGCATATAATAGATAGTATAGATAGATATATTACACACACAAACACACATACACTACACACACTCACACATGCATGCACATACATACACATACATAAATGCATACACACATGCACGTAGTCATACACTTGCATACGCACATACATATATATATGCATGTATGCATACAAGCAAAAACTTCATGTCGTAGCAATCTCTGGGTGTTGCGGGCCACCTACTTGTGTTTTCCAAAAGAAAACTAAACCTAATGTAGCTAAAAAAATAGAAAGCAATACTACCTCACCACACTTCTCCAATTAAAAAAGTTGGTGTAAGGAAGTAATCTTACACGTGGCTGAATGTAAGTTTCACACGTGCATGTGGTTGGATGTATGTCCATCAACAGAAAAAAAAAACCTTGTTAGGCTAACGTTAAGGCCCATTACACATCGCCATACCATAATTCATGGACATGCAATCTCCCCCACCCACACATGGGCGGTGGGGTATATGTAACGGGCCCAAGTAGTATACAACACATATATATTTACATATACAACATACATACACATTATGCGTTAACACATACATGTCCTCGAGGATAGTAATCCTAAGCGTTATGGCAGTCTTTACGTTGTAAGGATAGGCTGGGCATGGCATCTTCATTGTGTGTTGTCCCATTGTTCTCTCGGTCTTCGTTTGTACCTTCGGCTGCCTCTACGGATTTGGTAAGGCTCAACGTTTTCTCTCCTTCAGTAGCAGCAGCAACAACTGCTCCACCATGCAGGGCATTTCCTGTCTCGGGGCTAACCTGCGAGAACTTTCGTGGAGATTTGGAGCCAGCTGAGGACCAGGAGCTTCATAGCTCTAGAAGGTTTTGGAGCGTCGCTAGCGCCATCGCTGCTGCATCATTGGCGCTTCCTGCCTACGCCCGAGACCGCAGAAACAAAAAGGAGATACCCATCGATGACTATCAAACAAACAGTAAGTGCACCAAAACGGCTTCCCCTCTCCTTCCCTCCCAACCCAAAAAAGAAGAAGAAACATTTTCATCCTTTTGTCTGAGTCACTTTTTCTCTACCCTACTGTAACATGGGAAAGCTTACAGAAAAAGATTATACTTTGATATATACTTTCAGTCTCTTCGTTCTTGATGATGTATAGCACAATGTAATGAAAGTAAGAGTGGAGAGAGAGAGAGAGAGGACAGCAAAATACAAGGATTGGGTCCCAAATACTCTCTGAAGGGCTCCCACTACGTGTGGTGTATTTGCTTTATTGAATGAGTAGATTGATAGACTGTTGGTTGTAAATAACTTGGACTGAATTGACTTGGATACCTTCACTTGGCTGAGAGAGCATTCAATCTGAAGATGGCCCCCTTGATCTACACTTTCCGCCTTACCTTTAGCCCTTTCTTGACTGTCTTAGCCCTTGGACCTTGGCTCTTGTAGAGAATATAAGATGAATGATGCCAACGACCGAATATCGCTTATATAGGCACCTCCTCTGCTGGTCGGTTTTCTATGATGTTGGTCTGCTCACGACTGGGAAAAAAAAGCTTTTCCTCAGTACATCTCCCGCTTTATGGATCGGTACAATAGTGTGCATCGTCCACTCAGCCGGAAACCACTCTGACAGGGCTCTGTTGAAGAGATGAGCAAGAAATGGTGCCAATGTATCAATAGCATAGATGAGATGCTCTCCCTGTAATCCTGTATGATCTGTCGCCCGTCCATGTTGGAGTCGGCATATGGCCCTCCTAACCATAGGTGGGGTGAAGAAGGTGGAGACTGTGGAGCATGGCTCTGTGGGCTGTGGTATAGGGGGCTGTGCAGGCACATCATAAAGTCTCTCTGCATATGTCTGCCAGGTCTGAGGATCGGCAATAGGTGTGGGAGGACGGGGCTCTCTGAGTCTCCTCCAAGCAGCAGCAGCATCTTTGCTCATGAGCATGTGATGTGTGTCCCAGTACTGAGCCTCCTCATAAGCTCGCCGCTTACGGCGGGTGAGAGTATGCATCCTCCTGCCTGCCTGCTTGCCTCTGGTGATCTCCCTGCGAGCCCTCTGCACTCGGAGACTGCGGTAAAGGTTTCTGCACTCATCATCATACCATCGGTTCTGGGGCATGCTCCCATATGTAGGTGGCCGTCCTGTCTGTATGTGGTATGGGAAACTCCTCGTGGCTGCGGAGTGCAGTACATGTGATAGCTGGGAGGTGAGCATGGCCATGGGTGCCGATGGATCTAAGGCAAATAGCTGATCATGAACATGATAGTCGTACACCTCGGCTAGGTCCTGAGTGAAGTGAAAAATAGTGCGTGGTGGCTGTATGATGGGTGGGTGGGTCTCCAATAAGCTCCTGAAAGTGAGGGATAGGTATGTATGATCCGCCCCAAAGGGGCATGGTGGTACGGTGAAGTGAGACACCATATCTGCTGCCTCCCGGGATCCCATCACATAATCCACTGTACTACTGCCGCCTCCCACTGGAAAGCAAGTCAACCCACCTGAATCTGGCCACTGAGTCATCCCGTTATAAATAACGAGATGGTGTCGGGCCCCAAGCTCCAGGAAATGTTGCCCATATCCAGTGCTATCAGCTCCTCCATCAGCGGAGATCCGAGTGGTCCCTGTATCCTCTGTAGCTAGCGGCTCTAGTCTCAGAGGATCCTCAAAGTCATAGATCTCGCACTGTCTGCTCTGAGTCCGTGCATTGAAGTCCCCCATCAAGAAGACTTCTCCCAGTGTCGAATAGTGTAAGATCTCCTCAGATAAGACAGAGTATGGAGACTCACTAGCCTCTCCTCCACCCGGCTCCTCGGTGGTGGCAAACCGCGACCCCTTCGGAGGAAAGTAGCAAAGGGCGATATAAATCCATCTGGTCTCCGAGAGGCGTAAGCTAATCCACATGTATCTCGCCTCCGAGTCTCGTGCTACGACTCGAACATGCTCATGTAACCCATGCCTGAAAAGCATTGCAATACCTCTTGAACCTCGGGAGGTGGCCTGTCTCATCCCCTGTCGGTGAGCTGACTCCCACTGATAACCCTCAACCCGTGGTAAGCCCCTCTCCGGGCTCTCATGTGTCTCTGTCATCAAGATGATATCCCGACCCTCCATCACCTCCTCAAGTCTCCCTGGATGTGTCCATAGGACTCCATTACAGTTCTAGATTGCTATGTGTATCTCTTTGTCTTCATGTTGTTTTCTCCGTGTCTCATAGGCTAGATGGCGCTATTCGACCCTCTTCCCATCAATGTAGATGTGACCATCCCTATAATGTGCCTTCTTCCCTTCTTTGCGTGCCGCCTTGATCTTCGGCATGCATAATCTTCTGTGCTCCAGTTGCATCCATGTGAGGTCATCATCGAAGTAGATGGGGTCCCCTGGCAAGCTCCTCAAGATAGCCCGTCTTCTCATAAAGCTCATCCTACTCTCCTCGTCCGGGAAGTGTAGCACTAAGGCCTTGCCTTTGGTGGAGTCCTTTGGGGTTGTCCTCCATACTCTAGTGAATGGGAGCGGCTCATCCTTCTTTAGTCCTAGCTTGGTACATAGGTTCCGCCCGTCAATCTCGGGCGTGGAGGTAGTGCTCTCTGGTATCCCTGTGACTCGGATGTTGAGGCGCCGGATCCGTCGCATCTTCTCTTCATCAAGAGTAGACTGCATCATGTGTACATCTTCTTGTACCTCCTTCTTGATGTTCTTCTTCATCACTTGTATATCTTCTTGCACCTCCTTTTCGATGTTCTTCTTCATCACTTCTACCCATCCTTCGCGGGCCGCCTCCATTTTCCCCTCGATTGTGTGGGTGAGGGTTTTGGTGATCTCTTCTTTGATCGCCTCTTTGTCCACCTCAAGAGTCTCTCCTTCCTCCCGTGGACGATCGCGTAAGGATGCCACTTCGCCCTTCAAAAGGTTGGGAAATCTCCCACTCCTCTTGCATGGTAAGCTTCTCTTCCTTCCATATTTCCGCTTCGGCCTCCAGCTTCCCCATGCGCGTCAATAAGTCCTTCTTGATGGCGGTGATGGTGCTGTCCAATGTCTTCTTCTGGTCCTTGATAAGATCCCTAAGGATATGATCAAGCTGGTTGATTTTGTCATCTACAGACCCTCCCATTGTAGAGGGAGGGAATGTTTGAAAGGAGCAGGTAAATATGTGGGAGAGAAAGAGAAGAAATGGATGAAATTCAAGTCCCCATTATGTTGCTGCCTTGGGGGACCTGAGCAAGGGTGGGTGGGAAAATGCTGTGAGGTGAAAACAAGAAAAAAAGACCATGCCTCTATAGCCCTTCACCTCCCAACTTTGGAAACACTAACACCAACGGGGGCACCACCAGCCATCGGCTGGAACACTTCTCTCTCCGTTCACCACACCACCCACACCAAAAAGACAGCACAAAACAGGGGCACCATAGACCGAGATAAACACCCAGCAATATATTCCCAATCAAAACTGTATACAAGCTTCTCCCGACACAGAAGCCTTACTCACACAACCATACAAACACTCAGGCCTGGATTTACTGCCAAGGGAATTCGACCACGGCCACACCGCCTCTGGAATTACAACCTTGCGTCTGACGACCAAGCCTCTTCAACCACAAACACATCAACACTTCGACCTGTCACTGCCAAGGATACACCACATCCTCAATCGGCACATGATCCACTGCCTCTGCCCACAGTCAGCTTTTCCAATCGCCGCGAACCTCTCGCCTGCAAGCTGTGCCAACCACACCAGAAAGAACCCGGCCACTTCTCTCTCTTCAGAGGGCGCCCCACCAGCTAACCCTCAACTCTCTCTGCAGCCCATCACTTCTGTGTGTGTCGCCAGCAGGAGCAGCTACATCAACATCTCTCTCTCTCTCTCTCTGTGTGCTGATCCTCTGCTAGCCTCACATCCTCACTTCCTCTACCACAGGCAGCTTCTCTGCAGTGCTACCGGCCCCACCAGCCAAGCAACAACACCTGTCTCTGTACAGCTTCCACGTCAAGCTTGTCTCACATCCAGCCCCTGCTCTTCGCTTGTCCACACCTCTGTCTCCTAGGCGACCTCCTCTCAGTCGCCACAGCTTCTCTGCTCATCAACCCCGCACGCTCACGTGCCAGCCACGATCAGCTTCCGGTCTTCAGCACCTGCCTTTGCTTCCACATCCTGCTTCACCTAGCCCAAGCAAAGGTAGCCTCTGCGCATCCAGCTGCACCCTCTGTTGTGCCAACACCTCAAAGGCGGCCTCCCCTCTGTGTGTGCGTGCGGCTGCTCCAGCTGTCTCGTAGGCGACTCTCTACCTTCGAAGCAGCTCCCCAGCAGCTCTGCGCAGCCTCACCTGCGTGCCCTGAGGCCGTCACAAACCGCCTCCCTCTCTGATACAGTCGACGCCCGTAGCCACGCTTCCCTCTGCTGCTATCACCAGCTCTCTGCCGGCTTCAGCTCCTCTGACGGGCCCCTTGCGCCTCCACACCAGCTTCAAAGGCGGCAACTCCCTTCGCCTTCTTCTCTGCAGAATGACCAGGGCGCCCTCTTGCCATAGCGCCTGCGGTGCTTCCTCTTCGCCAGAGAAGCCCCCCAGCCCTCTACAAGGCGGCCTTTCCAATCTTGCCTCACACCGTTGCCAGAGGCGGCTCCAACCATCGCCAACAGCTGCTGCAGCTAACCCCCAGGGCGACGACTCCATGGCAACTCCATACTTTTGGTCTCTTCGCCAACCTTCCAGAGGTCTGTGCTGGCAGCAAGGTTAGCCTCTACGTGGCTATTGCTTTGGTTGGCCACGTTTATATTATATTATTTTTATTTCTTAGAGCTTCAATGATGGCCACCCCAATGCTTTTCACACCATGTTCAATGCGACCTTGGTCCTCTTCGATATTTAATTGCCCTCATGCTTCCACATCTTCAAACACAACCCACGAGTGCCCACTTTATTTTGGACGCGTACACATTCAGGCCATCGAATGGCTGATACCATCTCCAGCAGACCTCCAGTAGACCACGCTCTGGACAACTTGCACAAGCCTAAAACAAAACCATCCACCCTGTACACCCGCCAGCGCATTCCATAGCAAAGCCTTCACACATGTCATGCATCCATATGTACACAAGCCCAAAACACCACTCAGAAAAACACCTGACATACTTTGCCAACCCCCCCATCTGCTAGAGCATTCATGCTCAGCAGCAAAAAGCATAAATTCCAATAGCTATCCACCAGGATCAAAAGGAAACATCTGTAACTCACCATCCCATTTCCCAACATCTGTGAAAAACCATGGCTGTATCACTACATACCAAACATCAACCATATGTGCCACCAAATCATTTACGTCCACTTCACCCACAACAAACCTCCTCGTCTTCAAAACCTGTGGCATTGCAACATCTAGCATCCAATTCATCAACACCAGTGAAGGCCAGGTTCCAACATTTTGACCTTTATGCAGACAAAAATCCAGATCCTTTCCAGCAGTAGTGTCCACAAGCACTTCGAGCTCTTGTAATTCAGGCATCTCTTCACAACCATATAGCTCAGCTGGTTCTGAATCCTTGTCCTCCATGGACTTTGCCTTTAGCATCTCAGCCATAGTAGCGACACATTTCAAAAAACGCGTTTCAAAAACGCGTTTGAAACGTTTTGGAAACGTTTCAAACCTTTCCCAGAAGTTTGAAACGCGTTTCAAACTTTCCCATCTTGGCATGTGAAAAATCAATACCATATATGATATTTATATGCCAGAATATATGGGATCATTGATAGCATTGATAAAATGATAATATGTTGAATATATGCATGCTTGTATGATGTATCAGGATTTAGTAATAAGTATGTACGATCATCTATGCATAATGGGCCCATGGCCCATGGGATAGCAAATGCCAAATATGCCAAGGCAGTCATCCATGTTCAAACTTCAAACTCAAAGTTTCAAACTTCAATCCTAGATAAAAACAATGCAAGAAAGAAATGAGCCATGGTGTATGCTGAATATGTACAAACTACAAAGTTCAAATGCCAGACTTTAACTTCAAAGGTTGCAGGCTGCAGCCTGCAGGTTTCAATCATGATTCATGAATCAACAATCATAGATAATACAAAATAGACAAATCACATGACACAGAGTCTCAATGGTAAATGCTCATCATAAGTAAGCTCAAGAGTCAATAGTAAATAGTCAAACACAATCCGTGTCACATGTGACACACAGTACATAGTACAAAATAAAGTAGAAAATAGAATCAGGAGTCAGGACTCAGGAGTCATCCTCCTCAGACAGAGACGACGACGACTCCTCATGGTCATCTCCATCCTCTGATGTCTCTGACTGTGTGCCGGAAGAAGACTCTGCCTCAGCTTCATAAATCTCAGGTTCTGTAGCCGTAGCACTCGTAGAAGCTCCATCTCTAGATGCATGCACTCGTGTGATACGAGCTGGTGCCATCAACTCCTCGTAAAGCATAGCATAGATGTCACTCCTCCTGAGGAATATCCGGTACATCTTTCACCAACTCTATGTCAATCTTGTCGACATTCACTTGGCGCGGCTCGACTGGATTGCCTTGTTGCTCAATTAGACGGAGGTTGCAATGACAATAAACCAACCGTTCTAATTGAGCACTGCTCAATTTGTTCCTCTTCTTTGTGTGGAAGAGAGCCCATGTGCTCCAGTTCCTATCACAAGGCCCAGAGCTGCAATCTTGTGAGAGGACTCGCAATGCAAGGCGTTTCTGTCATAGAAAGGCCATAAAACTTTGTAAGTAGTCATGATAAAGCACTAACCTCCCATTGCATCATGATTCATGGCTATTATTGATGTAACATTTGAATACTAAACACTTACCAGTAATGGAGTACCAATCCCATATTTCTCCCACCATGAGACTGGCTGTAGCTGTGTCTCTCTTAGTAGTGCGGTGGGTCTTCCAAACACGGCTCCCATTGCGATATACCAAGAGCTCATCCTCCAATTTTCTCAAGAGATTAATATCACCTCCTGTCCACCTCTGGATGTACTGTTGCCACCCTTCTTCCAACTCCTCGTTGTTGAACTGCTCCTCATTACGCCATAGAGGATGCAGTATATGGGCAACCGAATGGATTGGTCTATGAAACCAATTCCATCTACGGTTCCAAACCTCCCTGATGTCCTGGACCCTATTCATAGACCAAGTCACGAATAACGATTCACCAACAACCAAAGCCAAATAAACCCGACAAGTACAAAGCTGGAAAGACATGCATATTGCATATTACATACCTCTCTGCTGATAGAATGGTGCACCGATTCAGGGCTTCTCCAATACGGTCCATGAACTCGTAAAGGAGACCAAGAGTGCTGCCCTCCATGTCTGTGATGCGAAGGACACTGTAAAGAGGCTGAGTGGCCTTCACAAGTGCTTTGACATCATCCCACCAACTCTCTCGCATCACAGCACGCACAAATGCCACTGCCTTGGGCTGCTCTCGATCCTCCCATGCCATCCACTCTCGTGACACAACTGTGCGGAGTAGCCCTTGCTGGACTCTCACTAGCCTCTCAATCACAATGAACATGTACGCTTTGAGGGCTTGAGCAACTCTAGATCACTATGGGCACAGTACATGTAGAGGACTTTTAGCCTCTTGGTAACAAACCTCACCATGCTCCGAGCTATAGCAAAGATCTCAGAAATCCAAGGGATTTTAGCAACATCCTCTATCATGAGGTCAAGACTATGTGCTGCACAAGGAGTCCACACTATCTCTGGGAACTCATCCTCTAACATTCTGCCCATGGACACACAATTAGAGCCATTGTCAGTAATCACCTGCACCACATGCTGAGCACCAATCTCTAACATTGTCTGGCGTATGTGTTGCCATATAAAGGCTCCTGTCACCACCGTCCCTGGAACTGAAGCATCAATGGCACGCATAAACATTACGCCCTTGCAGGAGGACACCAAAATGTTATAAACATTCCTTTTCCGCATATATAATATGGTGCATCCATATTTATGCCATGTTGCCTTCAAAGGCTCCATCTCAAGCTGTACAAGATCTTTCTCATCTCTCAAGTGCTTCTTGCGTAAGGAGTCATATTTGGGACCCTCCCACTCATACCCAATGCGGCTAATGGCTCTCATGGTCTTCTTCCATCTTGGAGTGCGCACAATGTGAAATGACAAAGCACACTGAATAAACAACCTTGTCAATTCACGGGTGGCCTCAGCAACTGGTGCTTTCTGAAAACGAGGCCTAATGGGCAAGGAAGACCTGTGGGCACAAGGAGCAGAGGTAGAACCTACCACATCATGAAAATCTGCAACAATACCTGAGCTCTCCTCAGTGGGACATACACCCTTCTAGGCAAAGAACAACACCAGAGCTCTCCTCAGTGGGGGCACCAGAAAGATGTGAGGTGAAAACAAGAAAAAAAGACCATGCCTCTATAGCCCTTCACCTCCCAACTTTGGAAACACTAACACCAACGGGGGCACCACCAGCCACCGGCTGGAACACTTCTCTCTCCGTTCACCACACCACCCACACCAAAAAGACAGCACAAAACAGGGACACCATAGACCGAGATAAACACCTAGCAATATATTCCCAATCAAAACTGTATACAAGCTTCTCCCGACACAGAAGCCTTACTCACACAACCATACAAACACTCCGGCCTGGATTTACTGCCAAGGGAGTTCGACCACGGCCACACCGCCTCTGGAATTACAACCTTGCGTCTGACGACCAAGCCTCTTCAACCACAAACACATCAACACTTCGACCTGTCACTGCCAAGGATACACCACATCCTCAATCGGCACATGATCCACTGCCTCTGCCCACAGTCGGCTTTTCCAATCGCCGCGAACCTCTCGCCTGCAAGCTATGCCAACCACACCAGAAAGAACCCGGCCACTTCTCTCTCTTCAGAGGGCGCCCCACCAGCTAACCCTCAACTCTCTCTGCAGCCCATCACTTCTGTGTGTGTCGCCAGCAGCAGCTACACCAACATCTCTCTCTCTCTCTCTCTCTCTCTCTCTCTGTGCTGATCCTCTGCCAGCCTCACATCCTCACTTCCTCTGCCACAGGCAGCTTCTCTGCAGTGCTACCGGCCCCACCAGCCAAGCAGCAACACCTGTCTCTGTACAGCTTCCACGTCAAGCTTGTCTCACATCCAGCCCCTGCTCTTCGCTTGTCCACACCTCTGTCTCCTAGGCGACCTCCTCTCAGTCGCCACAGCTTCTCTGCTCATCAACCCCGCATGCTCACGTGCCAGCCACGATCAGCTTCCGGTCTTCAGCACCTGCCTTTGCTTCCACATCCTGCTTCACCTAAGGTAGCCTCTGCGCATCCAGCTGCACCCTCTGTTGTGCCAACACCTCAAAGGCGGCCTCCCCTCTGTGTGCGCGTGCGGCTGCTCCAGCTGTCTCGTAGGCGACTCTCTACCTTCGAAGCGGCTCCCCAGCAGCTCTGCGCAGCCTCATGTGCGTGCCCTGAGGCCGTCACAAACCGCCTCCCTCTCTGATACAGTCGACGCCCGCAGCCACGCTTCCCTCTGCTGCTATCACCAGCTCTCTGCCGGCTTCAGCTCCTCTGACGGGCCCCTTGCGCCTCCACACCAGCTTCAAAGGCGGCAGCTCCCTTCGCCTTCTTCTCTGCAGAATGACCAGGGCGCCCTCTCGCCACAGCGCCTGCGGTGCTTCCTCTTCGCCAAAGAAGCCCCCCAGCTCTCTACAAGGCGGCCTTTCCACCCTGTACACCCGCCAGCGCATTCCATAGCAAAGCCTTCACACATGCCATGCATCCATATGTACACAAGCCCAAAACACCTCTCAGAAAAACGCCTGACAACTTCGGCGCGCGGAGCAAGACGGGCTACACACAACAGAGGGGGCGAATGCAGGTGAACAGGTGTGATGGAGAGAGAGAGAGAGAGAGAGAGAGAGAGAGAGAGAGAGAGAGAGAGAGAGAGAGAGAGAGAGAGAGAGAGAGATGGGGGGCGTAGGCAGGCAACGGGAGGGGAGAGCGAAGAGCGAAGGGAGCAGCGGGAGGGGTGGGCGCAGAGCGAAGCGGGAGGGGTGCAGGCACGCAGTGAAGCGGGCAGCGGGAGGGGTGGGCGAGGTGGGGCGCAGGCAAGCAGCGGGAGGGGTGGGCGCAGAGCGAAGCGAGCAGCGGGAGGGGTGGGCGCAGAGTGAAGCGGGAGGGGTGCAGGCAGGCAGCGAAGTGGGCAGCGGGAGGGGTGGGCGTAGGGGGGGCGCAGGCAAGCAGCGAAGCGGGCAGCGGGAGGGGTGGGCGTAGGGGGGGCGCAGGCAAGCAGCGGGAGGGGGCGCAGGGGGGGCGTAGGGGGGCAGCGAGAGAGAGAGAGAGAGAGAAAGAAAGAAGAAAGAAAGATATATTAACGTCTACGAGAGGCCAAAGTCGGCCTATGAGACAAAAAATAATACAAGTGTGTTCTTCCGGTCATCGGAAGAAAAAAAACAAACGAAAAAGTGTGCATGTGTCTGGATACAACTGTGAATCATCATGGATCGGTGGAGCCCATATACAAACAATATAAGGGGGGTGGGGATGTGGATGGAGTGCTAAGGCAAGATGCATCTCTATATGCTGAAGGGGTAGTACAAGCATGCTATGCAGATCTATGTCTAACTCCATCCAGTGCCATAAGAGGGATATAAGATATCATACATCGCCGATGCTGAGGCTGTCAATGGCATGAACATGTACCCTGAGTCTGAATGAAAGCGAGCTAGCCTCTCCTGTGTCTCCATCTGGTGTCTCATTCGGATAGCTGCTATCTCTCGGTGACGGAGTCGGGGTGCTCTATGTCCAGTCTATCTAGGTCTCCTCCTGGCGCTCAATTCCTCTGCTCTCTGTGCGGTCACCCCACGTGGTACATCAGCTGGCACTGGCATAGCTCTCTGGAAGAAATCTGTGAGCTGGGACTGTCTCCCACCCCTAGTGGGAGCGGGTGTCTGGAGGAGTCTCTCTCGAGAACTATGAAGCTCTAGTAGTAGTCTGCCAAGCTGTCGTTGGTCCGAGGCCTCCATCAATTGATGTAGTGAAGAGTGCTCCTCAAACAATCCTGCATATCTATCTCTGACCCCCTGGTGGGCTCTACATCTACATACAAAGTGATCCTCAGTCTCCACCTCCTCGCGGCACAATCTGCATATCCGCTCAGCTCTAGGAATCCGTGCCGCTCTCCCAGCCTCTATCTCTAGCTGATGTGATGAGACTCGTAGCTGTCCAATAGCAACGCGAGAGCTGTGTGGCATGTATACATCCATGTACCGCGGTCGATGTATAAACCCATCCCCTGAGATGCTCATAAAGTGGTCTCTGTAGTACAGCATCTTCGGTGGTAGTGGGCGCTCTGGTGCTGTCCATGTCTCCTGTATGTATGTATGTAGTGCTGCCATATGTCCTGTCTCATCACTCTGTTCCTCTCATTGAGAGAGAGGTAACCCCGTGGAGCAGACTGATCATACTGAAAAGGTGGCAACCGCTCAATGTCTATACCATGATGTGAGAACCACTGTAGCATCTGTGCATACCAAGATCCAGTGTGTCCAGCCTCGGCCAGCTGTCTGGATGCCTCAAAAGCTCGGCGGGATAATCTCTCCATGGGCATCTCCCTCATCCTGTATATAAAGGAGATCGTCTGGAACAATGCCTCCACTGCCATAGGTGGTGCAGCAAACTCAGCTCAAACAATGTCGTGCGGGACGGATGGTTTGCTGCGTATCATCCTCGAGAGCATCAAGATCTGTGGTCTCTCCAGCTGTACCCATGTGGAGGCTGCAAGCCTTGGTGCCCAAACCGCTGCTGCATACATCAAGGCTGGTGTCACTAATGTATCAAAGAGCCACCCCTTCGTGCGGGGTTCCTGAAAATGTGCCTGATGACACTGACGCTCAAGGCCAGCAAGAGCTGCATACCCCCGAGTCACTCTGTCTCGGACTGCCTGAGCCATGGAGAAGCATCTAGCTGAGCTAGTAAATGTGATGCCAAGGTAAACATAAGAGCTCACCACCTCGACCCGCCCTCCTGCTAATGTGAGAGTAGTGTGGCTCCTGACTGCGGGTGAAGTGTGGAAGATCATAACCTTGGTTTTCCCAAGGTTCACTGTGAGCCCCTGCTGTACGCAGAAGTCATCAAGAGCCACAAGGTGTCTTTGAAGCCCAACCTGCGTGTCGGATACCAAGACGATGTCATCAGCATAAAGCATAACATGGACAGTAATACCTGATAGCTCAACCCCAGAGCCTCCTCCCTGTGTGATGTAATCGACCACCTCATCAATATAGAGCCCAAAGAGCGTGGGGGAGAGCGGGCACCCCTGCTTCACACCAATGGTGCTAGCAACTGTGTCGGACAAGCCTCCTGTGCATCGGACTCTCCCAAAGACCTGCTCATATAGCCTGTATATGCCCCACATCATGTCTGAAGGTATGCCTAGTGTCTGTAGTCGCCCAAAGAGGCGCTCTCTGGGCACAGTATCAAATGCCTTGCGGAAATCCACAAAGCAACAATAGAGCCGTTGCCTCCGTGCCTTGGCTTGATCAATCAGGCACCTCAATGTAAAAATGTGGTCGATGGTCGAGAAGGCTCGACGGAAGCCTGCCTGGCCTGCTGCTCTCAATCCCCCAACCTCTGCATGAGTGCTCAGCTCTGCCTCCAAAACTGCCCCGTATAGTTTGGCCAATATATGGCCAATCATGATGGTCCTGTAGTTCCGGGGGTCTAGTACATCTCCCGCTTTATGGATCGGTACAATAGTGTGCATCGTCCACTCAGCCGGAAACCACTCTGACAGGGCTCTGTTGAAGAGATGAGCAAGAAATGGTGCCAATGTATCAATAGCATAGATGAGATGCTCTCCCTGTAATCCTGTATGATCTGTCGCCCGTCCATGTTGGAGTCGGCATATGGCCCTCCTAACCATAGGTGGGGTGAAGAAGGTGGAGACTGTGGAGCATGGCTCTGTGGGCTGTGGTATAGGGGGCTGTGCAGGCACATCATAAAGTCTCTCTGCATATGTCTGCCAGGTCTGAGGATCGGCAATAGGTGTGGGAGGACGGGGCTCTCTGAGTCTCCTCCAAGCCGCAGCAGCATCTTTGCTCATGAGCATGTGATGTGTGTCCCAGTACTGAGCCTCCTCATAAGCTCGCCGCTTACGGCGGGTGAGAGTATGCATCCTCCTGCCTGCCTGCTTGCCTCTGGTGATCTCCCTGCGAGCCCTCTGCACTCGGAGACTGCGGTAAAGGTTTCTGCACTCATCATCATACCATCGGTTCTGGGGCATGCTCCCATATGTAGGTGGCCGTCCTGTCTGTATGTGGTATGGGAAACTCCTCGTGGCTGCGGAGTGCAGTACATGTGATAGCTGGGAGGTGAGCATGGCCATGGGTGCCAATGGATCTAAGGCAAATAGCTGATCATGAACATGATAGTCGTACACCTCGGCTAGGTCCTGAGTGAAGTGAAAAATAGTGCGTGGTGGCTGTATGATGGGTGGGTGGGTCTCCAATAAGCTCGTGAAAGTGAGGGATATGTATGTATGATCCGCCCCAAAGGGGCATGGTGGTACGGTGAAGTGAGACATCATATCTGCTGCCTCCCGGGATCCCATCACATAATCCACTGTACTACTGCCTCCTCCCACTGGAAAGCAAGTCAACCCACCTGAATCTGGCCACTGAGTCATCCCATTATAAATAACGAGATGGTGTCGGGCCCCAAGCTCCAGCAAATGTTGCCCATATCCAGTGCTGTCAGCTCCTCCATCAGCGGAGATCCGAGTGGTCCCTGTATCCTCTGTAGCTAGCGGCTCTAGTCTCAGAGGATCCTCAAAGTCATAGATCTCGCACTGTCTGCTCTGAGTCCGTGCATTGAAGTCCCTATCAAGAAGACTTCTCCCAGTGTCGAATAGTGTAAGATCTCCTCAGATAAGACAGAGTATGGAGACTCACTAGCCTCTCCTCCACCCGGCTCCTCGGTGGTGGCAAACCGCGACCCCTTCGGAGGAAAGTAGCAAAGGGCGATATAAATCCATCTGGTCTTCGAGAGGCGTAAGCTAATCCACATGTATCTCGCCTCCGAGTCTCGTGCTACGACTCGAACATGCTCATGTAACCCATGCCTGAAAAGCACTGCAATACCTCCTGAACCTCGGGAGGTGGCGTGTCTCATCCCCTGTCGGTGAGCTGACTCCCACTGATAACCCTCAACCCGTGGTAAGCCCCTCTCCGGACTCTCATGTGTCTCTGTCATCAAGATGATATCCCGGCCCTCCATCACCTCCTCAAGTCTCCCTGGATGTGTCCATAGGACTCCATTACAGTTCCAGATTGCTATGTGTATCTCTTTGTCCTCATGTTGTTTCCTCCGTGTCTCATAGGCCAGATGGCGCTATTCGACCCTCTTCCCATCAAAAGTGTGGTAGCCACAAAATGCAAGTCAACCCTTGGATGTGTGTCACATCCATATAATATAGAAGTACAAAATATTATATGTAGAGTGTCCTTTCACACTTGATATCCAAGGGGAAAAACCACATGGGAAAAAGTGTCCTTGGTTAAGCTCTATTCACACATAGCACTACCATAAGTGAGCATATGCCTACAAATCTCCCCTGTAGTGAAAGTGTGAACCTGTACAAGGTAGCAGATCACTCTCTGTATGAGAGTAAGCCCAAAGCTTTGCGGAAAGCTTCGAACTTTTCTCGAGGTAAAGCCTTTGTGAATAGATCTGCAACATTATCCTGTGTAGGGCAGTAAGATAAACTGATCTCCCTTGCATGTAACCTCTCTCTCTGACATAGTGATAGTGAATCTCAATGTGCTTGGTACGTGCATGAAATACTCGATTTCGTCCACGGCCATAGCTCACTGGCTATCAGTGAGAATGGTGGTGAGTGTTTGTTGACACTCACGAAGATCAGCCAATAATCTCCTCAACCATACACAATCTACTGTAGCTGTGAAGACTGCCCTGTACTTAGCCTCACAAGTAGATGTGGCAATAGTGGGTTGCTTTTTGCTCAGCCAAGATATGCATGAACTGCCAAGAAAAAAACAATTCCCACTGGTGGATTCCCTGGTATCATAATCACCAGCCCAATCTGAATCACTGTATGCATAAAGCTGCAAGCTGCCCCCCCTGGGATAGAACAAACCAAGATCCAGGGTACCCTGAAGATAACGAAAAATGCGTTTGATTGCTTGCCAATGCTTTGTGCCTGGGCTGTGCATGAATTTGCTCAACAGACACCCCAAAAGATATGTCTGGCCTAGTGTTACACAAGTAAATGAGGCATCCCACTGCTTGGCTGTAAATGTCGGCGTCAAAAGGCTCTCCAATATCATGCATAGTAAGCCGTAAACCTGGTTCTACTGGAGTAGAAATGGACTTACATTCAGCCATGTGAAACCTTTTTAGCAAACTTTTTATGTACGTAGTTTGCTGCATAACAATGCCATCATCTGTATGCATAAACTGTATGCCGAGATAGTAGTGTAAAGGCCCCAAATCTAACATATCAAATTCAGCTTTGAAATCTGAAATTTGTGCTTTGCTAGTACCTGTAATGAGCATGTCATCTACATACAAGATGACTATGAGAATATCGGCACCGGTTTTCTTCACATACAATGTGCTTTCAGTTGGACTATTCATATAACCTTGGCTGGTTAGATGAGCATGTATTTTATCATACCAAGCTCTTGGAGCTTGCTTTAACCCATACAATGCTTTGTGTAACCTGCATACTTTATGTTCCTCACCAGGAACTACAAAACCAATGGGCTGATTTACATATACTTCCTCCTGTAAATCCCCATTTAAGAATGCAGTTTTGATGTCCAATTGATGCACTTTCCATCCTTTATGTGCAGCCAATGCAATAATAACATGCGGAAGCTCTGGGGGGTTCTTCTTTCAGCCCTAAACACCACTGGAAACAATCTGATGCAAAATGCAGACATGAAGAGAGAGTAGAGAGAGAGAGAGAGAGATAAGCTGGAAATTTAGTATATTAATATGGTACAGAAAGGTACTCAATCCACAGCCCTAGGTTGCATTGTAAAAAAGGTGATAAACACCCAAAAGTCTAGTCCCTTCTTGGACCCTATGGATCCACTCCATAAAGGAATGAATGAATCCAATGAACAACACATGTGGCCTTTTATAGCCCTCTTGACCCAAGGATGAGCTGGCCGACTGTTGTCGGACCAGCTGATTGGCTTTGGACTTCCATAAACTCTGGTCGGGCTACGCCTCTCCACGACTTGAAGCGCTTGCTGCAGCCGACACCTTCTGGTACAGCCGACCCCTTTTTCTTACTGAGCCCTCTTAAGTTCCTCCAAGTCCTCTAGGTCTTGTTCCTCCAAGTCCACACTGTCAATAGCACTCTGTGCTCCGTGTCCTAGTTCTAATACTGTTTTTCTTGGCTGCCCCTTTTGGATTAGCCCTGAGAATGTACATGAGCATGTCATGCACATGACAGCAATCACTGATCTTATTGTGGTCATTCTCGAAGTAGGAGCAAAAGTCTCCTCATAATCTATTCCCTTTTTCTGGGAGTAGCCTTTAGCTACAAGTCTTGCTTTGTACCTGTCAATAGTACCATCAGACTTCCTTTTGACTTTGTACACCCACTTTGTACCAATGACATGCTTGCCTTTAGGCAATTCCACAAGATCCCAAGTATTGTTCTTCATGATAGAAGAGATTTCAGCTTGCATAGGTTGCACCCAATGCTCATTCTCATGTGCTTCTTCATAAGAAGAAGGCTCTTCTGAATCAAAGAGGCCACCCGAGAGAGAGAGAGAGAGAGAGAGAGAGAGAGAGAGAGAGAGAGAGAGAGAGAGAGAGCCAAAAGTGTGGTAGCCACAAAATGCAAGTCAACCCTTGCATGTGTGTCACATCCATATAATATAGAAGTACAAAATATTATATGTAGTGTCCTTTCACACTTGATATCCAAGGGGAAAAACCACATGGGAAAAAGTGCCCTTGGTTAAGCCCTGTTCACACATAGCACTACCATAAGTGAGCATATGCCTACACACAATGTGAAAAGACAAAGTAGTGAGTTCCCTAGTTGCATCTTTAATTGCTTGCTTGAATATGCTTGCTTGAATATGCTTGCTCTCTTTAGAGAGGCGTTGGGTGCTGCGAGCAAAGGGGTTCGTGTTGCCGTGGAAGTGGAACTACCAGCACCCCCAAATCCTGCTTGGCTTTGTGCATCTTCTTCTGAACCCAACTGTGTTCTCTTTGATGCCTCATATGTATCCTCACTAGCCGCAATATCCTCAAGCACAGGCCCACAACTGCGTCCTGCCAGTTGCTGTCTTTTCCATTCTTGTAGCTCGGCTTTGATGTTTGTAGGCACAAGTTTGCATGCACCAATGCCTTTCGCGGTTGAACCTGTGAAATGGGCCTTAACACGGATTGAGCAAACTCCGCAAAAATTGCATTTCCACTTTTGCGTGCCTGAACCACCATATTTAGATACAGGAGTGACATGGGCCCACATGGCATCCTTAGTGCGAGGCATCTTGACAAAAGCAGGGCTGGATTGGCACCCTGGCATGAAAACCCCCAAATTTTAAAATCTGTGTTTTTTACAAAATCGAAGAAAAAAAGCACAAATCAGCACAACCAACCTGAGAGTTGGCGGGCACGAAACCTCGGAATTACGGGAGGAGCTGATTTGTGCAAGGCAGGAACTCCTTCAATCAGTTTCCCAGTCGCCTGTAGACGTTTTTTTTTCGAAAAATGTACTCTTTGGATCAAGGTCGCCGCGAAACGTTTCACTATCGAAACGAAACGAAGTTGAAACGATTTATTTTGGAACAAAACGTTTCAACACCAGGTAGGTGAACAATGAAACATTGGACCAAAACGATCATATACATAAAATGTGAAGGTATTGGCCAATAGTTATAAGATGATATTAGCATATTTATCATCAGTAAACAAAGAAGACATACAAAAGAGAAGAGAAAAGAACAAATAGGATGAAAGAAGGAAAGAGAAAGAATTATAAAAGCTAAAAAGCACACAAAATCACAACCTTTTTCCCCACATGAAACGATATGGTTTCAATGTGCACAGCTCATGTCCAATGAATAATGCATAAATGTGTATAAAATGCTTGGAAAAATACCAGAAAAATCCTAGTAAATATCTTGATAAATATTGGATGATATCTGGGGTTCCTGCAATGGTCTAGATGCTATGCATGAATGATGTGCAATATGCAAGATGCTTTCTGATGCAAACTCTAAGGTTTCTACTGACTGTATATGCATGAATGCGTCTCTTTAAGTGGGTTAAGGGACTTAGACTGACTGACTGACTTGCTATGGCTGAGAATGACGCTCGTGCCTGACTTATCTTGGATTGAGGATTACAATGGGGTCACGGCGTACGACAAATAGCATCTTGAATGGTACTAATACTGTACAATGTTGCACTGATGATGATGAGCCAGTTTGTCACCATGCACTTCAGTGCAGAGTGCATGTGACAGCATCACAGGACAGAGGGGATATTACAACATTAGGGAGAGAGTTCCTTTTGCTGGGGACTACACATGACTTAGCCATCTTCAACAAGATGTCATGTTGGCCTTCTTCCGTTTGTCACATGCACTCTACACTGCAGTGCATGGTGACAAGATGGCTCATCATCAGTGCAACACTGTACAACGGTACAGCAGTAAAACCCTTTAGGATTTGATATTTGTCATACGCCGTGACCCCATTGTAATCCTCAGTCCAGGATATGTCAGGCATGAGCTACGTAGGTCATTCCTCAGCCTTAGAGAGTCAGTCAGTCAGTCAAAGTCCCTCAACGCACTTGGAGAGAATCATTCATGCATATAGAAGTCATAGAAGCTTTAGAGTTTACATCAGGACATGTTTTGCATTTTGCATATCATTCATATGCATATAGACCATCTAGATCATTGTAGAACACTCAGAATATCATCCAGTATTTTTTCCCATATTTTATATCATTTATCTGGCATTTTTCCATGTTATTATCACCATTATTCATTTAATGCAAGACATGAAGCGGTCGCTCATGAAGAGCATATTAATAGCATCACTTGCTCATTCCATAATCATTCAGCCATTTGCCTTCAAGCATTACATCCTTCAGCACAAGGAGCATCAATGATTGAGCATCCAGCCCCTCATCATCAAAACGCAGCACCATTCAGCATTCAGCCACTTCAGAACTCAACGTTTTCAGCATATACACAGTTTTCAGCATTCATTCATTCATCGTTTTACTACAGCCCTTCTGGTGAAGGTAAAAACGCATTTATACAATCATTTTCAGCATTCATTCACAGCCTAGAACAGTCTGAACAGTCCCAATCAGCCCCATCTCTCAATCTCAGATTTGCAGCCTTCCTACATTCCATTTGAAGAGTGCATAGGCTTTAGATCGGTCATCATTGGTGCTTCTTCAGCCATGTATAGTTCAGCCCGACTCTTGGTCTTTCAGAGATCTTGCGTTTGGCTTATCTATAGTAAAAAGTCAATCCTCAGTCATTCTCTTTCTCGCTAGCAAGGTCCGAGAATTTCAAGATGAGGGGGCGCTCCTGTGAGGTATCTCGTCCCACATGCCATGTGTCCACATAAGGGGTCCCTTCCATTTTGAGTTTCTTGCATAGGGCTAGACCATCAGCCTTGGGAGATTCCCCCTCCTCTAGGCCTGTCACCCTCACATGAAGAGCGCAGACCTTCCTCCTCTTCTTCTGGTCTTCCAACATATCATGTATGGTGGGTGTGGGTGTGGGGTGTTTTCTCACCACCTTTGTCCATTCGTTCTCTACTTCTTGCTTAACCACTGCAGCCCACCCTTTCTCCATCTCCTTGTTTGTGGCTACTAAACCTTCTTGCAGTTCGTTTTTTTAGGGCAGGTGTGAAAAGGGCAGAGGGGGCGCAGGCCCGCAGTGCAGCAAGGGATGCGGGCAGTGAAGCCGGGTGCGCGCAGCGTAGTGCACAGGTGTGAAACGGTCAAGGAGCGCGGGCAGCGCAGTGCAGCAGGGGGGGGGGGGAGAGAGAGAGAGAGAGAGAGAGAGAGAGAGCTGTATTAACGTCTACAAAAGGCCAAAATGATTATGAGACCAAAAGGTTACATCACGTCCATGAAATACATCATTATGGGTACTAAAAATAAAAATCAAAGAAAGTAATAAGAGGGGAGAGGGGTTCTTTTCCGTGTATTTTCTTGCACAGGCAGAGGGAGCCGGGTGCGCGCAGCACAGCGCACAGGTGTGAAACGGGCAGAGGGCGCAGGCGCGGGCAGCGAAGTGCATCAAGGGGGAGAGAGAGAGAGAGAGACGAAAGGGGTTCTTTTCCATGTATTTTCTTGCAATCAAATCTGTAAAAGTATTCGGAGTGAAAATTTTCAACATTTTTTTGATTGTAAATGGCAGGTCAAGGTCTGAAATATTATGATTACACTGAAGGGAAAGGTGCAGTGGCAGAGAAAGGCCAAACTGTGCTGGTGATTCCATGGCCTTCTTTCATGAAGAAGTTGAGGATTTTATGGCAACTAGATTGGGAAATTTTTCTCACATGTTTGTTTGTATATGCCAAACTGCTTCATGCAGGTACACTTTGACTGCATGTTCCGTGGCATTGATGCCGTCTCCAGCCGTGAATCCAAGATTTTGGGTGGCAATCGAATTATAGCACAGGTGTCTATTTGACTTCACTGCACACACTTTGCTCTAGTTACATTGTTAAGTATGATGTTCCTCTTTAAAGGTGTCACATCAATTTTTTTTCACAAAGGGTTCTTGTTGTGATTGCGGACATGGGGGTAGAAGCAACACAGGTATCATGTAGAACTGAACATACATACAAATATTTATCATATAGAAATTGAAGATGTAAATTAGAAATTGGAGGGGATGAAAGAAGAAAGCAGGAGGAAAGGAGAGAGGAGAAGGAGAGCAAGTGAAAAAAGAGAAGGGAAAAGAGAGGAGGTATAAGAAAAAGAGGAGGATTGTGGAGAAACAGGGTATCTTAGCACATGTGAGTGCTGAGGCTCTTGCTAGCCCAAGCAGAACCCACCCCCCACCACCCTCCCTTCCTTTCCCCCTCCCTTCCCAGGACTCCTGTTGTGCGCGAATGAAGCCTTTGCTCTTCCGCCCCTTCTTGCACTTTGCATAGGCTCCATGATTTAGATTGAAGACAAGCTTCTATGCTTTAATGGATTCCATGAGTTCATGGGAATCCATGGACATGTGATATCTTTTGAAACTTTGTACTTGGTATTTTGGAATAACTTGGCCTGTTCCTTGTGTGGGAACATGATGGCCCCGAAAGCTTGTAATAGAGAAATACTCCTTGGTAATATGACATAAATTCGGGGTGGGGGTCCATTCCGGTCCAGTGTGGTGTCTGGTATTTAGTGTCCCCGTGGTTTTAAGTGGATAAACTGTCTTTTCTTGAAGTGTTTACTCGCATTAATAGTCATGTGTGAACTCTCGGATTAGTTACATTGGTATCATAGCACAACTCTCCTTTAAACTAAGTAAAATGGTTCTGACCAGAGAGTTTGCCAGGCTAATAGTGTGGATTAAGTCGAAGGCCTACGAATGTACTAACCAGGCATCTACCAGATTTTAGGAGATTTCGGCAGAAGACTTAGGGAAATTTCTTCTTCCGAGTCGACTATTTGTGCAAGTTATGCACAAACCTGGTTTGAGAACCATACGGCTACTGGCTTGGAAAAAGGACCACCTATGAGAGAAATCCAACTTTGGATCTCTGGCAAGGGGACCTCCTCTTTGTATTGAAGGACAAGGAATATTTGACTCCAAACATAAAGAGCTAAGTATATTTTGAGTTATGCGAGATCGCAGTATTCTTTTTGTGCAAGAAGATTGTTGCATTGGTTATATGTACATCCTTGCCCTTGTAACTTTGCAAGGAGAACGTGGAGTGCTTTCTTGCAGATTGTGAAGAGAATCTGAAACTTGAGCCCACCTCTTCACCAAGGTACTTTTGGCCAACTTGGTGTGCAAGTGGCGAGTTTTGGATTTGGTTTGGTAGTGGTACTATTCCCGGAGTCTCTGTGGATTGGACTGAACTAGGCTCCCCGGAGGCACCCATCGCCAGGGCAGATCTTCTCACCACTTAGGTAGCCCGCTTTCGGGTGGGCAGTAATGTAACCAATGAAGGATCTACCATTGGAAAAAAAATATAAAAAAAATCTTGAGAGGGTGCTGTATTAACCATCAAGCGCATTGATGGAGAGTTCGAGCTTCCCTAGCTCTCCCTCCGTGGGGGGATGGTCCTTCGCTTTCTCCTCTACTTCCTCCATTGTGTGCAGCCGTGCCTCGTTCTGCGCACAACTTGTAGATTACTTGTGCCTGTTTGTTATGTTTTTTCAGAGATAGAAAAGAGTGTGGGGCGATCACACATTCAATGCACATGAGTCCTAAACTACTGAAGTGTTACAACTTTACTAGGAGTACAAAAGATGACTGAGAATGAAGATGTAAGTTCTCCTCTCACATTGCCTAAGATCTCCTTAACCAACTTGTACTGCAGAGAGACGCTTTGTAGGCTCTGATCGATGATGAATGCATATGATTATGATGATTTCTCTATTCACGTTTATATGCCCTCGACTACTACTTATCGACCAATATAAACACATATCGGCCTGTTTATGACTTGCCATGTCTACTTGTCAATTGCCACGTGGCACTTGCGTTTGCCTGCTCGCATGTCTTGCACATATTAACTGACTTCTGCACACCCTCGCTGTTGTCCATGTGTATCTATGGGTGAGATATGTCACATTCTTCCCCACTTACATCGCAGCACACTCTTAGAGTGGTTAGAATAATAGCTAGATATTATATACTTGTTTGGCAGAAGGTGTGATGTCACTGAGATGAGCCTCTAAGGCTATAAAAGCATGTACTTGGTGTAAGCTAAATAACATCAATCAACGTCATTGAGTCGTGCAACATATATCTCTCTCTCTCTTTTGAGTATCGTCTCTCTCTCTATCACCACTCATACAACATGGCTGTCCACCAACCACTTTAGCAGCTCACTTGTCTAACCCTAAACCATCATTTAGTATTAGAGCAGGCTACTCTCCTACTTCTGCCAGCTCAACCATTGCCAGGCTGCTGCAATACGATGGACAACATCTGATCCAATGTAATCATCAATGAAAGTGACAAAATGTAGATGTCTCCCTAGAGATGGAGCCCGCATCACTCCACAAACATCACTATGCACAAGCTGCAATGATCGAGTAGCTCGCACAGTGCCATCCTTGGGAAAAGAATGTTGACAGTAAACAACCCTTGCATACATGCTTAACAGGAAGCTGCAAAGGAGGCAACTCATGAACCATGTTATGCTTTTGCAACCTCATAAGAGGGGAAATTTAGGTAACCAAACCGAGCATGTCACAACCCAGTGTCACGTAGAGCTGTAGGGGTAGAGACAGCCATAGCATCATGAGACTCTTGTATCTTGTCATACATATCTACCTTGTACAAATCATTGCACAATGTACTAGACATGACAATAGAAGCTACATCTCAACGGTCATGAAGTGAGCAACAATGATAAAAAAAACTGAACTTTAAACCCAATTTTAGCAAAGAGCAGACATAGAGATGGGATTTTTACAAATTCCAAGTATATACAATGTGTCATGTAAAGTGAAAATGTCACCATTGCATGATGTCAAATCTACATTCCCAATACCCGCATACGATGCATTATTAGCACACATCATTGTACAACCTTTAGGTGCATTCTGCAAAGTGGCAAACAACATCATACATGAAGTGATGTGCTTTGTAGGACCGTTATCAAAATACCAATCAACATCTGAAATTGACCTACAAGAAGAAGGCATAAACGAGTTACTACATGTGACAATCAATGCATAGCCATCATGGGCCAAGTTTGCCTCTTCCTTAGTGTCATCCATGGTAGCAGCCAAACCTTGTTGCTTTTTCTTATGCTCAGTCACAATATGCTGTTTGCATTCTTCAATGACATGTCGAGGTTTTCTGCAATAGTTACACTGTTTCTTCTTGTCCCCACCCTCTCTTGACACAGGAGGATCTGAACGGGCAAGTGTCTTGCCCTTAGGCTTAGCACTAGAAGATTTCCCAGATTTTCCTTCGCCACGAAAAGAGGAAGCAAAATGCTTGAACTGTAGCAATCATGTTGTTCTAGTTTGACCGAGATTGCTCTTCCTGTAACAAGAGAGTGAATGGGAGAAGAATTAGGGTTATTCATGTGGGAGACATACACAGAGAGAAGAAGGGAGAGAGAGAGAGTTGTGGGGATAAGTCAACTCATGATATGAGTGTGTGACTCCCCTATCACACATGTATATTGCACTAGTACACATAGTGCACTTAGTACATTAAATGTACTAAGTGTACTATGTACTATAACTTATGGGCTTGTACACACTATAAGGGTGGGCATAATGCCTTTACCCCAACAACCTCCCACTTAAAGACAAAGTGCCCTTAAATGAAGGAAAAGAAAAAATCAGCATGTACATGATAATATACAAGGCCATATTAAGGCTGAAACTGGCCTCATCCAATGCCCATCAAGTGTCTGCAATGAGCAAACCGCTCCGGAGGCAAACTCTTTGTCAACAGATCAGCCGGGTTGTCATCCGTATGAATCTTAACAAGCTGAATTTGCTTGTTCTCTATCACCTCTCTGATGAAGTGATACTTCACATCCACATGCTTCGTCTTTGCATGAAAGACAGGGTTCTTTGCCAATTGGATGGCACTCTGACTGTCACAATGCAACAATGGAATATCCCCTGTATAACCCAAATCAACCACTAACCGATATAGCCATAATGCCTTCTTGCAAGCCTCTGTGGCTGCAATATACTCGGCCTCTGTAGTAGATAAGGCAGTGCACGTCTGCATCCTGAATATCCATGACACAGCACCTCCTGTGAATGTAAACACATAACCGGTAGTAGACTTCCGGTTATCTGGATGACCGGCATAATCCGAATCCGTGTAACCATGCACTAATACATCCTGTTTGCCAAAACAAATGCACATATCCTGTGTGCCCTTCAGGTATCTCATGACACCTTTCACTGCTTTCCAATGCTTCTTGCCAGGGTTGGCCATGTATCTACTAACCACTCCCACTGCAAATGCAATGTCCGGCCTAGTAGCAACCATGGCATACATGAGACTGCCACAAGCTGAAGCATACGGAATCTTGGCCATATCAGCCCTGCCACTATCTGACTGTGGGCTGTCCATAGCACTGAGTTTCACATATGGAGGCAAAGGAGTACTAGTCTTCTTCCCCCCGTCCATATTGAACCTCTGCAAAACTTTGCCAATGTATTCCTTCTGAGACAAATACAACACATGCTGATTTCTGTCCCGAAGTATCCACATACCCAAAATGTGATTTGTATCACCCAAATCCTTCATATCAAAGGTCTGATGCAGTCTCTTCTTCAAGGCATCCATCTCCTTACGAGATTTCCCGGCAATCAACATATCATCAACATACAAGATGAGGATCAATAGACTGCCATCCAAAGCTTTCTTGGTGTACAAGCAGTGATCTATGTCACTTCTCCTGAAATCCTGGGATTTCATGAATGTATCAAATTTATGATACCATTCCCTTGGTACCTGTTTGAGCCCATAAAGACTCTCTTTCAGCTTGCATACAAGCTTCTCCTTTCCATTTACTGCATAACCCTCTGGCTGTTGCATATATATCTCCTCATGGAGATCACCGTGAAGAAAAGCAGTCTTCACATCCATCTGAATCAAATCTAGATCATCATGAGCAACCAAAGCTAATACAGCTCTAAGTGTGGTCATTTTGACCACTGGAGAGAAGATCTCATCAAAGTCCACACCATATTCCTGCTTGAAGCCCTTAGCCACTAACCTGGCTTTGTATCTTGGCTTTGCATCAGGTGCAACTTTGAGCTTGTAAACCCACTTGCATGGCAAAACCTTCTTGCCTGTAGGCAAATGCACCAACTTCCATGTACCATTTTTGTGCAGAGAATCCATCTGTGACTTCATGGCACGCTCCCAAAGAGCCTTGTCTGCCCTCTGTAAAACCCCCTTATAACATGAGGGCTCCCCACAGTCAGTGAGCATCAAGTAGTCAACCCCTGGAACAAACCTGTCAGGGCTCTGGAGGATCTTGTGGACCTCCGTACCCAATGACCATCATTTGCAGGTTGCTGTCCAGCCTGCATATCACCTATTGGTGGCTCCTGTTCCATGCCATAAGGCTGAAAAATCATGCCCGGTATCTCCTCTAACTGTGGGATATCCATAGGGATATCTTCTGCCATCTCTGGCTGTCCATTTGGACCATTTTCAGCACCATTTAAGGGTTGGTTTTGCTGCTGTAATGGCTGATTTACAGCCCTTGGTTGTTGTCCATGATGTCCATCATCATCAAAGATGACTCTGCCAGGCTCCTGTTGCCTTGCAGGCTCCTTATACATGCATGTTTCATAAAAAATGACATCATTGCTGCGTATAATCTTTCTATTCACTGGATCCCAAAGTCTATACCCCATTTCACCTCTGTCACCATATCCTAGGAATATGCATTTGTGAGACTTAGGATCAAGTTTGGTGCGCATTTCCCTGCGTATGTGCACGTACGCAACGCAACCAAACACTCTCAAGTGCTTGTATGACGGAGGCTTCCCTGTCCATACTTCTTCTGGCACTTTCCCACCAAGCCTCGTGTTAGGTGACCTGTTTATAAGATGAACGGCTGTCATAACAGCTTCAGCCCAAAAACCATGAGGTAACGCAGCATGTGACAACATAAAACGGACCTTCTCTTGAATGGTCCTGTTCATCCTCTCTGCTGTCCCGTTTTGTGGAGGATCATAAGGAGTAGAGAGCTCCCTCTTGATGCCTTTAGCATCACAAAAGTCCTGAAACTGTTTGGACATATACTCTCCACCATTGTCGGAACGCAAAGCCTTCAGTGTTTTGCCAGTTTGATTCTCAACAAGAGCAACAAACTTCTCAAACACTGAGAATGTATCACTCTTCAAACGAAGAGGATAAACCCACACCTTGCGTGTGGCATCATCAATAAAAGACACAAAATATTTTGCCCCTCCCAAAGAAAGCTGAGGCATCTCACATACATCTGTATGCACAAGCTCTAACTGAGCATCTTTCTGTCCAAGAGCTTTCTTGTGGGGGCACTGGAGTTGCCTGCCATATATACAATGCTCACAAAACTGAAAACTTGAAAACTTTAGAGAAGGCAAGTAACCCAAACGAGACAATTGCTCCATTCCTTTGACACTCATGTGTCCCAACCGGCTATGCCACATAGAAATTTCCGGCAGCTCGGTTGCATTTACATTAGCATGGTGACAAACACCTGCATGCATGAAGTAAAGAGTGTCCACCTTAGAGCCTCTGGCAACAACCAGTGAGCCCTTACTAATCTTCCACTTTCCACGACCAAATGTGGTAACATAATCAGCATCATCAAGCTGTCCAGTAGAAAGCAGGTTCTTCTTGATCTCAGGCACATGCCTGACATCATGGAGCATAAGCTGTGAGCCATCTGAAAACACAAGCCTCACATCACCTCTGCCAAGAATCTTGCATGCATGGTTGTCACCCAAATAAACTACTCCTTCATTGCCAGCAGTATACCTGACAAACAAGTCTCTGCAACCTGTGACATGAAAGGAGGCACCTGAATCAATGATCCATGAGTGCATACCATGACCATCTCCTGTAAGAAGTGAATGGGCATCAAGTGAAGACGTGAATAGGACCTCATCCTCACTGTCACCTGCATGTGACACATTGATTTCTTCAATCTTGACTCCACTTTTGCCCTTTGGCTTTACATCTTTGGCTTCATCTTTGTCTTTGTCTTTGCCTTTTCCCTTTTCCTTTTGATCATTCTTCCATTTGTAGCATTGCTTTTTGATGTGTCCCTTCTTGCCACAATAATGGCATTCCAAGTTCTTTTTGGAGCGGGACTTGCTCCTTCCCCGTTCTTGGCTTTTACCCCTTTGCTGGGATCTCCCAGGTGCATTCATTGCATTGGACTTTCCAACAGAGTTGTTTTTCCTGTTCATCTCTTCTTGAAGAAGAGCACCCTCAACATCTGCATATGACAGCATAGCATTCGAATTGCTAGTGGCTGTCCTGAATGTGTCCCAACTCTCTGGCAAAGTGCTTAAGAGAAAAGTGGCTTTGAACTCATCGTCCATTGCCAACTTTTGATTAATGACGTGGTTGACAATACCATTAAACTCATTTAGATGGGCTGTCATAGACGCCCCTTCCTTCATTTGAAGACCTATGAGTTTCTTCAACCAATACACTTTGCTTGAGGCACTTTGCTGGGCATACAAGTCCTGCAATCTCTGCCACATTCCCCAAGCTGTCTTCTCTTCACGAATGCTGAAAAGTAAAGTGTCTGACACAGACAACATGATGGTGGATCTTGCCAGCTCATCCATATCTTCCCACTCTTCAGCAGTAAGAGAAGCGGGCATTACACCCCTTTAATGATAGGCTTGTGCTTCTTCTTCTGGAGCAACACATTATAGCACTGGGTTTGCCAAATATCATAGTTATGTGAGCCTTCAAGCTTCTTGATGTGAAGCAATGAAGAGCTCTCACCTGTGGTTGCCATAGCAATATGCAACCTGTCAATGCCTGACTCCCTGCAAAATGTGCAAACACTGCACCAAAAGCACACAAAGTGCTCACAGTTGTTCTCCCAAGCTTTTTCTCCCATTGCGGAAGCACAAATGCAACTCTACTCCCACTGTATGTGATAAAATCACCAAAATCTGGTTGCTGCAGATTTAGGACAGCACCTTAAATGTGCTCTGTTGCCCTTCCAAAGTACTGTACAGCAGCACTAAGTGCTCACCAATGATGTACCAAACCTGTACCGGCAAGTACAGCAGCTGAAATTGAGCCTTTTGGTCACTCAAATCAATGTGCAGCCATGCCAAAACTTGTACAGAGCTGTACCAAATCTGTACCAGCAGGTACAGTAGCAATAAATGCTCTCCTGGCTGTCCAAATGAGTGAAAATCAGACTTTTACAGTCCCTATCACTGCATACAACAGTCCCGAACAGAAATTGGGCAAAAGCCCCTTGACTGCAAGCTGATTTCTGAGGATTCAAGGCATACAAGTCTTGCCTGCTGCTTTGCCAAGCTCAACAAGCATAAAATCTTGAAAAGCCCCTTGATTTAAGATCAATTGCTGATCATACATGGTACATTGACGCACATGAAGGCATCCAGAGTCTTCACAATGCTTCCCCCTGGCCACATATACATCCAGTACATAAAAGCCCCTTGATTTACAGGCACATTGAGTGCTTGACAGGCATCAACACATTGCCCAAAGCATCAAATGCGAGTGCCTGCATGCAAATCAATCCAATCGGCACAAAAGCCCCTTGATTTGCACTGCAATTTGCTGCAATTTTGCCCGAATGTGCGATTTCTCACATCATACAGCATGTATGAATGCCCAATTGCACAAATACATCAAAAGCCCCAAATTTTGACATTTAATTTCCTGCAAATTGACTCTGATTGTGACCAATGTCACCCAATTTTGCCAATTTTGCTCAAAAATTGAGCAATTTGGCACCTGTACATGCTCAATTGATAATTGTACCTGCTCAATTGCAAATCCCAAAAAAAAAAATTGAAGCATGTACCTCGTAAATTTCTGATTTCTGATGCAGGAAAAGGGGGGTGTCAAATTTGATGACTTATGAAGAAGCTGTTGCTGTGCAGGTGGGCGATAGCTGAGGAGCTCTTGTGGCGCAGAGGAGTGCAGTTGCATGCGACTGAGGAGGCTGGGCGAGAAATGCCGAGGAGTTGGAAGGCCTCGAAGGGAAAAATGCCGAGGGCTGGCTGAAAAGCGAGCCAACCAGAGCTACCAGGCGTGGGCGTAGGGGGCAGGGTAGGGCGCAGTCAGCAGAAGTGCCGGAACAGCCTCCGCCGTGGCCACAGCTACACGCGACGGGACTTCCTCCTATCTGCCCGTTGATAGATTTTACGCCTTGTGGCCAGGCGTCTAACGCGTGGCGATGATGACGTGCTGCTAAGCTTCCTTGCGCGCTGTCTCCAACGAATTGGTTTGCCGTGTTCTGAACACAGTAGCTCTTCGCCGCCTACTTCTTGATGCTTTTACGTGTCCGCTTGAGTGCTTTGTTCACGCCTTGTGTGTTCGCCTGAGTATGGACGCCCAGCGTTCAACGCTCACACAGACAGCACACGCCTGCTTGCCCAACGCGTTGCTGCCTTCGCCGCCTCCGCCTATCTGCTGAAGGAGAAATGGCTGCCCTCGACTCCTTCTCTTTTAGCCCACCTGCCTGCGACGAATGGTTCAATGCAGGGACACACAGTCGCTGCACACTGCACAAAACCTAACAAACCGACTCTCTACCACAGGGATCTCCTGTAGCCTAAGCTCTGATACCAGTTGAATGGGAGAAGAATTAGGGTTATTCATGTGGGAGACATACACAGAGAGAAGAAGGGAGGGAGAGAGAGTTGTGGGGATAAGTCAACTCATGATATGAGTGTGTGACTCCCCTATCACACATGTATATTGCACTAGTACACATAGTGCACTTAGTACATTAAATGTACTAAGTGTACTATGTACTATAACTTATGGGCTTGTACACACTATAAGGGTGGGCATAATGCCTTTACCCCAACAGAGAGCTACCAAGCCATCAAATGTGTACAAATCTGAATTTCTCTTCATCAAGAGCCGAAAAGTGGTAGCAAATCCTTGATAGGATTGAGGCAAACCATTGATAACTGTAGAAACAAGTGAATTGTTAGGTATCACCTTATCGATATTGATTAACTGCTCTCGCAAGTCCTTAACACGGGTGATGATTACATCCATAGAATCACCCTCAATCATATGCTCCGTGTCAAGCTTCTTCCATAGATAAGCTACACAAGCTTCATTGCGGATTTGATACAACGAGGCAAGTATATCCCTTGGTAGAAGTACATGAACAGATATGAGGAATGACTTGTTGTCTACATGAGGGAGCGATCATGTAACACACGGAAGCTCTGGGAGTCTTCTTTCAGCCCTAATCACTACTGGACAGATGCTGATGCAAAACGCAGACATGAAGAGAGAGTAGAGAGAGAGAGAAATGCTGGAAATTCAGTATATTCTGATGGTACAAAAAGGTACCTAAATCTGCACAAAATCTTATTCATATACTTGTCGTTTGTTACAATGCCATGTTGGAAGCTTAGCTTCCCTTGAAAAAGGTCACTTGTACTCCTACCTATGACCCAAGTCCTACAGCCCTTGGCCACCTTCATAAAAAGGTGGGAAACACCCAAAATCTGTCCTAGACTAAGGACCCTAAGGACCCAACTCCTAGAGAGTTGAATGAATAGAATGAGGAGCCTTTATGCCTATTTATAGGCCTTCATCAAGACTTGGCAAACTGGCTGACTGCTGGTCGGCTAGTCAACAGTTCACTAAATGCCTTTAAGTACTGCCCGACTGGGCTTCTTCATGTGCCATGTAGTGCAGCCGACAGCCTCCTGTAGTGCAACCACCGCCTCTGATCGTGTCCAGCCGACAAACCATCTGCAGTCGACTGTCCTCCTTTGTATCTAACGCAGCTGATAGGACATCCTTCCATCTATCTCCAAGTCCATACTGCCAAAAGTGCTCTGTGCTCCATCATCTGGTTCATATCATTCTTTTTTTGGCTGCCCTCTTCTAGATAATCTCTGAGAATGTCCATGGCATATTCATGCACATGACAGATCAATGCATGAGCGTGTGCATCTTTAGCATCCCATCTGAGTTGTTCTTGTGTAGAAGGGACAGGCATAGTTCATAACATTCGCGTTTGCTTCATGAAGCAAACGTTTGCAACATATGCGTTTGAAACTTGTCTTTCATACTTGCTTTTAAAAAAAATTTCTTTTCTAAGGTTTTACGTTTTTTGAAAGTTGCCACATTTTTTTAATCGAAAATCGGTCCACGCAATGAGCATTTATGTAACTTGTAAGTTGTAACTTTGTAAGTTTTTATAATGGAACTTGGAGAGCTTGAGTTTACAATGTATATTTGTATCTATTTGTCTAAATCTCGTCCTTTCTATGAGGTATTATATTGGTCACGTATGTTACTCGGCCCGGGATTGAAACATACTCGAAACATTCTTACATATCCGAATGCATATGCGTTTGCTAAACGTATGTTATGAACTATGGGGACAGGTGGAGGCGGTGCACTCCCACTAGAACTAGAATCACTAGTCCCAATAGTGGACCCCCCCTATGTGATGGCTGCAGGTGCAAGACCAGCAGGTATTAACTTAGCACTAGATACATATACCCATAAATTCTTGCAACCAATACATGCTTCATCATGTATGCCCACATGGGATAGTTGGTACCATCTAAATTTTCCTCGATGGACAACGTCCCAAACAAATCACTCGTGTTTCCAGACATTATGCATAGCAAGATAGCGCAAACTGAAGCAAGTCCGATACAAGCAAGTACTGCAGCTGAATCAGAGTAGCACAAATGTCCAAGCCAGTAAATTTGCAGCACAAACAAGGAAATGTCATTGATGTTGGGTAAAACAGCACCCTCAAGAAAGCAAATGCGCATAAACTTGTACAACTCTTTAAATCTGAGAGAAATCCCCAAAATTTCTTACATAGACCTGTCAATGCTTGTGAAATAGGCACAAATTTGAGCAAAATCTGTGATTTTGGGTGTAAATTTTGCAGATTATGCAAAAAGCCCCAAATTTTAACAGACAAAATGTGACCAATGTGTGAATTTCGAAAAATGGTATGTGCAAAAGAAATTTGCAGGAGGAAATTTTGTCGGTAAAATGTCCATAGATCTCAAATTCTGCCAAATCCCCAAAATTTTGCATACAATCTGTAACATATATAACCTGTATGGGCTGAAATTTTTCAAAGCCCCAAATTTTGCAGTGTGCAGGTACGCGTGCGGGAATCAGTTTGAGAATGCAGTGAATGTGTGTGCAGTAGGTACCAAAACCCCAAATCTACAACCGCAAGTGGTACAAACGGCAGCTATGTACATGTCAGCACTGTACGGCAGCAGGTACAGCAGCCACGCAGGTGCCACGACTGCAATGTACGGCTCTGTACGACAGCACATAGCAGCGAATCTGGCGAGGAGGCGGCAAAAGACTGTACGGGCAGCAGTACGGTGGCCTAAGGCTGGACGGGCAGGGAAGAAGTCCATGAAGCAAAAGCATCCTCAACAGTAGAACATGGAGCCACTAAATCTTTCCCTAAAAGAGGAAGATTAGTCATGGGTTCTCTTCCTTGATGGTCCCCCAAAATTGATTGTAATAAATGTTGTGTGAGTTTTTAGTCTTTCCTTCTATGTGTGTGTTCCTTCTTTGTAGTATGCCTTGAATGTGTTAGCAGTCATCTCCTGTTTGTACCATATTACACATTAGGGAGTGAGGGCCAGTGTTGTGGGTGTGCCCGCCTGTAGATGAGTTTTCTCCATTTTTCCTATTGTCCATTTTCCTAGTTGTGGGGGTGCTATTTTTCCCTGTCAGCCTGTAGGTGTGGCTGGTCAGGTGGGGCTGTTACTTTTTCCGCTGGTTGACTTGCTGGTTGATGGCCGACTTGTATTTTCTGTTGGCTGACTTGTATTTTTGCTGGCTGCAGGTGGGGCCTTTACTTTTTCTGCTGGCCACTTGCTGATTGATGGCCGACTTGCATTTTCTGTTGGCCAACTTGTATTTTTGCTGGCTGATTGGGTATTCTGCAGTCGTGGGCTCTTCGGGGGCTGTCATATAGGCCGACCAGCAGCCCCAGCCCATATATATGTGGGCCTTGCCCCCCCCCCCCCACTTGTTTTGGTACCGGATTCAAGTGTATATAGTAGAGTTTATACAGCCTTCTCCTCTCTTGCATTTCTCTCCATACTTTGTCTCATTTCCGTTGCTCATTTTGATAGAATCTTATAAAAGACTTTGGTTCTCTCTACAAACCCCTGTTTATATCGAGGGGAGGTTGTCTTGATAGACTGATGTAGGTTGTCATTTGTGGTCAAGCTCTTATATCAAGCCTGACATGAGAGTTTGGGTGTTGGTGCCATGGTGTCTCCGTTGAGCACCTGGTGCAGTCTAGAGTCCAAACCATGGTGACTATTGAGGGTTTTTCAAGCATCTCCACCTTCGCTCCGAAGGGGGGTTTGTTAGGATTCGGAGCTGAGTGTGTGTGAACAAACTCTTATGGTGTGAACACGCTCTTATCAGAAGATAGGATAAGTGTGCCACATATCATTAGTATAGTGTGTGTGATTTCTATGGAAAGATACGGCTACTAGCCTACAAAAGCATGTACTTGTGAAGGGTTTAATCATCAATAAAAAAAACCATCATTGAGTCGTGCAATATCTTCTCTTGAGTTTTGTCATATTTTCTCTATAGTCACCATAGCTCTCTCTTTCATCCAACCGGCTTAGATAGGTAGAGCTGAGCGCGTCTTCAGAGCCGGGGAGCTCATATGGAGACCCTGAGAGGAGAGGATCTGCCAATTATGCCACACAGAGGTTGAGATGGAGGAGCATTACATATGCCGTTGTCCAGTATACTATGAGTCTGTTTCGTGAGGGATTTGGTCCACTCTCGAGGATCATTGACTTCCTGGACCATGCCTAGGGCTCTTCTTGCTTGAGCTTGCAGACACACGGACACTTTCTTGAGAGAGCGTCGGCTCCAGCCACCCCAACCCCTCCTTCGCTAGCCATCCATCACTAGTTTCTTCTGGACCCAGGAGGTGGACACCCATATAGGGGATCTTGTGGACCCACCTCGGGCTGTGCCGGACCCACCTCGCCCAAGAGGAGTTACCTTGGACTGGGCCTCTGCATTCCAGCATGCCTGATGCCCCCGGCTCCTGCCACGATCCCCTCATTAGCTCCAAATCCAAGACATGCTCCGCTGCCATCGAGCTACCTTTCCACGTGACGTACCTCTCGGCCATACTCATAAGCCCCATGCTTGATATTTTGGAGAGTGGTATACCATCTACTGTGGGCTAATGCTCCTCTCGTGTTTGTATGTTCCTTGATGAGTTGCCATGGACAGTTTTGTATCACACTGCTGAGAGAGCTATGTTTTTGTTTCTATTTTACTTTCCATTCCATGATGAGATATGCCATGGACATTATTGTATCACTTTGGTCTCATAGACCCATTGGGTCTTTAGTAGACGCTTCATATCTCTCTCTCTCTCTCTCTCTCTCTCTCTCTCTCTCTCTCTCTCTTATATCTGCTCCGCTCTTCTTTTGCACAGCATGTGACCACCATGTGAAGTGAACATCCACAACCTACACTGGTTCCCATTTGTATGTGTGAGAGTGCCTCTTCATCCCTACTCTAGAGCCATGGCAAGTTATGACTTTCTTCAGAAGTCTTTTGGTCACAAAAGGATTGCAAAGTTGCCAACTATTTTGAAGCCATTCTTGTGATGATGGTATTTCAGTTATGTCTTTCCAAATCTTGGCAGTGATTCAGATAGTTTGTGCTACTGATATTTGTACTGATTCTTATTAAACTCCTCTATTTTTAGCCATATGAGTTTACTGTAGGTTCAGTACCTGGCAAAGAAAGGAAGCGCGAGTTTACTGAAAATGCGAATGGACTTTTTTCGGCACAATCTGCACCCAAGCCTCCTCCAGCTCTTTACTCAGTGACAGAGGGTATGCGTGTAGGTGGCAGGGTAAGGCTTTTGCAAATGTACATTGAGTAATGCATGCATTCCCATGTTTGTGTTTTCCCATGTTAGGAGACATCAATCCTGCCTGATGTTATGTAAATGTTGTCAAGGATACCATATTTTGATCACTAAGTGACATCTGAGTTTCATGTTACTGCAGCGCAGAGTTCTTGTCCCACCTGAACTAGGCTATGGGAACAAGGGCTCAAATGAAATACCGGTGAGCTGCCCAATTCAATTCGGTTTTTTTTTGGGGGGGTGTTTATATGTGTGTGTGACACTGTTTTATAGAGAGGGAGAAAAGAAAAAAGGAAAAAATGACTATGAAAGACCCAAAGGGTCTATACAATCAAAAGGCAATACAAAAGTGCCATGGAAATACTAAGCCATGGAAAGAAAAGGACTGTAAGAAAAAAACAACCGCTGCCAATGCCTGTGGTATGAGTGCCTGTCATTGTGTGAGAGGGAGCCTCACAAACGATCAGCTGATGGTGATACCTTTCTCGGCCAGTACAGATCTGATGGCTGAAAGGATGTCTTGCCTCTTTGATGGGAGTCTGGCATGGCGTCAGAGAGCATCTTGGATCTGCATTTGGTGGGTGGAGGATCGTGATGCTCAGGGCGGGGGATGTCTCGCTGGCAGTATAGATCGACCCCTCTCACTCGGGAACACCCCCCCCCCCCCCCCCCCCCCCGCGGGTGGATGGGACTGAGGGCTTGTGTGTGTGAGTTTTGGTCTAGGTATGGGGGCGTATGTCAAAAAAAACCTGTGATGATAGTGTGAGATGAGTCCTGCTGAGTCTCTCTCTTTCTCTCAGAGTGCTGCTTGGGGGGGGGGGGGGGGGGGGGCGGGGGCGGGGGAAAGAAAGATATATTAAACTCTACAAAAGGCCTGAAGGGCCTATGAGACCATGGGCATACAGTGCCATGGAAAAAATAAAAAAGAACATGAAAAATGAAACATGACTCTATAAGCGTCCTGATGGCAGATGTGGCTATGGTGACTCGTCAGGGCATGTCATGTCATGAGAGAATCTCATGGATTTGTCTGTGTGGTGGAGATCCTTGGTGTGCTCTGGGTCGGCAGTGCCTGTCATATAAAATGGAGCAGGCCTGCCCACTCAAGGCTCATTTGGGACACGAATATGGCCTATGTCGTCCGAGCGAGTCCTCTCAATATTCTATCCCTATGTCCTCTGAGCTCTACTAGGTATATTCCATGACATCTCTTGTCCTTACACTGCATTACCCATGCCAGTGGCCCGAACCCCTCCCAGAAGAGGCAGTGAAGCCTCCGCCGTATCTCATAATATGATGGTCATCTGGACATATAGTGGGCTTCGTCCTCTATCTTCCCTATGGTGCATACTCTCCACATCCGCTCCTCTGCTGTGATGTTTCGTTCTCCAGTTCTGCTTGGAAACTCTGGGAGGATGCTCTGAGCATACCAATCGCGATGCGCATAGCATGTGACATGTGGATCTGCATGTACCTCGGTCAAAGAATCCATCCCTGCTGATGAGCTCTGTAGAACTCATCTTTCATCCCAATCTCTGATGATCCCACCCAAGTCTCGCATGTGTTGGCCACTGGATGATCTGGTTGATCTCCTGTCATGTGTGGTTGAGGTGTGGAGAGTCTAGGTTGTACTGAAATGGGGGGAGGCAATCCATTTGCAATCCATGTGCATGAAACCATTCAACTACCTCCAGTACCATACCTGCTTCGGTAAGGGTGGTAGTCGTCTTCTCTGAGATGGAGGGCAGTCTGGCCTGTCTCTTCCGTTCGCTCTCCCTCTAGTGCTAGCTGAGGAAGTCGGTGTCTATCCAGGGAGTATACATGCTGAATGTAAGTACAACTAACATAGCTCTCTGAAAGTTGAGGCTGCTACAATGATCATCATGGGGAGGTACATGGGGTATAAGCACTAGTACAAGGGCCACTTATATAGGAACTATATGCTGCTGGTTGGCTGAGATTGTCTGTTGTCACCGGGAGAAAAAGTCCCACGACTTGATAAATAAGCATTAAATGCTGCTATAATCTGGTGCCTTTCACACATGTGAGACGACTGCCATTAATGAAGGCTGACTGCTGTTTTATGGTTGGTTATGCTCGCCGACTGGTTATTAGGGTTTTGGAAATGCTGCCAATGGGGTGGCCCATTTGACATGCTTTAATATGCTTAAGCAACTACTGACTTAACCATGCCTGGCCCCAAATGACTTATATGCTTGTTCTCCAAGTGGGTTAAGGGACTGACCCTGACACCTAAGGCTGAGAGACTGAGCTACGTAGCTCGTGCCTAACATGTCCCGGACTGGGCTCACAATGGGGCTACGGCATACAACAAATGGTCTTAAAAAGGGTACTAATGATGTAACAAGTTATATTGAATGCTAAGCCAATGTGTCACATAGCACCGGAGTGCAGGGTGCATGTGACAACAGAAGGGGACCTCTCGGCCATACTCAGTAACCCCATGCTCGATGTACTTGAGAGAGGTGTTACCCTCTACTGGAGGATGACGTGCCCCACGTGCTTCATATTCTCATGTACTCCATGATGAGACTCTTCAAAAGACCCAGTGGGTGTATGAGACCAAAAGTGATACAATAACGTCCCATGTAGTCTCATCATGGTACAAAAGAAAACAAAGACTAGAGCTATGAGTTGGGAATGTGAAATCTGAGCCATATGATACTAAGTGGGACCATCATCATCATACAACCTATGGAGAGAGAGACAGAGTTACTGTCTATTTGTAGGTTTTATGTCTTATCTTTGTGGTTTAGAGAGAGAGTTGCTGTCTATTTGTAGTTTTACGCTTTATCTTTATATCTTTATTTCTTGCAGCCAGGTGCAACATTTCAATTGGATGTGGAGCTCCTTGAAATAAAAAATGGTGCTTCAAACTAGCAGTATTTGTGTTGCAGCTTAATTGTTATGCTGGCTGTCTAGTTTTGGAGAGAGTATATACTTACACCTTGTGAGTTGCTTAGAAATGGGAGTTGGATTTGTGGCATCTTCTTAACCTATTCCATTGCAATTAGAATCCATTCTTTTGTGCATATCGACTTGTCTTCTTGCAAGGGTTTCCCAATTCTGGTTGCAAGTGTTTCCCTAGTCTATTCCTTCATTAATGTGTTATTTCATTCTCTCAACGAATTTTTTCGCAACTAGAGGATTCCATTTTTTAAGAATATAATTATATTAAAATATGCCATAGAAAACAAACGAAACAGGTCTCCCATGAGAGAGAAAGAAAGAAATTAATATTAACGTCTATGAATGACCCCAAGGGTCTATGAGACCAAAAGTGATACAAACGTACCATGGTATATTGAGCCATGGAGAACTGAGAAAAAAAGTAAATAGAAAACATACAACACTAGTGTATGAACATATAATCAACAAATGATCTTATGTAGAGTGAGATATATCATGATCAACTAATGACGATACTTGCATCGTCTAGAATTGATCTGATGGAGGATTCGATAGAGGACGGAAGATCATGCCTATGTGATGGAAGTATGTCATGTTGGTATATATCTTTAAGGATAAAAAATAGGGTTTTGTTGTAGAGCTATAGCAGGTGGAACTCCATGGTGAAAGGGGGAGAGAAAACGAGTTGAGAAAGAGAGAGAGAGAGAGAGAGAGTAATATGCAACAATGCTTAAGAGAGAATGTTTGCATGACTCAATACTCCGATGATTGATATATTAAAAGCGAACATCAAGTACATGCTTTTATAGTTTGAGTGCCTTATCTTTCTCAACACTCTACTCATTAGGGCAGTGAGAATTGGTTATACCAGTGACATCAGCGCTTACACACAAACACGTAGTGGCTATAAGAGGTCGTTCACATGTACTAACTCACATAAGTGTGTTCACACACACATAGAAGGGTTGTTCACACTCAAACACAAGCGATACACAAACATGAGTACATGTACACGATGGGTACACACACAGGGACTTCGAAATACTCCACAATGGTCGGCTCTCCCAAATCCATAACCGTCGAATTCTCTCTTTGACCACCTTGACCGGCGGGGGGTCTATGTGCCTGCAATTCGATCATCCTCACCCTCTGTAAGGTGCAGCCATTGAAGTCATCCAAAGGAGGCTTCGATCTCTCTAATCTGCCATGGGGACTAATAGAAAAAGTGAGCAAGCCATAGCCCTCATTCGTGCCATGGACTACCAAGAGAATATCATGCCTACTAAACACGCCTAGCTATTGCGGGGTTGTCGGGTTTGGGATAGGGGTCAGCAACTCCTGGGGAATACCAGAGTCGATGTTGA
This sequence comes from Cibotium barometz, assembly GCF_041138505.1. Taxonomy (NCBI): domain Eukaryota; kingdom Viridiplantae; phylum Streptophyta; class Polypodiopsida; order Cyatheales; family Cibotiaceae; genus Cibotium; species Cibotium barometz. Next base: position 30,198,613 of record NC_141083.1, read on the forward strand.
GGTTGAGTCTGTCTCTACCTCGGATCCTAGTCGGCCCTCTTTCCTGAGCGTCTAGGGGAAGCTGACTGTGTGGTGTCAACGAATCTTCAAGGGAGCTGGCAAGTCCTATGCTCAACGCCTCCAAGAAGTAATATACCACATGGTTGCGAGAAGGACTTGGTTCGCGACAACCACATGGCCGGCTAAGGAGAGCCTCACAGAACTCTAGGACAAGAGCTTCTTCTGAATGCTCAGAAGAAGAGAGGCGAGTTGTTGCTCTGGGGAGATATCGATGCCCACCTGGCATCCCAAATAGCGGACTGGAGTGCCCCTCGAGATCCACTGGAAAGCGGGTTTAAGTCGGGGCTAGTGCAAAGCCTACCCAAAAATCACATGACTTGTTCCAGTTGATTTGCACTCTTTATGCGTGACAAAATATCTCGATCACCTTTGCGAATCTCTAGAGATTCCCCACATCTCCGAAAAGGTATGCTGCTATGTCATCTGCAAATTCGTAAGTGCAGAAGCTCCTCCTGAGTACGAATGCGGAGACGTAATCCTTGACGGACCGAGAGAGAAAGGGGGAATCTGCACCTCGGGCTCCTTGGATGAGAACCTGACTATAAGAGGCTGAGTAAAGTCCCGAGACACCACGGATCCACTCCTCTAGGAACCCCATCCGGTACATCGTGCCCTCCAGAAAGCTCCAGTCTACTCTATCATAAGCTTTCTCAAAGTCTAGGAGCACAATGAGGTCATGTTGTCGCATCCTGGCCGAAGCCGTCGCCTCCCAGAAAGTGAAGATGTTGTCCAGAATGCTGTGATCCTCAACAAAACATGTCTGCGTGTCATGGATCAAGTGAAGGAGGAAAGGCTGAAGTCTGTGGGCTGATGGCCTTGGCCAAAATCTTGTAGGTGGTCCCAAGGAGGGTGATGGGTCTCCACTGCCAGATCGCCAATCTGTCACAACCCTCCTTAGGAATCTGGTGAATCAATCCCTCTAAAAGAATCTCTAGCAAGGCACCTATGATCATAATCTCATTGAAGGCTGCTCGAAGGCCGCCTTCCATGAGATCCCAGTAGCGAAGAAAGGAGGCTGGGAGCCCGTCCGCCCTTGGGCATTTTCCCCTAGGGAGCGCTGTCAATGCCTCTGCCAGCTCTTCTGATGTGAAATGGATCAATAAGAAGGTCCGGAGAGCGGGGGGAACTACCTCTCTCGTGTGTCGCCAGACCCTCTCGTACGCGTCCACCACCTATGGGGATAATGGGGCGTCCGTGAGGAGGGATCAAAAAAAATCAGTGGCAATGGCTCTCACATGGGGGAGGAGGGGCCAGAAACAATAGCTCCATCCTGGCCACGCAACTTGCAAATACCATCTCTCCGCCTATGGAGGCGTGCAATCTCGAAGAAGTCCCTAGTAACTATCTCAAGCCTGGGTCTAGAAGGAAGCTGCTCCATCCTCCTCTCCTCAATGGATTTGATATCTGTACGGTGTCGTGACGCGGGCGGTATCGCTGGGAAAGTGCGAGACTTCTAGCTGTGAGAGTCGTTTTGATATATCTCTTCAAGGGGCATCACCTGCAGAAGCTGGAACCATATTTTTTTTTGCAAGCCAATCTCTCTAGATTCTTTAGATAGGCAAAACATAGCAGTGTCTCAACAGCCCTGAGACACGGGCATCAGCATCAAAAGAAAATACAAAAGAAAACTCTCAAGGGTTCCCCTCCTCTGGTAAACCACAGCATCACAGCTTCAAAACCTTGATTCTCTGTCACACATGAGAGGGCTCTCTTACATCAAAACAGCACACGATCGATATAAGAGCAGGTACAGTCGATCAAAATAGGCCTCTCTTACATCAAAATTGCACACGACTGATAAAAGAGCAAAACAACTACAGTTGATCAAGTATCTAACAAAGGTACTCTTTCCGCTCTGAATTCGATCAAATCCCACGCTACGCTGTCCTTCACTGTAAACCAAGAAAAACAGTGCACCTGCAATAACTGAATTGACCTGCACGAGCCTGCTCGACTGTAATCTCTGGCTCTCCTCTCTCTCTGGTGATAACACGATCCACGTCTATCTAGAGAGTCCCCACACTTCACACTCTGGTTATCAGCAGCGCCCCCCCTGGATCACCAACCTGGCGTCCTTTTTCCTGCACATACACCCAAGAGCTTCCCCCCCCGTATGCAGAATCCCCAAACCCACTTCCCTAGGCGGTTCCCCCACACACAAAGCGGCTGGCCTTTCTCCTTCTGCTCACTGATGACTTTCAGCAAGGTGATTCCCCTTCGCTCCTTTGCCACTGCACTGTATCAAACTCCCAGCCCTTGTGGCTGCTGCCGCTGGAGAAGCTTCTCCCCGCCTCTACACGTACAAGGCCACCATACTCTGCGCCAGCTCGCCAGCTGCGCATCACCCACACGTTGCCTGCGCCTGTGGCGGCACACGCCCAGAGCGACTCTCTGCAAAGCGGCAACACCACTGTTCCACGACTCGCCAGCCTGCAGAATCCACGAGCGCCCCTCTCGACCTCTTTTTTACCAGCCCGTTCTCGTCGAACAGCAGCTTCCTAACACGCCCAGGCAATCTTCATGGCTCGCCAGCAACTTGCCTTGCATACCCATCACTCTGTGCCCCAGCGCTTCAGCGTCCAAGAAGCCCCAGCGCTTCAGCGTCCAAGAAGCCCCCAAACAACATAGCGTCTCCGCCTTCTTGTCTGCAGCCCGCCCTCTGCCAGGGCGACCTTCTCACCTTATCTGTTTTTTAGACAGCTGCCCCGACTCGCCAGCTTCTGGATTTTGTTTCCTTCTGGAATATGCGCTGGCCGCCGCCACTCACGCCTCCATGTGGCCATTAAAATTATTGGCCATGTGTATATACTTTATTATTTTTTTCTAAGGCCTAATGGATGGCCACCAAACATTCCATTTCACACCAATCTAAGGCAACACTGGCCCTTTAACCATTAATTGCTCCCCATGCCTTCCACGCACCTTCAAATGCAACCCACGATGCCATTGTATCTGAGTGGATACCTTCCATTTCTGTCCTTGCTGCTCAGGGCCCAGATTCCACATAAGTTGTTCCATGAACATGCTTTCACTGCATAGACGTGCCACATCACGACAACGGGCGGCAACAAGCTGACTCTCAATGTATGGGCTATCGGGGGAACTCTCTTGAAGACGACGTGGAGAAGTAAGGCCCCTCCTCAGGCTCCTCTCCTGCTCATGAAATCCCTCCAATCTGCTCAGTGTTGCCTCTTGCAAAAATCTGTTGATCTCACCCAGGCCCACATCCAAGGTGCACGTGGCGGCAAAACCTGGGATAAAATCTAGTCCCGCCCATATTTGCTCTATCCTATTGGCAGATCTTAGGGTCACGTATGAGACTGTCCGAAATCCTAGTGCTCGCATGTCTGTCCTGCCTCCAAGGACAAAATAACTGGAGCATGATCAGAGAAAGTGGTGCCTGCCAAGATGCCAATCATGCCCCCGCAACCGCAAGTCCACTCATCCACATAGAATCTATCAAGCCAGAAGAGGTTGGGACTGGTGCTCCTATCGAAATGCGAGAAGCACAGGCTCCCGGGGCTGCGCCCAAACTCTTGTAAATGCCAAGGGTCCCGTCCCTTGAGTGCCAGGATTAACTCCTCCCCCATGGAGAGTACTCTGCGCCTGAGACTGCAGCTGTGCTTGCTCCTAGTCTGTTTTTGCTCACTCGACCATGTTAAAGTCTCCACCCATGTACCAAAAGTCAGCTTGAGGAAGGGCCTGGTAGACTGTACTCGAATAGATGGCTCTACACCTGGTGCAGCGTTCGGGGCATAAACATTGAGGAAGCCCACATAGCCCTCTCCAATCCTAATGCTAACCCACACAGTCCTCTCCAATCCTAATGCTAACCCACTTTGGTCACCCAGAAACTATGACACCTGAGCTTTTCACTGTCGGCAAGAGCTGCTCTCCTTGTGTCCCCAAGGGGCCAATAGAGCGAGACCAGAAAGTGTGGCTCTTGCCTGGTAAAATCTTCCCGCAAAGATGGATACGTCCCTCGAAAAGATGGTGCTCATGGAGGAAGAGAATGTCGCTGGGTCCCCCAACTGTAGCTCTATGAAACTCTCCTATGAGGACGCCTCACCTTTGAAAGAACTGAGGCCCCCCTAAACCTTGAATGTTCCATGAGACTAGTCACATATCAATCTCTGTGGGAGGCGGAACTATCGGAATTGCCCTTCACTCGAAGAGTTTTGCGTGTGGGTTTCAATAGAGAGTAATCACAATCAGTCCTGGTGCGAAGACACGCAAGTGGGCGCAGATCCTATCCTCCATGTGTCGCCATTTTGTCCGAGCGTGAGGGTAGGCATACTCTGAACTCCACCGGTCACAATGAAGGTATTTGTAAGAGGGGGGAAGGGGTACTGCAACTGAGATATGAAGGAACACAAAGATCAGCACCTCCAGGCTAGAAGACACCACCTCATCTCTATGGCATGAGCCTCCCAGCTCCATATGAGCCAGGGCCCATAGATGGGTGAGCACGTTGGTGATGTGCATAATATCATGAAGATTTTGTAAGAGCTCTACTGCTTGCCCCTAGATGGCGGCACCCACCGACTCTGAATACAATCCATCCCTGGGGGTTGCACTCAAGGGAAAGGAGAAGATCTTCATGCCACTCTCTGGCGTAGATGGTTTGGAATGATGAAACACCACACAGATCCGAATGGGAGCCACTCTCACCTCAAAAATATCAGTTCCTTCCACTAAAAGACATTGGAAGAAACTGTAATCCACAGGTAGTCCCTAGATCCTGGGGAGCCCACCTAGGGACTCTGGCAGGAGAGCCCTCATCGGAAGTGGCGATGGTCATCTCAATTGTCGCTCTCAGAATCAATGAATCAAATGGCGGATGGAGCTCGCCAACTGCCTCTACTCTGGGTCGGGCACTAGTGCTCAAGAGAGATAGAGGGAGGGGGAAGTGTGGGCTCAAAGGAAGAGGACAGGGCAGGGGGAATTGTTGCACGGGAAGAGTCAGAGATGAGGATGGTGGATGATGAGGAGGGGGGAGAGGAGGCGGATAAGAGGGAGATAAGAGGAGGGGGGGAGAGGAGGTGGATAAGAGGGAGATAAGAGTTGTTGCTGGGAGAGATCCATCGGAGAGGGAGGGTGAAGGGAGGGGCTCGCCGGGGATTCAGTGGGGCTAGCTGGCCTCACTAGAATCTGAGAACCGGAGGAGTCGTCTCGGCGAGGTAATAGCTGCCAAATCAAAGGGGTTGGAGGTGGGACCCTCACAGTGACTGGAGGGGGCCATCGCCAACGGGTGGGTGTTGCGATAAATGCTCAAAACGGCTCTATGACATAACTGAATCCTCTTGTACTCTGCTAGCCGGGGTGCGCATGGCGGCAACGCTTAGCTCTGGTGGAGGTCGGTTGGTGGTCTTGGCACGGGCCAATGGTCTGCCACTTTCTGACAGCACAACAGAGTTGTTCGTAGTTGGGTGCTGGCGCTCGGCTGCCTGAGAGCCTGCCTCTCTTCCTGTCCCTTGGTGATGATTTGCTAGGGTCGCGGGAGACCCACTTGAGGCGGTCTCCTGGACTGGCGCTGAGAGCAAGCTTTGGCGAGATGTCACAGATGCGAAGGGAATGTTAACCTAGTCCTAGGATTAACAAGAGCTACTACCATTATCTTACATCAAAGAGTCAAGGTAGATACACCAAAAGGTCATACATTTAAGATATGAAGCAATGGTGTCCAAAGCTACAACTTGGACGGGCGCCCGTAATGGTGTGACAGAATACTTATGGTGATTCTTGCTTCAAGAGCATGTGGTAGTAAGTTAGGATGAAGTTCTAAGTGATGTACTTCATGGATATATTATGAGAGTAGTCATTATAGTAGCATTAGGTCTTTTATGAGCCTAAAGTGCCCGGTCGGCCACAGTTTAAGTGAGTTGAGTGTATGTGAGTAAAGTGAGGTGAGAGGAGAGACGAGTATCCGTAGTGCAACGCGGTGGTGTGAAAATGCTCGCGGGAGGTGTGGAATCACTTCTCAAGGAGTTGTAGAGCTTGGAGACCTTAAGGGTTACGAGCTCGGCCATTGGAAAGATCCTCAACGACAGTTGCGGTTCACCAGGTAATCTCTTGTTGAATGTCTTTCAAGGGGGTTTAGAGTGAGTCATACAATTTTTGGCACCATTATCGGGAGTTATTCCTTGGCTTTTTCCATCGTTTTTCTCTAATCTACGCATTACTCATTGTCCATTGTCTTGATTAATGGTTTCCCATGAAAAAGATGTGGATTTGATGGAGATTTGTGAGAAATAGCTCTCTTTAAAGAATGTCTTTTTGCTTAATTTCTAGCTTAATTTATTGTTTTTGTTATTGATAATGTTATTTTTAATGTTCCTAGAGCTTGTACATAGATGGTATTAGGTTTAGTTTGCATCCATTATATCAAACAATACAATAGTATGTAATTTTTAGTGGTTTTTAGCTCTCTTTAGAGTTAAACATAGAACTAGAATCATTAATTTTAGCTTAATTTGTGTGTTTTTTATTGGAATTATATGCAATAGAGTGTTAGCAAGCATTAGGAGTAGCTTAATCATTGAACAAATTTTTTAAAATCATCAAAAAACTCTTGAAATTGACTAATCTCTCTTAATTGATTGATTTTTATCATTAAGAATGATTAATGTTATTCAAGAGGTAAAAAATTAAGAACATGTGTTTTTTGGGATCCAAATTGCGCACGTAAGTAGTCGAAATTAATATTTTTGAGTGTTTTGAAAGCATCTATATGTATCAAAACACCTAATTACATCAATATCTTCATCATTAAGAAACATTTGACTTTCTTTTGCTTAATTTTGCTTTAAAAGAAGAGATCAAAATTAAGAGTGATTAATATCTAATTATACATTAATTTACACATTAGTTGATGTACATAGCTTAGCAATTCTTTGTTCTATCCAATGATGTGCTCAATTGTGTGAATTAATTAGTGATTAATTAGAGCTTTTGATTAGTCTAAAAGAGGGAAAGATTAGTGGATATAGTATGAGAGTAGTCATTGTAATAGTATTAGGCCTCTTATGAGCCTAAACTGCCCAACATGTCATAGTTTAAGTGAGTGTGAACACCTATGGCTATATATATAAGTGAATATCTCCTATAATAGAAGGATTCTCTCCCATTGTGCAATAGAGTCTTGCTCTTGCTAATCTCTCTCTAATGTATGCTAGTGAGTGTGTGTGAGTGAAGTGAGGTGAGAGGAGAGATGAGTACCCGTAGTGCAACATGGTGGTGTGACAACGCTCGCGAGGTGTGGTGGAATTGCTTCTCAAGGAGTTGTAGAGCTTGGAGATCTCAAGGGTTGTAAGCTCCGCCATTGGAAAGATTCCCACGACAGTTGTGGTTTACGAGATAATCTCTTGTTGGTGGATGTGTTTCAAGGGGGGTTAGGGTGCTATCAAAGAATAAGTTGAAAGGGGGGCAACGGCGAGGGGGTGGGTGGGTAGCACGTGGGGAGAGGAGGGGGAGGCAGCAGGAGTGTGTAGATGGGGAGAGACTCAGGTGGAGGGCTGCAAAGAACAAGACGAAGGGGGGGCAATGGCGAGGGGGGGTGGCAACAGAGTTCGAGGAAGTAGATCTTAGCTCGCTGTACTAGAAGACCAAAAAGATGTTACATGTTTACTATTGGGTATTTTAGAGTTAGTTGGTGTGAACAACTGTTATTGAAATCTAGGTCATAACATAAGGTTTGATGCCTATAAAAGCATGTACGGGGTAGGTTCTTTAATTTACAAGCGTGTTCTCCTCGCGTGCACTCAACATGGTTATTCTCTATCCACCATAGTCAAGGCTTGATTGATCATCCCTCTCTTTGCACATGCTCCATCTTGGCTCCATGAATGCTACCATGGTATCAGAGCCCCACCTTAGCCACATTTCTCTTGTGCTAGCTATCACATCGCTCTTTCTTTCTCCCCCCATGTGTAACATGGCTATCCTCTATCCACCATAGTCATGGCTTGATTGTTCATCCCTCTCTTTGCACATGCTTCATCTTTGCTCCATGTGCTTGTAAAACTGCTTTGCAGTTCTTACCTTTGCAATTGGCTACTTTTAAGTGCTTTTAACTACTTTGAAGTGCTTAAAATTACCTTAAAGCAGTTGGTTACTTTTATGTGCTTTAAAGTGCTTTGCAATGCTTCTCATTGCTTCAAAGAAACTAGTTGCTTTTAAGTGTCTTTCATGTGCTTTAAATTGCTTTAAGAAAGTAGTTGGCTACTTTCAAGTTATTTTCATATGCTTTTAACTAATTTGAGGTGCTTAAAATTGCTTTAGAGCATTTGGCTATTATCATGTGCTTTTAACTACTTTGCAATGCTTGTCACCACTTCAAAGTAGTTGGCTACTTTGAAGTGCTTCTTATGTGATTTTAACTGCTTTAAAGTGGTTACCTACTTTCATACTCTTTTAACTTCTTTGTAGTACTTACCACTGCTTTAAAACAGTTGGCTATTTTTAAACTGCTTTAAAGTGGTTACCTACTTTCATATTCTTTTAACTCCTTTACAGTGCTTACCCTTACTTTAAATCAGTTGGCTATTTTCAAGTGCTTTGAAGTGGTTGCCTTTTTTTATGTGGTGTTAACTGCTTTGCAGTTCTTACCACTACTTTAAAGCAGCCAACTACTTTAAAAAAGCAGTTGGATTTTTTCAAGTGCTTTTTCATGTTCTTTTAAGTGCTTTTATGTGCTTTAAACTGTTGTTAAGCAGTTGCATACTTTTGTGTGCAGTGCTTGCCACTACTTTAAAGTAGTTGGCTACTTTCAAGTGCTTTTCATGTTCTTTTAAGTGCTTTACTTTCAAATGTTTTTAATGTGCTTTTAATCGCTTTGTAGTGCTTGTTACTTTGGTGCTTTTAAAACTGCTTTTTAGTGCTTGTCCAAAGCTTAAAAGTAGTTTTTGCTTTTATGTATTTTGGTACTTTGAATTGCTTTAAATCAATTGACTACTTTTATGTGATTTTTGGTATTTCAAATTACTTTTGACAGCTTTTGATTGCCTTAAATTACTATGCAACTCTTGTCACCGCTTTTAACTACTTTGCAGTGCTTGTGACTGCTTTAAACTACTTTTTAGTGCTTGTCACTGCTTTAAATTACTTTTCAGTGCTTCTCACTGCTTTAAAGCAGTTAGAAACTTTCATGATTTGATCTTTCTTTTTTTGTAACATCTATCACACAGGTTAAGCTCTATAGAAGATTCTAAGAGGAATATCTAGAGCTTAATACCTCTCTACGAAGTTTCGAGGGGTGAAGCCATATTTTGTGTGGAAGGTGAAAGATCAATATACTTCTTGTGCTTGGTATGTACATTTGGTATGTACACACCGAGCAATTAATCTAATGTGCCGTAGGATCCATGGGCAAGTATGTACTTGTTGTGCTTGGTATGTACATTTGGTATCAATATACTTGTTGTGCTTGGTATGTACATTTGGTATGTACATATGATGTCTTTAAAGGATACAATTAATCTAATGTGCCGTAGGATCCATGGGCAAGTATGCACATGTACTTGTTCAATATGCAAGGTGTCAGGAACACTTTCTTGCACAACTGTTGAAGATCCTTGCAATAGTGTTACAGCTATGTAGGAATCTATACTGTGCTCTAAGCCTGCAAACTCCATGTTTCATGCACATTTTTCCTTGCAATAGTGTTACAGCTATGTGGGAATCCATACTGTGCTCTAAGCCTACAAACTCAATTTTTCATGCACATTAGTGTTTGATGGGAAAGTGTGGTCAGTGTGCAATTGACAATATGGTGGTATTCTGTCCACTTGAGCATGGGGAGAAGGAGAAGCAAGTTTCCATCAAGGTGTTTAAGGATATAGAGATTGGAAAAGTTGATGATGGAAATAAAAAGAAAAGGAAGGATCTTATTATGAAGAATATGACCTGCATGGAACTAACTTGCTTATTTAGAAAACATTTGTGCCTTTTAGTCTGGCCATCAGATTGAGGATGATCTGAGGAACTCAGATTCAAACTTTTTTTCAACTTCTCAAAAACAAGCCTCCAAAAGTAACTTGTAAACTTAGAGCCCTTATCACTGACTATGTCCTACGGTAAACCATACAATCTAAACAATTTCTCGATAAATTGCCTTGCTAATTGTGTAGACAGTCTTTCGTGTAGGTAAAAATCTAGCCATTTTTATCAAACGGTTTTAGCTGAGATGCCAATGTGGGATTCCTGGTTGAATTGAACCCTCAAAAACTCCACCACATCAGCTACACATTTTAAATGGGGCTCATGGTGGATAAGAGCCCTCTTGATGACTGCGCTGGCTCCATCATGATCCCCTTTCCCATGGCTTGAACCAAAAAAAAACTCCATTACATCTCTAGTCCTATGAGATTGTAGAATCTTGTAACAAAGTAAAAAGGCCTCTTTGCCTTGAATTGAGATATAGCTTCATCGGACCATACCCAATGCCGCTTCAATACAAAGCCTTACTCCATCAACCACCTATCATGGAGTAGAAAGTAGTGCTATACAAATAAGGTATCATGTTGTCTATCATCTGACAAAGAAATGTATAGTCTTCTTCACATCACCTAACCCCAGGGAATATGAGATGTGAAGCAGTATGGTCACCTAGCTTGAGTGCTAGTATATTGACTTAATCTCATGTTGCTCTTTAAAAGAGTCTTTCTGAGAAAACTTGGCAATAACTGAGACCACTGTACCACTTGGGAAGCTAGAGACACAATTCTTGAACTATAGAGCCTGCCACCTATAGATGAAGTTATGCTTCTCAAAGCTTCGTGCATATGTCTCCAAAAGACAAGTTTATGGGAAGATTATCTTCCTATGTTAGAATTTGCATATAACAGTACTAAGCACACGAGTATAGGTTTTAGTCCTTTTATGCTTATGTATGGATTTCAACCTAGATCACTTGTTACCATGGGATTTTTAGGACTTCAGCATGATGCAGCGCATAGTTTTTTACAAGATATGCAAGAAATGTTACAAGTTGCGAAGGAATATATTAGAAGTGCTCAAGACAGAGACATATTTTATTCTAATAGACATCGTTCACCCATCCAGTTCTTTGAAGGAATGATAGTGTATTTTCAAGTTCCAAAAGATTCCGAGAATTTACGGACGGGTTGATCGAATTAACCCTTTGCGATTCAATGCAGGCTTTGTATTGTTGACACATTTGTTCTTTTGTTGTCATTGTATTGTATTTCCCTCTTATGCAGAGGCTACAACTCAAAGAATGGTTTGTTGATAAGAAGTATGAAAGGATGTCATGAGTACATCATCAAGCATTGTGCTTTTATGTGGATGATGAGTGTGAGGAGGGTTAGATAGTGTGCTAACAACCATCCTCTCGAATGAATACTCTTGCTATCTTTGATGTCCTGAGATGTACACTTTGAATTCCATTTGGTTTTTATTAGGTTCATGTCTCTCGCATGTATTGATATATTGACAATATGAATCAATGCTTGAAAACCACATGGTTGTAGGGTGAGGAAGCATTGATTGTTTCGTGTATTTTTGTAATCATTTCAGTACTCTGAGTATGTTGCGTGATTTGCCTTTTATGATTGCATGTTGATTTGAGAAGTCTTAAATGACAATACGTGTTAATATATTCAAAAGCTACTACAAGACCTAGTGGTTTAGATGTACGGATGGATCCATCACCTAGAGTACTATAGGGTTTTTGCAGTTGCTTAAGTTTGGGGTTTGCTTGGTTATGTTTGCTAGGTGTCTTGTAGCACTCCCTTCAATATAAGTACAACATGGTGGATGCAATCCACTATGGTTTTCTAGAAATCTTCTAGCAGTGGCCCTCTTTGACAGATGACCTTTGCGATGGCTAACATGTGATGGATAAGAGTTTAAATCTACTCATTATCGTAAGATTTCTTACCCAAAAGTGGAGCAAGAGCAAAAATCTATTCAATGAAAGACCTATCTTGGCATCTCCAAGTGTTGTGCTTGAGAATAATAGCCATAGGCCAGACACTATGACAGTTAACAAAAAAGGACCTACTATTCCGACTTCCCCAAAATCCATGTTTCCCTCCATTTAAGAGAAGACACTAGTGAAAGCACTATGGGGGGGATAAGACGGGCAGAACCTAAGTCTCAAGTTACATGCTTCTTTGGATTTCTGCAAGATACAAAGCAGCATTGTGGTACCCTAATTAATCCATAGGGTGGAGCATAATAAGGTGGTGTGCCTGTGCCTTGTTATTTGGGATGACATACTTACCCGAGACATGATGGTGCCTTGGGTGGCATTCGAGAGGGATTTGTATGGTTCTACTGTAAATACACATTGCTAGCATGTGGACACCAAGTGGGTGATTGCACCACCTGGACCCGCTCCACATGTTTGGCCAGTTGAAGGTACAAAACTCATTATGGAGGAGGTGGTCGATCTGGAGAGAGTAGGGTTTCTATTGGAGACAGGTAGCACCATCCCTCAGAATCCAACATCGACAGTAGGTGCAGCCTATCACAAATAGTTGCAAGCTCATGCAGACCTAGATATCGGGCTGGTAAGGTTGTTCGTTGGCGCAAGAGGCTCACTAAAGAATTCCAAGCGAATGTACATAAAGGTCATTCGATTTCAGCTTACATTGTTTGAGAAGAATTTTTTTTGTACAATGAATTGCACATGTTTTATGTGAGCACAGAGGGGTTGTGTGCAGCTGGAGTGAATTATGTGTGGTGAATGTGTCTGAGCTGCTCTTCTCCAAATTTCCAAAAGAGAGAATCAAGCCTGAGACATACCTCCCTTGCAAACATATGTATTATATTTTTTTACAAGTGCTAAATCTTGATGTGGTCGTGCATGAGTTTATGCACCAGAGCAGGCTTTGACAAAAGTGGAGATGTTTCAAGCATTGTTTGGTTCCCGCTACCATGCAAATGTAGCAATGCCATTAGGCATTGTGGGATGCCTGAATATGCATTCATAGATTTTGGGTTGCTACAAAGGTAGGGAAAATGTATTTGGTCACTTGCATTTTGGTCTTGGGAGGAGAACATGCGTAGCATTAACTGTTTGAGTTCTATTTTTGGGTTTTGGATCTAGAAATGTCGTACTTTCTGTATCTATATAGAATACCCTTATATTTGATCCCGTGTTGCTCAATACTATTTTTTAAAGGCTAGTATGTTAAAAATTCATTGTTGGGGGTTTCCTAGTTTAAGGTTTCTTGTTGTTGTCAGGGTGTTTCTTCAATAGAAGTTAAGATTCACCGTTTGAGGTTTCTTGTTGTGGTTGAGATTTGTTACGTTTGCTTCTATCTTTGGGAGTGCCTGAGACTCTTAGGACAACTTTATGTTGCTCTAGGGTATTGTGATCCCAAGGTTATTGAGATGAATTGCTTTGATAAAGCAATTGTACATAGCTTTTAAAGGCTTGACTAAATAAGATTTTCTCTCTAAGCTCCCCAAGTGTTTATGGTGATTCCTCCTCTAGCATAAATCCACCTTCTACATGGACCACCTTGGCTCTAACACACTAAAGTTGTTAACGCAAAGCGACATCTCTTTCTTGAAAATTGTAAGGGATTGGTGAAGGTTACTTTGCAAACAATTACTTTCAATTGCATTATTAAGAGCGATGAATTCTTGGAAAAAGAGATGCATGAAATGAATGAGGCACCTAGAGTGGGCATTTTCCATTGCAATATCATAAGTAGTATCATCCTAGTACTCAACCTGCGTGTTGTGGTATGTGAAAGACATTAAGAAGCGAAACATAGGAATGGAAGATGGAATACGAAGGGTCAAATCAAAGGGATTTTTTCCTCATTTCTTGCAGTCTCGGTCCCAGTCCTAGTATAACCACCCACCAAGTAGGCATTACTATTTGTACTCTACAACACATATTGAAAGGTTCAACAGTAGCAGCCTCATACAAAGACAATTGTTTCTTATAACCGACAGCTGCTCTCATACTAGAGTGCTTGTTTTCAGCAAGGTTTGTGGTCGGCAAGAAAGGACCATCTTTTTCTTATGTCAAAAAATAAGAACTCTAATGCATTGCTGCACGCACTTCCCACCATGCAAGCCATGTTTCCATCGATGGCAACTCACCCTCCACAACATGTCCATTTCTCCACCAGTGCTATAAAGCATGTTTACAATTTGCTCAACATGCAAGCTTACATTCTACCACTTTCTACACAAAACCTTGTGTTCATCATGGAAAGGTGGTCTGATACACTTTTTGTATGATTCACCATGATCTGCTCCCAATGAAAAGCACACGATCGTTCTTTTTCTAGCATAAAAATAAACAGAATGCACTACACTCCAAGTTGCACCAGCCTCATCAGTCCCATAAAACCCCTGAACTTAGGTTTACCATAACCACAGTCTTGCACAACATCATGTAACATTTTCCAAAACTCTTTCTGAGCCTATCTATCCGCAACCTTAAATTCACATGTAACAATGGTCAGAAGTTCCTTGAGGAAAGGATTGTAAACAAAAGCCCCCATTGTAGACAACCCATTAACACGATGCACACGATCAAAATGCACCCACATTTCTTACAAGTTACCACCCGGTCTCATTCAATTTACCAAATCTAATCCACTCCTAGGACCAAGAGTTGACATTTTGAAAACATGTGGCTGCATGTTTGAACCCAACTACCCTGGGAAAAGAATGCTATGCAAAAATGGATAACCAATCTTGCTTTTCAAATCCACTGCTCCATTTAGCTTCTTGAATTCTTCTTATCCGACACCGGAGTGACAACCTTAAGTAGGTCATTAAGCAGCTTGTCACCAAAATCTCCTTCTTTCCCCTCATGTTCTTTAATCAAAATGTCAAGGATCATCTCTTGGGCCACACTCATCTCGACTTGTTTAGGTGTTATATGCGGACTTCCCTTTGCATGTGAGTACACTTTATCTTCAATTATTCTCTTTTGCCCCCTACTAATTTCCTATTCACATGGATGGTCATGGTAACCCAAATTCATTGCACATCTACTATAATTCTCCTCATCCTTTGGAACACAATAATATATGACTGCATGACACTTAACACACTCAGGTGAAAGTCTACAATGACTACATACAAGAATTCTAGTCTCTACTCCTAGTATCCCTATTAGAGGAAACTTTTGCACTCTCCCAGTCTAGTGAGTCTCATTCACAACAACTGAAGCGGCCACAATGTGTGGGCACTCTAGAATGTAGCAACGTAGGTGGCTAGCACTCCTGCTCAGTCACACTGTCCCTGGAAAGAAATCACTACTACAAGTTACATAGTCTTCCCATACATGACAATCATGTTTATGCTCCAATCCTAGCATTGAAGAATTCTGCCCAGAAGGAGGGAACTCAAAAGCAATATATCCATCATAAGACGCAGGTATTTCATCAACAGATACTATTTGATTGCACACTTTCAAAGGCAACAAACTACTCCCTCTAGGAGGCTGAACACGAATAAGATCAAAAACACTTGAGCAATGCAAAGAGGATGACTGATCCACCATATTATCTTTCTTCATAGTTTCCTCCTCATCAAGCACTACCAAGTTGACACTATGTAACCTAACCTTATAAAATGCTTGAACATCTGTATCCAACACATATCCCTTGGTCCCATCAACAAGATTTTGAGCTTCAATCTTTATACCTTCTGCAGAGTGAACCTCTTGCTAGAGAGTGCAAAGTGTTCCTCTATTTCCAACCAAGAGTTCCTAAGATCACTAGTCTAGCTAGCCGTATGTTTTTTGTCTGGGAGAGGGAAACCATCATACTATGGCTTGGACTGAAACAATTAGGGAGAAATTCTTGACCGTCATGGAGATGCATGTTTGTGTACTCTCTACAATTATCGATCTCACTGCGGTTAGCGGGATTTTATTTTTTGTCATGTCTCCAAATAATGAATTTGTAAGTGATTTATCTCATATGTTTCATTTATCACTTGTTTTAATTTGGTTCTTTCAAAAATTGCTCTAAATATACCATTATGTGTGTAGCTTGAACACGCAAGCTCTTGTTGTGACATCATTGAGAGATGAGTTGATCATGTTGAAATTTGAGCATAATGATGAGCTATGGTGGATCATACACTAGAATCAACATCATTAACAAAGTGATTAGTAAATGATTAAGATGTAATTAGTGAATAATTAGCAAATAGATTAATGTAGGCATGGATACTCAAAAACCAGCAAATTCTCATTAGGGCTATGCCTCAATTTATAGAGTTTACATCAAGCATCAAATCCCATTGATTTCTCCATGATTCACTCCCAGAATATCTCCACCTTTTGCCTAATTCTCTCCACCTCTTCTCTTTTCCCTGAATATCTCCGAGAATAACTCCACACTTCTAAATTCTCTCATGCTACCCTTTATTCTCTCCCAGTAGATTCTTCTCACCTTTTCATAGGTTCTTTCACAATTACATCTCCTCTTTTACAGCCTCTAACCAAGGGCTTGTTCTCGCACACACCCTATTCACTTGTATATTTCAACACCTCCCCTCAAGTGAATACTCCTAGTACACCTAGACCCTATACCAAGTTTGCCTCCCTTTACTTGATAGTCCGCGACCAGTGTCTACTCCTCCCCTCAACTTATCTCAACACACCTGGACCCTGTATCAAGTTTCTTTCTTACTTGACAGTTCCGTGACCAGTGCCTCAAGTCCCTAAACTCCATAGTCCTTGACACTCTCTCTCTCTATGTGTCCAAGGCTACTATAAGTGCCCGCGACCTTGACTAAAGTGCTCACACATACATCTACCACGTGGCCTACATCATCGGTGGCTCAGAGGTGGTTTTACTTTATTGGGGCAGGTTACATTGGGTTATGGGGTCTCTCTCTCTCTCTCTCTCTCTCTGAGATTTTCACATGGCTCCTCACTCTTTGGAGCCTCACATCTTCTCTTGTCTTCAGTCTTCTTGTCGTGGGGGCAGCTTCTCTCCACGCGTCCGTCTCTTCTTTCAGTCTTCTTGGGGCAGCTTCTCTTCTTGTAGTAGCAGCTTCTCTTCTCATGTCCATGTCTTCCTTCAGCTTTTCTTCTTGGTGTGGATCCTCTTCTTGGGAAGAGATATTCTTCTTCTTTCATGGCTGGGGCCATGAGCTCGTTCGTCAGGTCATTTTGCTCCATGTGAGCAACATGTTTCAATGTTTTGCTGACAGTTCCTTTGGGCTTTTTATGTTTATTTTGTATCATTATGCAATGCAAACCCAAATTTATGCGGGAGGTCTTACCTCTTGCCTTAATCTGGACAAGGGCAGTGTCTGTTCCCATTTTTACACTGATGTAATGTGCCCAATACATAATGCGTATAGCATCCATTCTTATGCACATTCCCAAATGCAACTCTGGCTGTGAATAATCTTGAATTTGAGTGAGATTTACAGGCATTAACCAAGGGTTAAATGCAAAATGATGCTTATCACAAATTTATCATCACAATTTTCCCAAAAATTACATTAAATCAAGGGTAACCAATTTGTACGGGATGGTTGGAGTATCAAACCAACTCCGATTTGCAATCTGAAGCTATAGGGATCTGTATCAGATACTAATGGTTAATTTGAACCCTCAATTGCACCAAAGTACAGTGATTAGCATTGATTAGCAAATTAATGCTCTGTCTTGTGTGCAGAAAACAGAGTATGCGGGGAGTCCAGATCTGGTGCCTTCCACTTCAAATGAGCTCAAATGCTTTCAAAGGCATCAATAGCAATGAGTCTAGTAGAGGATTAAGCCAAGAAACACAAGATTTGACCAAATATTGAAAGCTTAATCTCTGTTTTACCAAAGTCACCTGCAGATTTGATGAAGAGCTTGGATCTCAATGTAGACTTGATGAAATTGAATTCTGTCTTCACCAGCTTGTAGAGCATGCTTGATTACACCTTGGGCTAAGAGGAATTAGAAGCATTTGATTTGAGCAAGGAGAAATCTTCAATTCCCTTCAGAAAAAATGCGCCGGTCAAATCGTTGATTTCTGCTTCGTTTCTTCTCGGTTTGCTGCACCGTCTTGCTGAGCTTGTAGCCAAGGATGTTAGCTAGCTTGTGTTAGAAGCACAAGACCTAATTTTGATTGTGCAAGGTGCTAGAGATCCTCCACTGGCTGGGGGTGAAGGGGAAAGTGAAAAACTCACTAAAAAATTAAATTTTTGCTAATTATCTACTAATCTTAATTAATTAACTAATGGGCTCATAAACCTAATTGATTCTAGGCATGGCTCTGATACCATGTTGAAATTTGAGCATAATGATGAGCTATGGTGGATCATACACTAGAATCAACATCATTAACAAAGTGATTAGCAAATGATTAAGACATAATTAGTGAATAATTAGCAAATAGATTAATGTAGGCATGGATACTCAAAAACCAGCAAATTCTCATTAGGGCTATGCCTCAATTTATAGAGTTTACATCAAGCATCAAATCCCATTGATTTCTCCATGATTCACTCCCAGAATATCTCCACCTTTTGCCTGATTCTCTCCACCTCTTCTCTTTTCCCTGAATATCTCCCAGAATAACTCCACACTCCTAAATTCTCTCATGCTACCCTTTATTCTCTCCCAGTAGATTCTTCTCACCTTTTCACAGGTTCTTTCACAATTACATCTCCTCTTTTACAGCCTCTAACCAAGGGCTTGTTCCCGCACACACCCTATTCACTTGTATATTTCAACAGATCAACACATCAAACATATGTAAGGCTGATCAACAAGCCTACTTGCAAGAGCTGCTAGAGGAGGATGTTAAGCTTATTTCTCAGATTTGTAATTTCAACAAAAGGTGAAGAACCTTGGTTTTCTCTAACAAGAATGTACTTGAGATCTTTCGTGTACAATGTGAGTTACAATCTACTTCTTCCTTGATTTCTAGCTACGCTGAGTTGTCCTTCATTGTTATGTTTTACAAGAATTGTTGTACATCATTAATGTTTGTGACGTTAATAGGTGCAAATAACAAAAGATTTGCATAAGAAGCTTGACGTCTTGTAGGCCACTATCTCCGAAGAGGAGCTAAAAACATTTGCAGCGTCCCACAAAGACAAAACTCATGAGAAAATATAGTGATAGTAGGATGGGGAAGGTATGGATTACTATTGTTACAATTAATGATATTCTAGTATATTGCTATGTGTGGGGATCTTGTTTGATTTCTATATCATTTTTTTAGTTTCTTAATATATCTAAACCTACCCTTGGGGACGAGCGGTGGAATAAGGTCTTGGCTCTAAAAGTGGAATAATGATAGCTATTCCACTTTGGAGAAGTTGAACCTTATTGAAATTGCAGATGTGCCTGTAGGTGACAAAATTATGTGGTTGGCACTTTTGCAGGCCAACAAAACTACCAGGTCTATTTTTGGTTTGCCAAGAGGAGACCATGATTACCGAGGGTATGTGAACAATGATAAAAGACAGATAGTGAGAGAGAGCACACACACAAGAGCAAACCCTAATAGATTGATGTAACCCTAACCATAGAGGGAAGCCATATCCACTCTCACACAATGTATAATAGAGGAAGACTACACAACAACACCATACATGTGTTGTGTTCACACACCAAATAACCCTAACTAATGTCCACACATTGTGGCCAGCTGGACGAGGCCATTTATTACCACACACATGCTACTGTCTACAATGCCAGCACATATCATGCCTAGCTCCAACTGGCATCGATATTGTAATCTCAATAGCCCCTCTCAAGCTCATGATGTACAGCCATAGATGAAGATAAGCTTGGGCTAAAGACCCTGCTTTTCCTCTCAACAACAACACCATTTTATATGGTGTGTACCTGCATGAAAGCTACCTTCTAATGCCATTCTTCCTCAAGAAGTCCTCAAATGCATGTGAGGTGTATTCACCACCTCCATCTGTCCTCAAGCATTTGATCCAACAACCATCTTGCTTTTCTGCAAATGCTTTAAAATCCACAAACTTTGCTAACACTTTTCTCTTCTCTTTGAGAAAATAGATCCAAGTCATCCTGTTATAATCATCAATGAAGGTTACATAGTACCTGCTACTACCACTAATGGACAGGCTTTGTGTAGGCCCCCATACATCACTATGAACAATCTCAAGTGGTATGCTGCTCATGTTGCCTTCTCTAGGGAATGGCAACCTTGCTTGCTTTCCAAACTGGCAAGCATCACATACATGCATACTCCCATCGTATTTGAATCTGGGCAGCGCACCAACCATGCCTCTTGCTTGCATATTCTTCAACTTATGTATGTTCACATGCCCAATACGTTTCTTCCACATCTCAATATCTTGGACCACATTACGGCTTTTAGAAAACATAACCGATTTCAACTCTGGAATACCTGCATCCAATTTGAATAACCTGCCTTTCTTCTTACCCTTGGCAACAATGACTCTACAACCATTCTTAAAGTCTTCAATAAAGCAACCATTCTCGTTGAATCGTACCTATAATCCTTGCTCAACCATTTGACCAACAAAAGCCAACCAACAAAAGCCAAACTCTTTGTAATGGAAGGCACATACAAAACATGTGACATAGATTTCACCTCGCCATTATGCATCACCAATGGCACACTTCCAACATAAGTGATAGCATGCTGAGTGTCATCACCTCTTTCCACATATCCTTTTTTATCCATTGGTATCATGTGCTCAAACCACTCACCATGACAAGTCATGTGATTTGACGCTCTTGAATCTATATACCATATATCATCATTATCTCCATGTGTCATCATGGAACCCACTACATGCTTCATTGTAAACAAGTGATTTTCACTACCATCATGACTGTTGGATGCAAAATTACCACCATGTACCCTACCCCCTCTCAAATCATTGTGTGTGTGATAAGAGTCATGAGCCATGTGACCAAACTTTCCACAATTGTGACAATCCACATGCTGCATAGATGATTGTTGGCCTTGCTAATGACCTCTTCCATGATCATTTCCTCGACCTCTTTGTGGTGCATAACCACAACCACCTCTAGTGCCAAATGATGGCTGAAAATTCTATTTAGGTTATGGTGACCTATTCTGACAATCACGTCCACCTATACGTCCTCTTGGACTAAATCTCCCCCTGCCTCTAGCACCTCTATAAGTATAAAATGCTTGATTCCTTGCATGTTCATTGGTACTAGATGAAGCACCTAAATCAAGTTTCATCTACTCCACAAACAATAAGCAACAAAATCAGCTCATCAAAATTTTGGAACTCTCCACCTCTAACCTTGATAGAGGTTTCAAATGCCTTGTACTCCTTACCTAAGTCATTCAATGTAGTGGCTACCAAGTTATCATCATCCACGGGGGCACCAATAGATGCTAGTGCATCAGCACATTCTTTGATCTTCTACACATAATCATTTATGCTCCTGCTATTTCAAACCACACCATGTATCATGGTGGTAATGCAAAACCCCTTAACATTTTGCTTTCTAGTGCCTTCTCTCTTGTCCACAAATTAGAAGAAGAAATAGGTTGATGTTTATGTGATTTTCTACCTAATAATGTATGTTGCATTTTGATTGAGTTTTTCTCTTGTAAGTTTACTGGTCACCATTCTTCAAATGATTGGTGTTAATCCCATTTTGGATTAACAAGTATGCTCCTCCAATTGAGGACATTAATAAGTGTCATGAAAAGGCACTATAAAAGTTGTACATTATGAGATATTGGCCACCCAGGGCCTTAGTTTTGGGTGAATAAGGGCCAATTGTATACAAGGCATTTTCTCATGAAAAGACACAATCCCCCTTGTGCTATTGAGAGCTCTTCTTTGTGTCTTGAGAGAGATTGAGGGAGAGAGCATTCTAGCATTTTTGCCTCTTCTATGCTTGTATGATTCATGCTTGTGTGGGAGAGTGAGAGAGAGTGATTGCCTTATGTGACAGTGTGAGGGAATCTACGGTGACAGTGTGGAGGGGTGGAGCTTGGAGGTTTGGAGCTTAACAAGTGATCTTGGAGGGCTCAAGGGACTCAAGTTTGAAGCATTGGTAAGTGCCCTATGACAGCTGTGTTCTATTGCTCTTCCTTTAGGTGAATGCATCGAGTTCCCTATTGGAGGTGTGGTAGCCCATAACATTTTTGGCGCCGCTACCGAGGATTCACCTTTGTTTCTTCCTTCCCTCTTGGAGTTTGAGCTCCCATTGCATAAGATTCATGATTGCCTTTGCATTCTGGTACTGCATTGTGTAGAAAATGAATGGGTAAGATTTGTGTGGAAGTAAAAAATTATGAGAAATTGGTTGTGTTTGTTGTGAATGTGTGTGGTGGAGTGGTCTTAGAATAGAGCTTCACTGTTTTTTCTAGTATTTGCATCACAAGAATCATTAACGTGAACGAGAAGATTGGTGTTCTTTTCCAATAATTCACAAAAATAAAAAAAATAAGGAGCCATTGACTGTGCCTTGAACTTGTATTCGACTCCTTAGACGTGGCACAATCATTTTGGGAAATATTGGATAAGTATTTTGCACCCAAAATCATATTAGTTTGACGCGGGAAGTTCCCACGTGAAACTGCAAGAAACTTTTCATGTCGTGAACCGTTTTCTGTAACTTCACGTCGTAAACCGCTCCCAACATTGTTAAAATTACAACAATGTGATGAGCTATGGTGGATCAAATACTAGAATCAACATCATTAACAAAGTGATTAGCAAATAATTAAGATGTGATTAGTGAGTAATTAACAAATAGCTTAATGTAGGCATGGATAATAAAAAACCAGCAAATTCTCATTAGGCCAATGCCTCAATTTATAGAGTTTACATACAAGCATCTAATCCCATTGATTTCTCCTTGATTCACTCCACCTCTTTTGCTTGATTCTCTCCACCTCTCCCAGAATATCTCCACATTTTCTAAATCTTCTCATGCTACCCTTTATTCTCTCCCAGTAGATTCTTCTCACCTTTTCACAGGTTCTCTCACATTTACAGATTCTCTTTTACAGCCTCTTGCCAAGGGTTCCCGCACACACCCTATTCACTTGTATATTTCAACACCTCCCCTCAAGTGAATACTTCTAGCACACCTGGACCCTATACCAAGTTTCCCTCTTACTTGATAGCCCGCGACCAGTGCCTCAAGTCCCTAAACTCATAGTCCTTGACACACTCTCTCTCTATGTGTCCAAGGCTTACTACAAGTGCCCGCGACCTTGACTAAAGTGCTCACACATACATCTACCACGTGGCCTACATCATCGGTGGCTCAGAGGTGGTTTTACTTTGTTGGGGCAGGTTACATTAGGTTGTGGGGTCTCTCTCTCTCTCTCTCTCTCTCTCTCTCTCTCTCTGAGATTTTCACATGGCTCCTCACTTCTTGGAGCCTCACATCTTCTCTTGTCTTCAGTCTTCTTGTCGTTGGCAGCTTCTCTTCACGCGTCCATGTCTTCCTCTTCTTTCAGTCTTCTTGTGGTGGATCTTCCTCTTGGAAGGAGATGTTCTTCTTCTTTCATGGTGGCTGGGGCCATGAGCTTGTCCGTCAGGTCTTCTTGCTCCATGTGAGCAACATGTTTAAATGTTTGTTTGACAGTTCTTTTGGGCTTTTGATGTTTATCTTGTGTCATTATGCAATGCAAATCCAAATCTATGCGGGAGGTCTTACCTCTTGCCTTATTCTGGACAAGGGCAGTGTCTGATCCCATTTTTACAGAGATGTAATGTGCCCAATACATAATGCGTATAGCATTCATTCTTATGCACATTCCAAATGCAACTCTGGCTGTGAATAATCTTGAATTTGAGTGTGATTTGCAAGCATTAACCAAGGATTAAATACAAAATGATGATTACCACAAATTTATCAGCATAATTTTACCAGAAATTACATTAAATCAAGGGTAACTAATTTGTACAGAATGGTTGGAGTATCAAACCAACTCCGAATTGCAATATGAAGTTATAGGGATCTGTATATCAGATACCTAATGGTTAATTTGAACCCTCAATTGCACCAAAATATAATGATTAGCATTGATTAATCACTAATTAGTAAAATATAATGATTAGTACTGATTAATCACTAATTAGCAAATTAATCCTCTGTTTTGTATGCAAAAAATAGAGTATGCGAGGAGCCCAGATTTGGGACTTTAGACTTCAAATGAGCTCAAATCCTTTCAAGGCCATCAATAGCAATTAACCTAGTAGAGGATTAAGCCAAGAAACACAAGATTTGACCAAATATTGAATGCTTAATCTCTGTTTTACCAAAGTCACCTGCAGATTTGATGAAGAGCTTGGATCTCACTGTAGATTTGATCAAATCAAATTTAGACTTCACCAGCTTGTAGAGCATGCTTGAAAACACCTAGGGCTAAGAGGAATTAGACCCATTTAATTGGATGAAGTGGAGATCTCTGATTTCTACAGAAAAACGATGCTTCTTAATCAGTAAAAATCAGGCGCTTGCGTGGGCGGTTTGCTACGTTGATTCGACTGGCTGGAGCACAAGGGTGTTGGCTATCTATGGCTAGAAGCAATGGAGCTAATGTTGAGTGTGTAAGGAGATAGAGCTCCTCCACCAGTTGGGGGTATAGAAAGCTTCTTGAAAATAACAAAAAATTTGATTATTTCCTAATTATATACTAATCTTACTTAACTAGATAATGGACTCATAAACTTGATGGATTCTAGGCTTGGCTCTGATACCATGTTAAAATTACAACAATGTGATGAGCTATGGTGGATCAAATACTAGAATCAACATCATTAACAAAGTGATTAGCAAACAATTAAGATGTGATTAGTGAGTAATTAAGATGTGATTAGTGAGTAATTAAGATGTGATTAGTGGAGTAATTAACAAATAGCTTAATGTAGGCATGGATAATCAAAAACCAGCAAATTCTCATTAGGCCAATGCCTTAATTTATAGACTTTACATCCAAGCATCTAATCCCACTGATTTCTCCTTGATTCACTCCACCTCTTTTGCTTGATTCTCTCCACCTCTCCCAGAATATCTCCACACTTCCTAAATCTTCTCATGCTACCCTTTATTCTCTCCCAGTAAATTCTTCTCACCTTTTCACAGGTTCTCTCACATTTACAGATTCTCTTTTATAGCCTCTTGCGCCAAGGGCTTGTTTCCGCACACACCCTATTCACTTGTATATTTCAACAGACATCAGCGTCGCAATTAATGCCGCAATTCATAGGATTACCTTGCCAAAAATAGGTAGCCTTATCCTGACACCTCTGACGCCACGAGGTCTCATAAAATTAAGAATCGTGAAAGTGCAGAAAATCATTCACAACGTGAACTATTTCAGAACTCTTCACGGCATGAACCAATTTATTCATGGCATGAACCATTTTAGAAACTTTCAGGCGTGAATCATTTTTTGTTCACGACGTGAATCCATTATTTTTCATGACATGAAACCTTATATTTTCACAGCATGAAATTTTTTCTGCAATCTCATGCCTTAATCAAATCCAACTCACGAGCTTGGTATAGTCAGGCTAAGGCTAAGGAGGTCTTGAAAACATTGACACCCATAACAAGGTAATGTGGAATTTTGATTCCAAGAGTACAATTTTTTACGTGAGTGCAAAAAACCGTTTAGGACATGAACTATTTTCTGACACTTCACGTTGTGAATTGTTCTCTGCAATCTCACGGCCTTAGGAACAGGTCGATAGAATCCAATCAAAACTTAATTGGGACACCAAAGTAGCTTATCAAATCGTAAACACATGCACTTAAGATCTGGAAAGCTCATCGGAGAGATGATCTTACACCTGACGATAGTACATCAAATCACCTAGGATCTTCCTATATCAAAAAAGTGTGGGTTCAGGTCACTCAGTAAGCACTCACTTGAAAGTCTTAAGGAATCTGATCACCGTTTTGAAACTAGTAGAAAGTAAAGAGTCCATGGATGAAGGGCTGAGGTACTTTGGGTTTGGGGAAGAGGAGAAACCACCCTCCCCAACCAGATCCAGTGGTATCTTGATATCGCCTGGGGATTTTTTGGTCTCCAAACCAGTCATGAGACAAAGAAGCACAATCTACAGGCATGGGTCCGTCAACGAACGCTGGACTTGGTCCAAGGCAAGAAGTGCCTATCCAAACTTCAAATTTGGAACCCCCCGAATGAGAAGAGACATGGAAACTGCGGCCAAAATGGGTCAAGTATTCTTCTTGACCTCAGAGGAAGTAGAGTTAGATCTAAAAAGGATTGAGGTGGAACGATAGTTACGAGAGTTGAGATTAAAGAAACAAGAGCTCTATACTCGAAGGGCGAGAGCCAAACAAAAGGAGATGGGAAGTGTAAACTTACTCCAATCACGGGGTAAAGAGCCGAAAATAGTCATGGGAAGACGTGAGGGAGAAATTCCAAACTTAGAATCCATTAATGAAGAGCCTAGAGCGGAGGAAGGGTTTGTAACTCTCGAAGAAGAGGATAACCTACCAAGAGCGACAGGCAAAGTGGAAGACCGCCTGTAAACCAAAAAGGACATCAAGCAGATGATCAATCATCCTATGTTCCTACAGGACATGGAACTCTTAATTCTACAAAGGCATACAGAGGCGGCTAATGATGAGCCATTCCAAGGCATACAGAGGCGGCTAATGATGTAGAATTAAGAGTTCCTACAGGACATGGAACTCTTAATTCTACAAAGGCATACAGAGGCGGCTAATGATGAGCCATTCCAAAATGAAGTGGCAGGACAATCCCATAGACCGGAGATGCCTGAAGAGCCAACATAGGAAGAGGAAGAGGTCTAGATAGGGAGGGAGAAATTCCTCACGGACCAAGGGTGGATCCAACCATTGATCTTAATTCAGCCACAAGGATGGATCTGTTGAATATGGCTACAGAAATGGGCTGAGTAATGGTCAGGGAACTAGGCACTGCTCTAGAATCCCAACCCTCCTAGATGAATCCACACATCATTTTCAAGCTCGTCCAAAAATTCTCTGGGGACGGGGATCTTATTCAACATGTAGAGATTTTTGAATCCATATGCAAAACCTGCGGGCCTGTTAGTGATGTGACAATGATTTATGCTTTCTCACTAACCCTAGAAGGGAAAGCACATCAATGGTTCTGAAACCTCAAACTTGAGGATAAGGTTAACTTCACATGACTCAAGAATGTGTTTGTGCCTAGCTTTGCCAGAAGTGGTGACAAATGGAGCCCTATGGCACAGCTGCGCAATATCAAACAAAAGGAAATGGAGTCGATAAGAGACTATGTGTCTTGACTTAAGCACTTAAATTCAAGGTGCAAACTACAGGAGAGGTTAACTGACGAGAGTTATTGCCTTGCTTCCGGAGAGGAGTTAGAGACCACAAGATGCATGATTATCTGGTACTAGTCCGACCAGCCACTCTAGATGCATATTGCAAATTGGCAATTGAATATAAAGATAATATGCTGGAATTGCTGCAACCAGAATATGTCAAAATATCTTTGGCAAAACAACAACTTTGTGTGTTTTGAGTCACCAAGAGAGAGATTGGAACTCGAAAAACAAGCAAGTCGGAAACATGATTGTGGACGAGCTTAGTAACGTAATACTAGAGAAATTGAAGGTAAAGGAGGGAAGAGAAACATCTGGGCATGGGCATAACCATCTTTACCCTTGTAGGGAATTGGTGTGGTGCTCTATGTGCAAATTGAATCACACTACCACCGAATGTTCACAATTAAGAGCAAGGCCATTACTCTATTGTGCACACTGTGTAAAATTAGGGAATCATGACACTTCAATGTGAAGATATCCAAGGTTCCAAACAGTTGCACAACTGTCGGCACCTAGAGCTCCATTGGCTTTACCAGCACCACCTGGACAAATCATTGCAATTGCAGGACAACCCAACTCTTCCTGTTTGCCTAGGGGGATGTTTCGAGTATAGGACACTTTACCTTTACCACCACCAGTTCTACCACCATAATCACCACAACCACCGGCTAAAATCAACCAATTATTGATTGAAGAGCCATTATAAGATATTGATACGGACGGTACATGAAGTAGAACTTAGCGGAGAGTACTATGAGGAAGATGTGGAGGTCACATCTGAATTTTATGTGCTCGAGAATAACACGCCAGTACCTGTATTTCAAACCACGGTACAGTGGAAGGGTAAGGACATGAACTTGAACATGAGGAGAGGACCACTACAATGTTTTGGCTGTGGAGGGCCTCATCGAATTGCTAAGTGCCCAAACAAGAATGTGGCTCATACGCACCAACCCCAATAATTGACTGCTTTGCCCAATGACATGCCAGTACTCACTTGTACTAAATGTGGTATTGATCATTTGATCAAGGATTGTCCATCCCGCGTAAGTGGTTCGACTTCCACTTCTAATTAGGCCACCATTCGAACCATTAGTGTGTAGCCTAGAAATATCACACCACTCAATGTCCTGACACGAGCCCAAGCCCAGCTGGGAGAGACAAGGGGAAGAACTGAGCAGATGTGACCATTTCTAGAATTGGCTATAGGAGAAGAGTGAAAAAAGTGGGTAAGGGTAACACCAGGGTCACAATCCAAG
Source organism: Cibotium barometz (assembly GCF_041138505.1). Classification (NCBI taxonomy): domain Eukaryota; kingdom Viridiplantae; phylum Streptophyta; class Polypodiopsida; order Cyatheales; family Cibotiaceae; genus Cibotium; species Cibotium barometz. The sequence goes on from NC_141083.1 coordinate 30,227,208, forward strand.
ATGGATCCGAAGAAGATACGATTGACACCGGATCCACCTATCGAGAGAAGAAGGGGATCAAGGGATCAACCACAAAGGGAGCAAAGGGAGAGACCATCAACCCCTAAAGGAGTCGGTGAGTACCCAAATGCCAAAAAGGAGATAAGGAAGCTCAAAGACGCTAGGGCCTTAGTAGAATAATGTTAACGGCTTCATGAAGCCACTAACTAGATCATGGATACAATGTATCCAAGAAATGAGCCAATAAGGGAAAGGGAATTGGACGTACCTACTCCAATGCCAAAAGAGGGATCTCAAGTAAACACAGTGTCCAAGATGTTTGAGGAAAATGTGCAGGATGAGTCCATCCATTCCTTCCCTAGGGATGAATACGAGACACACACCTGGGGAGAACCCTCAATCTCGAGAGAACCCAGAGACATAGAAAGTCTTGCGAATGTACTGTCCACACCTATGCAGATGCCATTGGGGCATCTGCTACGCAGTTCACCAACCCTATGGACAGACATAAAGGAATGGGTAGAAGGCGGGGCAGACTAAGGCCAGTCGATGCTACAGAGGAGGTTCTGCCACCTCTGGCAGAAAGAACCCTAAAACACACAAGGCCCGAAACCCAAGTCATCAAGATACCAGTTAATCAATTGGGATGTTATTACGAAAGTCACGACACAAATGCTACAATTTCGATTCATCATGTTGGCGGGTACCAGGCACCAGCTATCTTAGATGATGGGGATGGGGTTATGTTATATGCACATTATGTGTGCATATACTAGGAGGCTAACCGACATTAGGCTTGTGAGCATGGGAGCATGGGAACAAGCTCTAGTGGAGCATGGGTTAGGACTAACCTTAAGGGTTAAGGTTAGGGTCAGGCATCCAAGGGTCACACATGGAAAATGCAGAGTCAAGAGTGACTTGAGGGCCCTCCTATATAATAGGGGCATGGGGCAGACTCAAGGGGGGCTTGGAGGCCAACGCTATGTTATTTGGAGGCTTAGTCTATGGTCTCTTATCTTGAGGTTAGGTTATGTTATGCTCTCTTGTGTTGTAGAGGATCATAACTACTCACCTACCATTTCACACTATAGCTACATGCTACTGGATTGGAGTTATACCTCTTGATGGTATGAGACATCAAGGTAAAGGTATGATGTATTTCATTATAATTCATGCATCCCTTGGGCTCGGGGGTGGTCGGGTGGATGAGTTTATGCATGATTTATGCATAACAATTATCTAGAGAGATCTTAGGGTTTTCATAGTGGTATTAGAGCAATCTCTAGTTAATTGTTGTTATTTTTTCTTTCTTATTGTAAATTTTTTTGGTATTTTTTGAAATAAATTTTAATATTTACTAAATAAAAAATGTTATTTTGTTGATTTGTGTTGATGATTTGGATCATCGATATGGCGATTGGAACACGTGTTACTACTATTCAATGGACGAATCGATGTTGCGGGGAAATTCCGTGAGTTTAATGCTATTTTTTCCTATTTTTATGGTTTAAAATAAGCATTCATATATTTTATTGTGGATATTTTTGGTAGAATGGATTCCCTAAATTTCTAGAATTTTAAGGAAATTTTTCCTAAATTTTTAGAAACTTTTTGAGCATTTTTATGGTTAAAAATATATTTTCTATACATTTTTTCGCAGGTTTTTCTGTGGATATGCGATCAAATTTCTATCAATTTTCTGCTAAAATGTAGTAGGGGGCAGCATGTTGATGCATTGAATGCTTTCGTGTGTGTGTGGGACCCTCTTCGTCTCTCAGTTCTGAATTTTCCTTCTATTTTCCTCTCGCGTGTATAAACACCTCTTAAAAAAGCACATGGGTATGCGATCAAATTTCTACCAATTTTATGTTGAAATGTAGTAGGGGACAGCATGTTGATGCATTGAATGCTTTCCTATGTTTGTGGGACCCTCTTCATCTCTCAGTTCTGAATTTTCCTTCTATTTTTCTCTCGCGTGTATAAACACCTCTTAAAAAAGCACATTTTTTTAATGTTAATCATAATTAGTATTTAATTATGATTAAAAAGATTAATCAAATATTAACCTCTGTGTTAATAGAGAAGGAGAGGGAGTGAGAAGGAGGGAGTGAGAAGAGTGGAAGAGAGGAGAGAGGAGAGGGCTCCTCCCTCTCCCTCTCTCTCACATCGCAACATGGAAGGGGGGGGTGCTACTGTGCTCTGGGCGAAAATCGCCACCCCCCCAAATCATTTTTTTAAAGGTTTAAAAAACCTTAGTTAAAAGGTTTTTTTATTTTTAGTTTCAAAATATATTAAAAAAAAGAGATTTTTCAAAAAAAATCTTCTCAATGCTTTTCAAAAAAGTTTGAAAAAAAGAGATGTTATCTGAATTTTTTTGGGGAATCTCTTGGCTTTCCGCTTTCCCAAAACCTTTTGGCTTTTCGAATTGCGGAAAATCTTTTGACCTTTCGGATTCCGAAAACTTTTGACCTTTCACATTCCGATTCTTTTTCGTATTTTCATTTTCCTGAAATTGTTGGCTTTCCGTATTTTGGGAAAACCATTGGGATTCTGAAATTTTTTGACCATTCGTATTCTTATGCGTTCGGGGTTACTTAAAAATTTTAAAAAAATTCATGAAAATTAGTGGAAAATTAGACAAAGGTTATTTTAAATTTTTGGAAAATGTGGGGTTGGTGTTTGGCATGTGGTGTGTCCATTCGGGCGCCCGTGACCATTCAAATTCTGAGAGTGATTGCCTTATGCGACGGTGTGAGCGACTCTACGGCGGTGACAACGTGGAGGTGGAGCTTGGAGCTTTGGAGCTTAACAAGTGAGCTTGGAGGCCTCAAGGGACTCAAGTTTGAAGCATTGGTAAGTGACCTATGACAGTTGTGTTCTATTTCTCTTCCTTTAGGTGAATGCATTGAGTTCCCTCTTGGAGGTGTGGTAGCCCATAACAAGTGGAGAACTCTCTAATTTTTGTGCTTAACCATCAAGGTTCGAAGTCTTTCAAAGTGATAACTAGAAATTGTTAAAAGCCATTGTTAAGGTGACGTCTCAAGATGCCAATAGCAGTTTTCTTATGTAAGCTACTAATAGTTTTGACATTGACATTGAGAGAGAGAGAGAGAGAGAGAGAGAGAGAGAGAGAGAGAGATTGTGTGGGTCCAAGAGCATATGAACCCAACATCTAGTCTATATTCCAAAGTCCTAATGGCAAGGATACCATTTACTCAAATCAGCTATTTTATGCCCATCTAGGGCTGAAATTTTAAGGGAAATAGATTTCTTATCTCCCATTATGCTTAAATCAATGTCTTCTTGTGAGAAGATTTCTTGGACTGAAGTAAACTCAGAGAAGTCCATATATCTTTCTCTCAAAGTAAACTCGGACCGGTCTGAGTTTACTTTTCTAGTCCTATTACTTTTCTAGTCCTATTGCTGAAATGTTGTATCTTTCTATCTCCCAAAGTAAACTCAGATTGTGAAGTAAACTCGGACCGGTCCGAGCTTACTTTTCCAGTCCTATTGCTGAAATGTTGCATCTTTCTGTCTCTCAAAAGTAAACTCGGACTGTGAAGTAAACTTGGACCAATTCGACTTTTTATTATTTACTGGAAATTCAGAAACCAGCACTCACATGGGTGGAACTTTGCTTGAGTTCTTCAAACAAAAATAGGAGATAGGTTGACCTCTACTAATACCTTTATAATTTGTTACTATTCAAGATACAAAGCATCTCAACAAAAGGTCAATGGTATCATGTTAGCACGCAATCCAATTATTGTGATTGCCTTGATTGGCGCAGTGATTGCAAGCATCTCATTGGTATTAGGTTGATAAATCACTAGCCACTTTCCACATTTTCTTTCCATCTTGCCAATTGTTGATAGTGCTCATGCATTGGTCAACCATGGCATCAATGAAGAACCAGTTCTTCAAAATGTTGATCAAGACCTCTGTGAGATGGGTGCAAGTGAGGAGTTACCCAAATGTATAGAGGAGTTTAGGGGAATCCTTTGTTAGATTGAAGATGGTTTGCAAAACAAAGATGAGATGGAGAAAGCTATTCTACTACAACAATTAAAGATATCGAAGGATAACCTTATGAACTTGGTAGCTTCAAAGAAGATTCACATGCCAACACAATTCAAGTAGATGTTACACGCACTAGATTGGGTCATGGAATTCCACAGAAGATACCTAATAGTTTAGATGAGGATTCTCCCCAACCTAAGCGTCATCATGTTACTGGAGTTCTAAGGCAAAAACATAAACGGAGGCATCGTGTTCGCTTTGAAAAGAGACTCACACATTTGGTTTCCTCATTGTTGTACAAAAACATTGATAATAGATTCCCTAGTTACCATATCATGTCACACTTGTTATACATTGTTGCCTTTGACCATGTGGCATACCTCGCTTGGCGTTGAGGCGACTCTCATCAACAAGGAGGTGCAAATTTATGGAAATTTTGCACCTCAGTATTACATGATCATGGCAATTGAGTATGGAAACTCCCAAGATGATGAGCGATGCTTTTTTTTGGCCTCTTCAATGACTAATGATATTGTGAAAGCATTGGCATCTCAAACGAGTGATGCCATTCATCTACTTGTAATTTCATAATTCATGCATTGATATCATTTCTAAAGCTATTGATGCCACTTAAGTATTTCTTATAATCCCAGAAGCCTTGTTGACATCATTTTAAAAGCTATTTTTGATGAAATTCTTAAAATCTATTAATATAATTTCTAAATCTATTTTTGATCGGTCCGAGTTTACTTGCCCAGGCAGAGCTGTATTTTTTTTAAAGCGATTGGGAAAGTAAACTCGGACACATCCGAGATCACTTTGAAAGACAGAAAGATGTAAAGTTTCAGTAAGGATTGGGAAAGTAAGCTTGGACCGACTGGGCCGAGTTTATTTTATAGTCCAAGTTTACTTTGAAAGATAGAAAGATACTGTGTCAGTAAGGACTGAAAAAGTAAACTTGGACCGGTCTGAGTTTACTTTATAGCTTGAGTTTACTTTGAGAGACAAAGATGCAAAGTTTCAGCAAGAATAGGGTGTACTTGATGTATTGCCATAATCTTTCCACCAAGTTGATGGTGTCGACATTTCCATAATGAAACAATCGTCCAAATTTAGGCCACCTCCTCCTCCATATATAATTGTGACCACATCACCCATTTCTTACATACCTCACGATATTGTTGTGAGCTGAATACCGCTCTAGAAGCTGACTGTACTGTATCTCGAAGTCTTCTTCTATGATGATGGTGTGCAAGAGATTGAACATAGATGTGTAAACTTTGTCATAGATCTCTTTTGGAATCTAAATTCAAGGTACACAATCCAATTTAGGCTCTCTATGAATTATTGAGCCATACAAAAACATAAATGAATTATCAAAGCAAACTTTGACTAAACTAAACTCAGACTAGCAGTCTGAGTTTACTTTTGTTGGACAGAAACCATAATGCTGTGCCTGGAAAAGTAAAATCGGACTGTGAAAGTAAACTCAGACCGGTCTAAGTTCACTTTATCAGGTACATCATGGAAGAATGAAAAACAACACATCACAACGTAGAGGAATATTGCTTCATGCTTTTGGAATCATACCTGTGGAAGAAGATTCTCCACCCATGCCTTCTTTGTATAAAACTAACATAGTAAAACATGGCAAGCTATTTGTTGACGACAACCTCTATCATCAATAATCCAACAATGTGTATCTTCATGCACGACCTTAAGTATTGCATCAAGCTCTTGTTGTGACTTGTCAATCACAATAGTAGTGGGCCGAACATTATCCATTCTTTGAAAACTAATGTGAAGTGTCTTTGATAAGGCAGTTACTTCTTGATTGCTACCTGGGTCATTAGAGCCCATCATGAACCATATTGGAATGCCCATTCCAACTTGCTTTGGTAATACTGCAACAAACAATGGTAGGCCAAAGACATTTGTTTTAAAGGTGCTATCTATGGCCTAAGAATTATTATGCGAGAAGCATGTGGCCATTTGGAACATCCATTCATCTTGTAAAATAAGAATAAATGGCTTATCCTTATCTTCTAGTACATTGGGATAATATGGTTGACAATATAGCACCTACATGAGAGTGTCATCGGTTAAACAAGTGAAAGCACAAAACCATGTGACATGATGAATGCTATAAATGAAGAACATATTATGGTACCTTATTTTGTTCATGTAGATTAAAACACTCGATGTACATCATGTTCCAATCATCTTTTGAGATTTTTCCTACAAAGAGAGATAGATATTGTTATATTAAATAGAATTAGTATTTAAGTTTACAAAAGTTACTATGTAAATGTCATTGATATATTACCTGCATTGCATACTCCATATGAGATCAAAGCCACTTCCTTCGGGATCATAAAGAACCAATAAATAGTGCAGTCAAGCAGAGAGGTTTGTTTCAAATGAATTCTCTCCTTTGACATTGACATCTTTGCCACAGGTCGAGATGTGCCGATGTCAAATAGATCTTCCATATAGCATTCAATGACCTTTGGATGAATGGGTAAGTGATATAAATCACTACGACTTCCCAGTACATGTCCTTCATGAGTAGAGTGTATATGAATTAAAGTATTTGAATTGTCACTTGGATACTCCACTTGAACCTTGAATGGACAACCACATTTCTTGGTTGATCTTAATCTCCTAATGGTTCCCTTTTGGCTAGCTGGACCACCTCTATGGCACATAATCAACCACAACCTTGGATGCACCATTCTTTTTGGTTGATAAAACCATTACTAGCCTAACCTTGTGCTCAATCATTATCTCTTTCAAGTGGTTTTCCACATTTACCTTATCTACAGTTAGTAATGTTGCTTGTACTTTTATTTTGGCTTGGCATTCCAATTCTCCTCCATGTTTTGATCTCTTAAAACCACATGCATTGATGAAGTCCCTAATAAAAGAGGTGGGTATCTCGTGCTTTCTAATATCAGTACACAATCTCGTTTGATTGTTTCTATTGTCTCATTCACTCCTTGGTGATAATCATTCTCCACAATATAATGAGACAATTCCACAATGTTTCGCCACTCTTCTAAGCATGCAATCCTTAGCTTTGGTGTGCTATTCAAGCAAAGGCAAGGCACACCATCTTCTTTCTTCCCCAAGCAAAGGCCATCCATCATTCTTCTCCATTTCTTTAAATCTTTATTACCTCTAGAATCATGAGATTTCAAGGTTTCCACTGTGACTATCACATCTCCTTGAATTGCTCTCATTAAAAAGTTATAGCTTGCCTTGTCAATAGAATAGTATTTAGGAGACAAATATAACATTGGATTAGGTGAAACAATGTTACTTTGATTGGATCAAACATGAATACTTTGATTGCTATCTCGGAAGAGATTTTCCACGTATGAATCATCACATGAGGAGTGACTTCTATCACCATTGATCACCATTGGAGCACTCTTCAATATTGAAGTCGCTTTGGTCTTGGTTTAACAAATCCATCCTTCAAAGAGCATAAACTAATTAAAATTGTATAAAGCTTCATTTCAACTTGGGGGGTTCACCTAAAAATATGTAAGTATACCATGTGAGTTCAAATGAAGGGTTTTTTTAATTCAAAATTTTAAGGTAAATTTATAAAAATACATATATAGAAGGTGTTTTTTTAACAATTTTAAAAAAAAACCCATAAGTCCATAAAGAAAAAGGGGTCATTTTACTCATGAAAAATTCACAGGTAAGGGGTTTTTTAAATACCCCTTGAACGCACGTCATATGTAGGGTTTCTTAGTAGTACACCCCCCGAGCATTTCAAGAACACAATACATATCCCACATTATCAGTTCTATTTCAATCATGCTTACTTTAATTGAGAATCAATGCCTATCTATTGCAAATGATAACATACATAATTAAAGAATATACTTACAAATTTGAGAGAAAGAGAGAAGAAACCTCAATATAGTAATGTCAACAATAAGTGCTTGAAACCATCTCTTACAAATGTGGATAGAGAAGTGATGGAAAAAATATAAAGAAAAGTGCATTCTGTGGACTGTGTAAAAATTTCATAGAAGGTAATGGTCCGAGTTTACTTTGGCAGTCCGAGTTTATTGTCAGTATATCTCCCATTAAAGACCATAAATTTTGCTCACGCGCACATCGTAATTGGTCCGAGTTTACTTCTTGTCCGAGTTTACTTTAGTTCCCGGCGACTTCGTTCCCGCTGTCCACTGCGCCCAGTGTGACCGGTGTCCCTAGTCCGAGTTTACTTTAGTGGTAGCCGTGGAGATTCGATGGCGCGCGATGTTAGATGTGATCACCGACATGCTCAGCCATTGATCCCAACACTACAACCCCGTGTGACTTAGTCATGAGGATGGTTGGGGTTGGTTTTTCCCACCTCTAAGAACAACTTCTATGATCTTTTGTTTCTCCAAAGATCAAGAAAGCTATCACACTTAGAAGTCCGATATACATGTGGAAGCACATCTTTTACCCATCTTGGGAGAAAAGATATGGTACATCTGTAAACACTATAATAAGTAAATAAGATATATCAATAAATTATGAATTAATAAATAAATTAAGCCTAATCATGACACGTGTACTTTGTGATCCTTGCTGAGCGCGTCTAATGACGTGTGTTGACACCGACTTACGGAAACTAGCACGACTTCTAGCTTATATGGGAGAGAACGAGGATCTTGCAAGCCACATCTTCCCTGTGCAAAGCCCTCGCTTCCTCCTTTCCTCTCCCATCCCCATCCTTGATTCAAAGCTCTCTCCCCCCCTCTCCCTCTCTCTCTCTCTCCCTCTCGCGTTCCTGCTTCCTTAATTCTTGCTTAGCCTTGGCAATTTAGCAATGGATTGCACTTTAGATGTTACCATAGTGTCGGCTGAAGATCTGAAGAAGGTGAGCCCTTTCGGCAAGATGCGGACCTACGCCATAGCTCGGGTAGACCCTTACTACCGGCTCTCGACGCACGTGGACAAGGACGGTGATACAAGGCCGGCCTGGAACCAGAAGCTGTCCTTTCAGCTGCGTGAATATTTCTTCCAGGAGCCCAACTCGCGCCTCGCAGTAGAGATCTACAGACGGGGATCCATCTTCGGCAACAGGTTCGTCGGAGCGGCCATCATACCCCTCTCGGACTTCCTACAACGATCAAACCAAGAAGAGATTTTGACGTATCAGTTAAGGCGGCGCTCCGGCAGGGTGAAGGGCTCTGTCCGTCTGTTGGTACGTGTCGGAGATAAGGCTGCAGCGACGGGATCTGGATCTGCGCGTTCCTCATCCGAGCCGGTGACGGCGTATCCTGCTGGTGGCTATGATTATAAACAGCCGGCGCAGCAGCCTTATTACCCACCGCAACAGTACGGTAATTATCAAGCATACCCTCCTCAACCATACCCTCAGGGTTACGGAGGGCCGGCTTATTACCCACCTCTCCAGGAACCGCAGTACGTCCGGCCGCCCAGACGGACTGGCATGGGCGGCATGGGCTTGGGCACTGGCTTGCTCGCGGGCGCCCTCGGTGGCCTGATCGTGGGCGATATCATCGAAGACGTGGCCTTCGATCATGGGGGTTACGATGGCGGTGGCTTCGATGGGGGCTACGGTGGCGGTGGCTTCGATGGGGGCTACGGTGGCGCTGGCTTCGATGGTGGCTACGATGGCGGTGGCTTCGATGGGGGCTTCGATGGAGGCTTCTAGAAACTTTTGTTTGCATCATGTACAGGCTTCTCAAATCTCACCTTGTATTATTTATTTACCGGCCGCAATTTTTAAAGGAAAACCAGCCAAGGATTTAACTGCTTGGTCAGCTATGGTTATTGGTTTCTCTCACTATCTATTAACTTCATTTTTTGACTCCTTGAACATCACTTTGATCATGCACACTCACGTGTGTGAAAAAGGAGGAGAAAATGAAATGGCAGGTATGGCAAGGAGCTGGCACAAGCCTTATTACTATGAGCATCAGCCTTGGATTAATTAGGAAATTAGTGTACATCAGTTTTTTTATATATTTTTTGCAAAGATCAAAATAATTTAGGTATTAATCTTTCTAGTTCTTTTTAAAAGAATTGAATTGATACTCATGGCATTAAAATTGTAATCTTAGGGCTACAAGACATGATACTTACGGGGTGGACAAATGCTTTAAAACTCTTCTTTGGTGTCAAGTTATTGTTCGAAAGTGGTGGACAATCTATTATTATTGTTTGGTGTCAAGTTATTGTTTGAAAGTGGTGGACAATCTATTACTATCGAGACATGTAATGTATTATTATTAGAGCCAGAGCCATGTAATGCATGACGTGGTGGACAAATGCTTTAAAACTGTTGTTTGGTGTTAAGTTCTTGTTTGAAAGTGGCGGATAATGTATTATTATAGAGCCGTGTAATGTGCGACATGGTAACTACATGGTGGACAAATGCTTTAAAATTGCTATTTGGTGTCAAGTTATTGTTTGATAATGATAATATTTTACAATTTGCATACATGTTAGATCCCACATTAATCCTTCCGACCAAAAACTTAAATGTAAGAAACAAATACCCAAATGTAGCAAAGAGAACCACAAAAAATGGTTATTGTTGTCAAATACATTCTTTAAGTTAGTTGACCAAGAAATATTGTGTATTCAATCCTAATACGTTCTTAGTTGGTCACCAAGAAATATTGTGTATTCAATCCTTTAAGCCATTCTTAGTTGACCAAGAAATATTGTGTATTCAATCCTTTAAGCCTTTCTCGCCACATAAACAAGTCCTTTCTCGCATAAACAAACCCCAACCAAACCTTAGGGTAGTATGGTTTAAGGTTTTTTTTTTCAAAGATTTACTATAATATCTAGGTGAATTGTTTAAAGAAAAGCATCCATGGACAATGGCTCCAAGTAACATACTAGAAGCAATATTGTGGATTGTATTTTTCTATGTACAGCTACCAATGTGGATCCTTGTATGCAGTTTTCCTTTGCCTGAGTTGACGACCATACACAAGCCAAAATCCCACTTGAAAGTCACCAGTCATGATCATGGCCTACCTTGAACACTAGGCTCTCAAACATGAAAGACGTTTTTTGTGTTGCCAACAAATCCCTATACACATTAGGTTTTTATTGCAAATCTATGTCCTGGTCTCATAGTACTAACTCGTGCTCCCTGCCAAATTTTCAATGACTCCCTCTAGTGGAGTCAAGGAGTTGGGGTCTGCTAGAGGGGTGGTTGTGGCGTAGCAGACGAGTCAAACTCTGTGATAGAAAGGTTCAGTTTCCAAGGAGATTTATCCATCTGTAATGAGAATGACATTGAATCATAAGAGTATAAATAGAAACGTCTCCAGCTTATGTTTCAATGATGAGTGAAACGATCGAGCTACCTGCACCAGTCTAGTCTAGCCTTTTGGCAGCTCTTTCTGATGAAGCGATCGAGCTACCTGCACCAGTCTAGTCTAACCTTTTGGTGGCTCTTTCTGATGAACAGATTTATGAATGGGAGACATCTCCAAGGGAAACCTCACGACTTGGTGGTCAACGTGGTGATAATGACATTTATCAATATGCCACTGATTACTTACTGAGATAATCATAGATGATTAATGCGTGCATTCCATGATCTCCAGAAGACTCTCCCATATCATGACTAGGGTATAGTGTTGGGAATTATAGGGGAGCAGAATCCGAAGCCGTGGCTGCAACAATAATGAAATATTCCGGAGCACTGGCTTCCAAGGGAATCTTAACCAATTATGCCACGATTGAACGTTTTTATCCAATCGCTACGTACACACAAAACAATCTTTCACTATTGAAGGTGCCCTATGTGTTGATTGGTTTCTAGTTCAGAATGGTATCAATAGCTATAGCAAGACCAACAAAGGCCGGGGTGGAGGAGAGATTGCACCCAATTGAGTGGAGTGTTGTTTTTGTAGCGTGTGGGCATTCCAAAAAAAGCACGAGCTCGTGGTTACGGTGTTGTGATTGTTCATATAATGTTCAAGTACTTATTGCAGATTGATTGTAGAGAAAGATAAAAAGATGCATATCTCTTCTACATTAGAGTTACACATAGGAAGCACATAATTACACACACTTCCATTATTAGGAGTAGTTACATATTTATCATATGCAATGAGGTGTGTCTCTTTATAATGCCTTTTGGCATCTTAATGATGGGCGGCTAGCCACACTTAGTGACCGATTAACACTTAGTGACCGATTAGGTATTACGCCCAACACTCCCCCTCAATGCCAATTGACAACACAAGGGATATGTGTTTGTTGATAACCTAATCTAGTGCCAGGTTTGTGAGGTGATGGCAACACCCTAATTGCAAAGCCTAATCTACACGCTATAGTGTTTATATTATGCAATGCAAGTTTTGAGAATGACTTTATCAACCTATCCGGGTTTTGAAAATGGTCTCGTGCTGCTCGAGTAAGTTCTGCATGGCATTCTTCATCTTATTCTTCACACAAGCTCTCGGGTTTGTTTTGTAAGGTTGCACTTGGAGAAAAACCATTTCTTCATCTTCACACAAGCTCTCGGGTTTGTTTTTGTAAGGTTGCACTTGTTTTGTAAGGTTGCACTTGGAGAAAAACCATTTCTCGAACTTGAGTAGGTTCTTTCTTTCCCATCAAGGAGAGAAACGCAGACTTCACAACACGTTGATCCTCCAAAAAGACCTCCTTAGTAACATCCACAACATCAGCTTTTGTCACATCATCCGGAATGGTGTCACCGCCGTCATTTGCTTCGTAGTCGGCATCATTCACATCAACATCTTGTTCCGATTCTGCACCGTGGCCTTCATCACCATCGTGTTTATTTATCGTGGCTTGCAGATTCTGCATCGTTGGCTATAGGGTTTGCTGCATCATGGCCTTCATGACCATCGCCTTCTGAGTCTGCATTGTTGCCTTTATTACCCATGGCTTTGCAAACTTGATCAAACTTCTCTAGGTATTGAATGGGATCTCCACTTCCATCAAACTTGGTCATTCTTTTTGAGATGTAAATTTTCTAAATCAGAGCTTCTAGAAGCATGCTACGTTTGTGGCAACCCCTCTTCTCATTTCAAACACCATGCTTAGCATATCTTCTATATACGTGGCAATGGAACATAAAGAAAGGTTGTGAAAATTCCTCAATTGCATGGTTTAATGTTTCTTGTCCCATGGGGCTGGGCTGTGTGATTTCTAACGGCAATTATCCTACATCGGTTCAGCTTTGAGAGTATACAATTGCTACGGGGTAAGGACACGTTATACTTGGGGAACCCTTGGGTTTGAGGTAATCCCTATCATTGGCTCTTCACCTTCTACATGTTACCTGTTTCTCGTCGAAACGAAGAGGATGTCTAACTTAGTTATGTGGTAAAGATGCTTCTTTAATGGGATCCTTGAAGAGGTGGGACTCCTACTTGCACTGTGTGTGCTTTGCTGGGTGTTTTGTGGACTGCTCCTCTCTAATAGTACAACAAAAGAGACATGTCTCAATTATTGTAACTATGGTTGTTAGGCTACATGGCCATGGTCACCTTGAGATAAACATAACTCAAGATCTCTACACACTTGGTTAAGCTACTTGGCCATGGTCACCTTGGGACAAACCTAACTCCCCAGGATCTACACCAAAAGTGTGAAACAATGTGTGTGTGCCATGGTTTGTGCACTTCTTAAGGGAGCAAACCTTTAGGTTCCTAGTCATACTCCCAATCCTTCATTGGAGCTTCACCCAAAAATATGGTTATTTAATGGCCTTTTCACCACATTTATGGAGTTAATTTATGGAGCCTATTTAGTGAATATGGGGTTCGGAGGATCGTAGCGTCTCTCGTTTCCAAGGATTCCATTATTCCTCGGCTCACATTTGTGTTTAATTGGATCATTTCGTCCCAAATTTCCTCACTTGAGGTAGATCTGGAGAAGTCTTTCTTTCTTAACAGGAGAGCACTCTGTTGAGTGACTCTATTTCAGTAGTGGTCATTTATTGGGACCAAAGGTTGGGTGGGCTTGAAGAGTTATGATTTGATGCACTACAATGGAGTGAATTGTCTCAATAATTAGTGCAAAACAAGTTTGCATCAAAGGGTTTCACTCTAGTGAAATGCTCTTTATGAAGAAGCCTAAAATTGAATTTAGATGCTTACGCTACCAAAAATAAATGTTTTTTTTATTTTGATTTTTTATAAAATCTATTTTTGGCTAGATTGACTTACGTCACCTGTGGTTGACTCATATCTCACATCTCATGTCTCATGCCTCATGATTCATGCCGTACACTCGTGTCTCATGTTTCATGACTCACGCCTAGCTTACATGAATTTGGAGTAACTTTGATCGTGCGAAGTTGTGGGCTCACGAATTTTGTATGAAATGTCTCACGTCTCATGTCTCACATCTTACATCTGGTGAGCTAAACTCATGACTCACATCTCACATCTAATGTCTCATGTTTCACGACTAGTTGGGGCTCATAGCACTTATGTCTCATGGATTTTTATGAAATGTCTCATGATGGTCTTGTGACCCAGACTTATGGTTCATGTGTCACCTCTCACGCTAAGTGGACTCAGGTCTTACATCTCCCGTTTCATGATTTGTTGGACTTGGAATTTTTTAATAAAACAGGTTTACCAAATTGTTTCTTTTATATTCTTGGGCATAGATTCCAAACATATAGTGTTCGTACCTCAGTCAAGATTGGTGAGAAATGTTTTTTCTTTATGAAATAGACATGCTTGGGCATGGATTCCAAGTGGTATTTGCACCTCATGAGTTAGGATTGCTAAGCCAATAAGTGTACTTAATGCTCCAATAACTAGAAAAAAGGATCATGCTTTTTGTTAAAAAATGAGGTTGGGATGTACTTTAGTACTCCAATAACTAGAAAAAATAATAATATTTAAAAAAAATGAGGTTGTATGACAAGAAAATCTTGCTAGAATGTGGGTAGGTCTATCCTAATAAGTCTTTAACATAGGTTTAATTGGCTGGTATAATATTAGGTTCACCTACTCTTTGACTCACACTCACATCCTAGTTGACTCATGTCTCTTACATCTCACATCTATTATACCCTTTGACTCATGTCTTTTATAGCTCACGTCTCATGCTCATATTTGTTATAAATCATGCCCACATTTGTTATATCTCATGTCCTATGTCTATTATAGCTCACACCCACATATATTATAGCTCCTAATCACATTTATTATAGTTCATACTCACATTTATTATAGCTTATGCTCACGTGTTTTTTACGCATTATGGACTCATGTCTTTTACTCGAGAGGTGGTTTGGCCTAGTTTTTTGGATTTTTTGAGCTCTTTGAACTTTAAGGTTCCTAGTCCTAACCATGGATGATTAAGTATGGATTTTTTTGTTTATTTTGTATGCTTCTAAGTAACCAATTCCAATAATGCATGAAAAAATAAAAAATGCATGAACATTTCTCACTCTAATCCAAGGCCTAATGGAGCTCCAAAATCATGTTTTTGGAGTAGATTCCACTCTTACTCACAATTGCTAACCTATTCTTGAATCCACTCTTACTCACAATTGCAAATCACCAAGAAGCTAGGGTTTTCTCCTTATAAGAAGGTATGCAACTAGAGTGCCCTAATGTAAACAAGCTTCAAAAAATATAAAAAACAACAAACGAATGACATCCAAAGATCCAAAACCATATACTTTTTAGAGTGTGACCTCCTAATCAACATCAAAAAATATTTGGTGATCCCAATAGCTTGTTGGAATGGAAGGACAAACTAAGATGTACCCTAGGCTTCACCCCATTAGTGTCTATGTTCAAGTCAAGAGCTTACCTTAGCCTTGCTGAATCAAATGTTGTTTGGTACTTTTACATAGAACTGCAAATGTAACTTCCCATGTGAATATGCTAGCTCATCCACCTCCAAAATGGCCTCACTTCATTGTCACACCGAAATCCTCCTCAATCCATTATCATGCTAGAATGATCCTTTTCTAAGAGGGTCAAGCTAGAGCATCTTTTACCTAGATGGAGACAAGAAGGAGATAGCCGTCATGATGGTTCTCTCCCAAAAGGTGGATGGAGAATAAGCTAAAATGAGAGGGAGAAACCTACAGTCAAGTCTATCTAGCATCCATCAAGTAAGCAAGATTCAATAGAACACAAGTAAGAGGGTTGGAAGAAGAAGGAGATATCACAAGTATTCTATTGAAAGAGAATGATTGTGTATTACTCAATATGTCAAAAATGACATGTATACAAGTGACTATCTTTCACACTAGGCCAGACAAAACTTAAATAATAGTGTTAGCCCATTCGTTCTCACCAAAAAAAAGTGTGCACATGAAAATAGTGACTTCCCTATTTGTAAATAAGCTCATGTGGTAAGGCCGCTTTATAAATTTAAATTTTGTCGTACAAAAGATAGGTGCTCAAGTAGGTAAGATGGAAAAATACCTTATGGTAGGTTGAGCTGGTGAAACCATGTTTACTTGAAAAGTGATTAATATGGTTTTAGAAAAGGGATATTTTTTGACATGAACATCTTAAAAATACTAATTAGCCTAATTAGTATCTTCATCTACATGATGCTATATGCTAATTATATGAAAAGATAGATTAATATAAGGTAAATCTACAAAGATATACTAATCTTATATTAAAAGCATTTACAAGAAAAGTATCTAAATGATTATAAGCTCAAGTGTTTAAGAGTCAAGAAGAGAAATGTCAATAAGGGGTCAGGGGTATTTATAGGATTAAAAAGAGGTGGCTTAGGGCTTAAACCAACCCTTGTCCACATCCCAAGTTCTAGAGACTTCTATTATTTCCCTCCTAAAGTGGAAGTCTAATTCCTATTAAAGTGACCCACTTCCCCAAGTTCTTCAGACTTCTATTATTTGCCTCCTAAAGTGGAACTCTATTTCCTATTGAAGTGACCGTTTCCCCCAAGTTCCAGACACCATCTCCCTCCCAAAGTGGATATTCATTCTGCATGAAACTGACCATTCCCCACTAAAGTGGTCCTTTTATATACTCCAAGGCCTCACCTTTATAAATGAACGTACAAAAAGCAACCATTTCTCACTAAAGTTAGCCTTTTATAATCAAAGGCATAACTTTTATAAATGAATCTAGAAAGCGACTTATGACCAACAAATCCAAAACATCTAACTTAAAAAAATATATATAGATGAACCAACCCTATAACCCAAGGATAAAGGTGTCCTGAGAAGATTTTCTTATACCTAAGAGTGTATCCAGTTGGCCCATACACTCTCCACTCTCCACTCTCCACTCTCCATAGTAGGCATTGATTAGTGCTTGCATAGTAGGCATTGAATTCACCTCATGTAAACTCTCTAGTCTCCATAATAGTAGGCATTGACTTCACCTCATGCAAACTCTCCACTCTCCACCTCATGCAAACTCTCCACTCTCCATTCTTAACTTTCCACTCTCAAAACTTCTCCAGCTTCTTTCTAGTCTCATTCTTGACCAACTAATGCCATTATTTAAAATTCCAAAAGCCTCATCCTCCCAAATAAAATAAACCCATTTCCTAGTAATGTCATCAATCAGTAACAAAAAGTAGGAAGAACCACCTAGTGCATTGGTTTGTTACACAAGCAACTTTTCTCCATTGCTACTCTTAAAAAAAGAGCTATCGGTGTTGATTACCCATTATTCACGTGCAACATTTGACATCTCTAAAAATGTTGGTAGATGCACCATAATCCCAAACATTTGACATCTCTAAAAATGCTAGTAGATGCACCATAATCCTAGACTTCTACATCTCTTTTTCAAGACCACATAGCTGAATGCCCAAATCTCTTGTGTCATAGATTTCTTCTAGTGCCCCAAATTGGCATGGGCAAAAAACTATAACCATTCATATAGATTGGTGTGCCTTGTACCTCTCTACCAAATGACATTTCTCTAGAATCCAAGATGATTGCACACTAGTGCAATTATATTGAACCCTCACATCACAATTGATTATGTCCACAATGAAGACTAGATTGCCTTGATATATTGGTATACAGAGAGGACATATGACAAGTTTTTAATATCACCATTACTTGCCATGAAAATCGTATATAGAGGACATCTAGCCACGTGTATAGAGGATATCTCACAATTTTTTAGTATCAGCATTACTTGACACAACAAAAATAGTACATGTGCCTTTGGCACCATTCCCAGGCTGGACTCCCCTCTATCTATAGGGAGCTATACCAATCCTTCTCTAGCTGGCAAGACACTCCATTGTTGATGATCCATGAGCCATATTGAGTGTTGTAGAATGTTATACCTTTACAAAAATCTCTTGAATTGCTACAAAGAGTTCTAATCCCAGTTCATCACTTTTTGACTCCAACTTCAAGGTGTCATTCTTAACTACCTCATGTCTACATGTGATCAAGCTTGTCATAGTAGAAGCATTTCATCATCATCATCATCTTCTTCTTCTTTTTAGAAGAGGAGGGTTTATTGAAGTAATTTCACTTACATTTTCTATGCTAGTAGTAGAGAAAGAAAATCATCACCATCCCTACTCTTTTGACACATCTCCTCACTACTTGGCTTCTTATCCATTAGAAATCTTCTCTCTAATGCTAGATGATTCTCAAGGTTTTGAATTCTTATCTATTTGTTGTTTTATACTAGTTTCGTAACCACCCAAGACTCTCCATATGTTGAGCTAGACTCATCACATAATTAATGACAATAGTAACGATGACACACTATGTTCCTTTTCCTCCATGCTAAAAGAAAAATAGGATCTAGTGGAATTGTCTGTGTAGGATCTGCCACATCTAGAATGAAACCTTACCCTCACACCAATCCAAGTAGCTATCTCCCACAACTCATAAGGGTTGAGAGAATGAACCTTATATTGAGAGAATCCGTTTAACTTTCCATTGCCAAATGGTGGTGGTCAAGCCCTTGTGGCTTACAGGGTGTGCCATTTCCCTAAATTTTCTCCAAATTTAAGACCACTTGCCAAAATAAGATTTGTCTAGAGCATGAGCTATAATACTATTTTAGAAAATGAACTATGCAAAAAATCTCAAGACACAACTAGTTGATGCAAGTGATATTGAGAATAATAATGAATTGTTATTGTAAACATGTGCTCTGGCAAGGAGCTTTGTTGCGAGCTAGGTAGAATTATCAACACACAACAAGGATGCACTATTGCCAGGAAGATAGATCTTAATATCTCCAAGGTATGACATGCAAGATATGAATTAAAGGATGTACCACTAGCCTATTTAGTCTCCTAGTGTATGTTCCAGAGTTTGCTAGTGTATGCAAAAAATCTCAAGACAAAACTAGTTGATGGCAAGTGATATTGAGAATAATAATGAATTGTTATTGTACACCAAAGTTACAAATTGATGGCATCTACCCACCCTTGTGCTCTAGCAAGGAGCTTTGATGCAATCTAGGTAGAATTATCTACACACAACAAGGGTGCACTATTTCCATGAAGATAGATCTTAATATCTCCAAGGTATCATATTCAAGATATGAATTAAAGGATCCACCATGCATTCTACTTGAAATATGGTGCCAAGTCTAGATAGTTGGTCTCCTAACCATATGGCCACACATGATCAACATCTAGTCACTAGTGTCTAAATTGGGATGCTTAGGTTCTCAATGCAACTACTCCTCCTCATACAAGGGATCTTATAAAATAAAGCAATATGTCTCCTAACCATATGGCCACACATGATCAACATCTAGTCACTAGTGTCTAAATTGGGATGCTTAGGTTCTCAATGCAACTACTCCTCATACAAGGGGTCTTATAAAATAAAGCAATGTGTCACCCACATAGTGACAGTGATGAGGGTTGGGCATTATCTCTCCCCCTAATGACTTGGTGGATCTCACCTAGCTTCTTTACATTGAAATACACACTATAGTGTTTAAATTTCTATGAAATAACCACGTTTCTTTATCTTGTCTTTGACCTTTTGGTGGGTCCATTCTTATGCTATCTCTATGAAATGTAGTAAAATTCCATTCTCAACTTCTTAGTTTCTAATCATACCTTCAAGGAATAGATAGAATTTTCTTAGTGTACTGCTCTATTTGTGTCCCTGGCACATTGGCCTTTAGTCACATGCTTTAGTCACATTGGCATTGTGGCTCCTTTAGTCACATGCTTTAGAATTAATGAGGTATTCCTATTTATTTCTTTGGCACATTGGTCTTGTGGCTCATGCTTTAGCATTGATGAGGTTTCCTATTCTTACGAAATTAAAGTGATACCTAGAGTTTCTTCTTTGCTACTATGGGTTTTCTTCTACTCAATGCACTTCTTTATGCTAGAGGCCCTATCATCTAGCATCTCTATAAGTCTTTGGGTTGTTACAGACTCCCATCATTTATCATCTCTAGATAAGGAACCAGAATGGCTAAGTGAGTATGCTGACGTGTTTCCTGAAGGACTAATTGAAATGCCTTCTACTCAATGCACTTCTTTATGCTAGAGGCCCTATCATCTAGCATCTCTATAAGTCTTTGGGTTGTTACAGACTCCCATCATTTATCATCTCTAGATAAGGAACCAGAATGGCTAAGTGAGTATGCTGACGTGTTTCCTGAAGGACTAATTGAAATGCCTCCTACTTTGGGAAGTGGATCATGAGATAGAGTTGGTACCTAAGTCTATAGCCGCAAGAAACTTGGGAGTTACATCTAGAGTTAATTAGGGTGTGTAAAATGGATTAGAATCAACATCTTAGCATGCTAAAAGTAATAAAGAGATTAATACTAATGATAATGCTAATGATAAAAATGAAGCATAATGACAAGGCAAGAGGTTCGGCTTAAAATTTCATATATTTGATCCACTAGATAGAGTGTGTGCCTTTTTATAGGCTTGAGTACATCTCCATTAACCATTAAACATGGCCCAAAAGTTTGATTAGACCTTTCCTAAGCTTTTCTAGATTTAAGCACCATCTTCGTTGAAGTGAGCACCCACTTGGTTGTATTCCCGCTTTTCTAGATGTCTACTTTTGGCCTCTAGATGGGATGGCCATTCCTATCATATCTCAAGATTTCCACTAGCTATCTAGCCCTCATAGACTTGCACATGCTTGGATAATTGCCAAGTGTTCTCAACACTGCTTTGGCTCTTTGTACACCTAGTGGAACAACAACCAAGATCCCACAACTCATCATCAAGGCTTTGTTTTGAGTTACTATCCCAAAAATCATTTATCTAAAATTCTTTTGTAATTTTAAATAAAATCTCCATTATTTTAGTATTCCAAATTTTCTCGTTCTCCATTGGAGTACATCGACTCCATTATCATGGGAATTCCTCTTTTATCATAAAAATGAAATTACTAAAAATTTCTCTTTTTCTCTAATTAACTATTTATGCATAAACATTAAAAATTAATTTTCCATGGATAAGATGAGAATTATTAATTTAACATAGGATGACTAATCCTAGAATATGGTAGGAAGTCCTCTTTTCACATTATGCATAAAAATGATTTATGTGTTAATTTCTAAAAATTTTGCCATACCTTCGCTTTGCTATTACTGATAACTTTTAATAATTTTGAAAAGCATAAGACTTAGTAGTACACTTATGATAGATTAATTATGAATAGATCTAAATCCAATTTATAGATCTAAATCATAATTTTATCATAATTTATGTAACATAAAAGCATTAAAAAGCCATTTCTTTAGCCTCTAGCTTGACTAGCATAGAGTTTGATTTTAGAATTAAGAATTGTTGCATGAGAAGTATCATTTGAATAGAGAATTGGTCATAGGAATGACCATTCTTTGGGCGAGAGAGAGATATACTTAAAAAATATTCTAAATTAAGCATAAATGTAAACTTTTTGTGATTAATCATTAGAATTCATTAGAGAGCTTCATTTTCATTGAAAACCATTCATTTGAATACTTCTCAAGCTTAAGAGGGGTTGAGAAGTGAAAACATTTAGAATAGTAGAGAAAAAACCATGAAGTCACTTCTTACCTCTTGTCTCCCTCTTGTTTTGCTTGACTCTCTATTCTTAGAAGAGGCCCCCAACCAATCAATTGGTTAGTATGTTGAGAGGAAAGCTCCAAGGAAGTTTGAAGAGAGAGAGAAGCTCCAATCTCTCCAAATTTTAGAGGTTTTTTAGGGGATAATAGAAAATATACTTATTTTAAGGTAATATTGGCATGGTCTAGTTCACAGATGAGAATACAAAGGAATGAGGGTCTATTTATAAGTGAGGAAGGCCACTAACTGAGTCCAACTAAGTTCTAGAATTTTCCACGTTCAGTTTGGCTGAATTTGGACAAGATTTGGACTAGTTTAGCTCCCTTTTTGATCCAGTTTGATCCAGGAGAGAGGAGAGATAAAAATATCTTAATATTTTGGAATTAAAAACTCGTTCACATGTGTGAAATAGGCCCCTCCTTGAAGTCTCACCCTTTCCTTACCAAGGTGTCAAAATTGTATGATTACTCCAAAATATCTCATAGTTTTTAACTAATAAACCTTGTACTCAGTCAACTCTTCATCTTATGTGGGAATTTACTCATTTTTGGGTATTTTCTTTTACTCATTGGATTTATCTCATCCCAACACTTGGATTAATCTTATTGGTCCATAGGAAACTTAATTGGACCATAATCCAAAAATTTCAAAAAATCTTGACACTTAGGCTAAAGTCTTTTAAATCATTTTTAATTGATTCCTAATTTGATTTTAGAATTAATAATTGTTGCATGAGAAGCATCATTTGAATAGAGAATTGGTCATAGGAATGACCATTCTTTGGGGGAGAGAGAGATATTCTTAAAAAACATCCTAAATTAAGCATAATTGTAAACTTTTTGTGATTAATCATTAGAATTCATTATAGAGCTTCATTTTCATTGAAAATCATTCATTTTTCTTGGCATCTTGACTCTCTCTGCCTTGACTCTCTGACACATTAAGCATTTCCGCACATGATCAAGTACATCCTTTTTGAGTCCTGGCCAGAAGAAGCTTTTCTTCATAGACATATAGGTTTTTATAAACCCTAGATGTCCAGCTATTAGGCTATCATGGGCTTCTCTTAGAATTCTTCCCTTTATTCCCTCATCATTGAGAATACATAGCCGATTATTATAATACATGCATCCTTCATCCAATTTGTACCCAAGAACTTGACTCATTTACCGAGGAGTCTTGCTTTCCTGCATCAGAAGGGTAGCAATAGGGGCAAAGAATTTGTCCTACACGATTTTCTCCTTTGCTTCACTGATCAATGGATTTGATACCACTGTAATTGTAAGCAAGGAGGCTTTTCTGCTGAGCGCATCTGCCACCACATTTTCTTTCCCGAGTTGATACTTAATTTTTAAAATTGAATTCCTGTAGGGTCTGCATCCATCTCCTTTGATGCATGTTGAGATACCTTTGGATGAAGATCCACTTCAGACTTTGATGATCTGTCATCAAGGTGAACCTCTGTCCCAAAAGATAATGTCTCCACAACTTTAAGGCATAAACTACTGAGAGCAACTCCAAGTCATGGACGACATAATTTCTCTCATGTGTCTTGAGTTTTTTGGATTCATAGGCCACTACATGACCTTGTTGCATAAGAGCACCGCCTAAGCCCACTGGCATCAGTAAAATTTGGCAATTCAAGGACAGGGTTGGTTACTAAGGCTGTCTTTAGTTTATCAAAGACACTCTCACACATTGCAGTCCATTGAAAAAGTGTACTCTTCTCGAGAAGGTTAGTTAAAGGGGATGCTATATATGAGCATACTTGGGTATAAAGATCCTATACCATCCAGTTAATCCTAGGAATCCTTTGACTTCCTGTACTGTCTTGGGTTCCGGCCATTCTATGATTTCCTGGATCTTTGCGAGGTCAGGACACATCCCATCCTTTGACACTGTGAATCCCAAGTATTCCACCTGGTCAACAGAGAAAGAACACTTGCTCTTTTTTGCAAAGAGTTGTTGTTTCCTTAGAATTTCCAAGACCTTGCGCACATGATCTTCATGATCTGCAACATTCTTTGAGTATACCAAGATATCATCAAAGAATACAAGAACAAAATCATCTAAGTATTCTCTGAGAATGTCCTGCATAAGACGATTAAATGTCGTTGGGGCATTAGTAAATCCAAACGGCATGACTATTAACTCATAATGCCCATAGCAAGTATTGAATGCTATCTTTGGGATGTCCTGCTCCTTGATTCTAATCTCGTAGTACCTGGATTTGAGATCTATCTTTGTGAAAATTTGGGTTCCACTTAACCGATCCAAAAGTTCATCAATCCTAGGGATAGGATACTTATTTTTAATTGTTAATTGATTCAATCCTATGTAGTCAATACAGAGGATTGAACATTTGAGATCTATCTTTGTGAGCATTTGGGTTCCACTTAACCGATCCAAAAGTTCATCAATCCTAGGGATAGGATACTTATTTTTAATTGTTAACTGATTCAATCCTTTGTAGTCAATACAACATCTTAACGTTCCATCTTTCTTCTTTTGAAAGAGAATGGGCACACCCCAGGGTGAGACACTGGGTCTGACGAGTCCCTGCTCTAATAGTTGTCTTAATTACTCCTTAAAATCTGACGAGTCTCTGCTCTAATAGTTGTCTTAATTACTCTTTAAAGTCTATGGCTTCAGGTACTGGCATTTTGTATGCATGCTGAGCCACTGAGCTCCAGGGGTTACCTTGATCTCATGATCTACTTCATGAGACGGAGGCATCTCAGTTAGCTCTTCAGGGAACACATCTGCATACTCACTTAACCACTCTGGTTCTGTAGCCTTGCATTTTATGTCTACTGGATTCATCTTAATGACATAAATAGCTAGTCTCTTTTTGAACCCTTTTAATAATTTGGAAGCCTTGACTAATTATAGCACTGGGATCCGAAAATTCCAGTTCCTTGAACTTTATTCCCGTGAAGGTCAAGGAAAGAGATAGCTCCTTTGTGACAATGAATATCAGCTTCGTTCTTATGGAGCTAATCCATTCCAAGGATTCCATCATAGACTCCCAAGGGTAGGATTCTGAACTCGCACTTTGTTACGTTCCCATCTAGGCTAAACTAAATAAGGTCTATCTCAAGGTGTGAAAAGAATCTTTCCACTGGCCAATTCCAACAGATCAAAGAAGAGACTTGCACTTGGTCCATAGAATCACTGCTTTTTTCCTCCTTTAATGAGGCAGAACCGCTGATTCCCTCCCACAGAACAAGGGTCTTCTCAGGACTTAATGTAACTAACGTAACTAATCCTATCTTAATTGTGGGTCACAGGAATCCCCCGATCTAGCAGCCCATGGGTTAGCCAACCACCCAACCACTGTATTGGTGGGATTCCTTTATAAAGATTTGGTTGTGTTTTGCCCGGGTACCGAGGAAAAGAGTTCCCAGGCCGCCTACCCGGCATTTCATGCAAAAATTAAGGTAGGCATTCCACATACACACCCAATATGTAATTGCCATTTATAACAAATTCGGTTGTCTTTAAAACAATCCTTCAATAGAAATCATAATATTACTGATCATCATCCTCCAAAATTATGAATCCATTGTGTTACAAAATATGTCATCTGGACTCTCCATGCTGGTCAACCAACAAGATCCAATATCAAAATTTGATTCACAAAAATCTTTCTTTTTAGTCCATTGGAATCTTCCTCAACGCACGCATGGGTATCCTAGCAACCGCGAACACGTGCATCACCTGATCACAACCCTCTAGGATCCTCCTTAGGTGTCCTAGAACTTCACTCAGGGACCACTTCGTCGGTTCTCGCCCATCGTACCGGAAGCGCACCATTTTAATCGTACCAAGGCTGGTCAAGACCTTGGGAGGCTTTGTCACGAGCGACGTCCCTCGACGACTCCCCGCCAACTGTTGCAACAATGAACCTTCTCTTAGTAAAACACTTGCCAAATGCTTCCTCTAGCATTCTGGCATAAAACAGTCCTTTAAATGAAAAATAGAGGTTCTATGCAAGTAAAATTCTTAGTTTGAGATTCTTGGTGAGTACGGTCAAAGGAAAACTAGTTTAATTCAATGGTAGTCTATTCTTTGTATTTAGGAACTGGAATCGATCACGAAGTTTTTGCTTGATTCAGATCGAGAGATGGACAAGTAGGTTTACTGTCCGTCCCTCGTACCAAAATCATTCGATTTAGTCCTAACAAGGATTTACTTCAAATAAATATCTATTTTTGGTTAAATATCAATTTAGTGATTTAACAAAATAAAATATCTAAAGATATTCTTTCTACCACTTAATTTCTCAACCTTAATTCCGTAGGTAGAAAATAGGTGAAAATTCATCTTTTGACACCAAAAATTAATTCAAATCTTTCTTTTCTTAAATATCATAAAAATTTTCTTTTAATTAAATACCAATATCTTTTTTTTTGAATAAGCTTAAAATTCCTCTTTTTCTCATTTAATGAGTGCAATCCAAATGTCATAGGAATTCCTCTTTTGTTATCTAATAAATCTATCTAAAATTTCTCTTTAAATTAAATAAAAATATTCAATATTTCAAATATACCAAGAATTTCACTTTTACCATTTAAATGATTGAATTCCAAATATGATGGGAATTCCTCTTTCATCATTTAAATTTATTCAAAAATAAATTTAACTAAAATTTATCTTAAAATTAAATAAAAATATCCATTAGTTCCATTATACTAAGAATTCCAATTTTTTCATTTATATAATTGAATTCCAAATAAGATGGGAATTCCTCTTTGATCATTTACATTTTTCTTATGCATAAAAATAAATTTAACCAAAATTTCTCTTAAAATTGAATAAAAATATTCATTATACTAAGAATTTCACTTTTCTCATTTGAATAATTGAATTATGGGAATTCCTCCTTTATCATTTAAATTTATTCATGCATAAAATAATTTATCTAAAATTCTTCTTTAATTTTAAATAAAATATCCATTATTTTAATATTCTAAATATTCTCTTTCTCCATTGGAATACATGGATCTCCATTATCATAGGAATTCCTCTTTTATCATAAAAATAAAATTACTAGAAATTTCTCTTTTTCTCTAATTAACTATTTATGCATAAATATTAAAAATTAATTTTCCATGGATAAGATGAGAATTATTCATTTAACATAGGATGACTAATCCTAGAATATGGTAGGAAGTCCTCTTTTCACATTATGCATAAAAATGATTTATGTGTTAATTTCTAAAATTTTTACCATAGCTCCACTGCTATTAGTGATAATTTTCAATAATTTTGAAAAGCATAGGACTTAGTAATACACTTATGATAGATTAACTATGAATAGATCTAAATCCAATTTATGGATCTAAATCATAATTTATGTAACATAAAAGCATTAAAAAGCCATTTCTTTAGCCTCTAGCTTGACTAGCATAGAGTTTGATTTTAGAATTAAGAATTGCTTCACGAGAAGCATCATTTGAATAGAGAATTGGTCATAGGAATGACCGTTCTTTGGGGGAGAGAGGTATATACTTAAAAAATATCCTAAATTAATCATAAATGTAAACTTTTTGTGATTAATTATTAGAATTTATTAGAGACCTTCATTTGCATTGAAATACCATTCATTTGAATACTTCTCAAGCTTGAGAGGGGTTAAGTGAAAACATTTAGAATAGTAGAGAGGAAACCATAAAGTCACTTCTTACCTCTTGTTTTTCTTGCTTCTCTATTCTTAGAAGAGTCCCCCAACCAATCAATTAGTTAGTATGTTGAGAGGAAAGCTCCAAGGAAGGTTGAAGAGAGAGAGAAGCTCAAATCTCTCCAAATTGTAGAGGATTTTTAGGGGATAATAGAAAATATACTTATTTTAAGGTAATACTGGCATGGTCTAGTTTACAGATGAGAATACAAAAGAATGAGGGTCTATTTATAAGTGAGGAAGGCCACTAACTGAGTCCAACTAAGTTCTAGAATTTTCCACGTTCAGTTTGGCTGAATTTGGACAAGATTTGGACTAGTTTAGCTCCCTTTTGATCTAGGAGAGGGGAGAGATAAAAATATCTTAATATTTTGGAATTAAAAACTCGTTCACATGTGTGAAATAGGCACCTTCTTGAAGTCTCCCCCTTTCCTTACCAAGGTGTCAAAATTGTATGATTACTCTAAAAATATCTCATAGTTTTTAACTAATAAACCTTGTACTCAGTCAACTCTTCATCTTATGTGGGCATTTACTCATTTTTGGGTATTTTCTTTTATTAATTGGATTTATCTCATCCCAACACTTGGATTAATCTTATTGGTCCATAGGAACCTTAATTGGACCATAATCTAAAAATTTCAGAAAATCTTGACCCTTAGGCTAAGGTCTTTTAAATCATGTTTAATTGATTCCTAATGCACCTTGGAGAATTTATTTTGATTTTCTGTTTTAGGAAAATATATTTTTGATATTTGTAGAATTTATTTATCTAAAAATATCTTAATATTGAATTACCACTCTCTAGAATTTTTCTTCTCTCTAGACAAAAACAAGGAAAATTTTATTTTCTTGTATTCAAAAACAGTGAATGATTACCAGGGATTGAAGTAAAGGCTTATTCATTATTCAGGCTGCTGAGGAGGAATCTTACATAGACAAAGAAAAGAGTGTCAGATTTTTTACTCAAAGAAGCCTTCCCCTTATACAGGGTTTGCAATCACCGCCAGCCACCTCGTAGCATGCCTCCACTTTCTTTCATCTTTATAAATTGTAATTCTTTATTTCTCTTTAAACTTATGTGCAGGCAAGCTATCTACTAGGGGGTCAATATCTAAGGTGGCTGTGAGTTACTCATCCTATTATTCACAAATTATAAGATTAGTTTTTAATATGCAAATGTTAATCATATATTGCAAGTGTCAAAATATTAAAGGTTTACTTGGAATACTATTTGGGAAAGTTCTGAAAGCTCATAGTTATACTAGGACAGGTGATCCTTTTTTCTTTGTGTCGAGGTATGCTTGTCCATCCATGCCTTGTTCATCTCTCTAGTGTGCTTCATTATTGTTTCTTTGTTTGCCAGCCCAAGCACCCTAATGATGCACACTTTGTCCACAAGAGACAAAGAATCATAGCCCACTTCATTCATCCTATGGAAAAAAAATTAAGGTTATGATGAAAGATTGAAACATATTATGTTGAACATTCCAAATTCAAAGAGACTTAAGACATATATTCTCTTACCTGTTTAAGCAAGCTATCACTATGAGAAACTCCCCCTTTCTATCCTCATTTAATTCAATAAGGATAGAATCAACAAAAGGATGTCTTGATACAACATTCTTGAATGCTACAGCTAGGTAGTGGAATCCTCGGGGGATCATCTAAAAATATGTAAGTGTAGCACGTGAGTTCATCAAGGGGGGTATATTAATTTAATACATTATTACATTTACAACCAATTTTTTTTAAAAAACCATAAGTTTATGAAGAAAAATGGGTTATTTTATTCATAAAAGTATGTAAGTGTAAGGGGTTTTTTAAATACCCCTTGAACGCACGTGAGACATAGAGGTGAACCCCCCGAGGTGAAATCTAATTAGTCCCAGAACTATTTTATAAAACTAAAGACCGTATTCAAAAAGTAGGCAATTTAAGTACACTCACATTTATTAATCTCCTCCATCCATGCCACAACTCAATGATTGTTGTCCCACACATACAACATCTTGTTGCTCATAGATTCTCACTCCGTGCCTTTGATCATATTCTCAAACTCCTCGTATTTCAATCGCACGATGTTATCCCATGCAATAACACCATCTTGAGTCACTTCTATAATAGGATTATGGGATGAGGAGATAGAGCACATGAACCTACATCTATTGGCAACATAGCCATTTGAATAGAATTCCCTTGCTAGCTTCTTGTACCTAAACTACACTCTTCATATAGAGGGGTTAGGCACAAGTCTGCACAACGAAATAGGTGGCAAAGGAGTGGATTTCATCACCTGCAAAATGTACACACACACACACACACACGTTATGCTTGGTAATCCAAAAAATACCTTATGTAAATTTGATAAAAAGTGGATAACAATTATTGCATATTCCTATTGGATAGATTTACATATTGGTTTACATATTGAGGGTGCTGATTCACTACTACATAGACCCCCCTATAGCGATGCCTTTTTCCATCTCTATAACCTTGGGGAAATTAAGCGTCACATATGTCGTCCCTATTAAACATTGCTTAAATGACGTTTGTAACAACAAAAAAGTGTCGTATAAATGATGCATTCTTTGCATCGCATAACCAATGAAACATCTCTTAAGTGATGCCTAATATTTTACTTAGGGGAGTGTTGCTTGAGAAATGATGGGAATTGCTTAAGCAACTCTAATATGTTTTTTTTATTTGTGTCAAATTATAATATATATCACACACACACACACACACACACAAGATACTCTCTCTCTAGCACACACAAACAAGATACTCTCTCTCTCTTTCACTGTCTCTCTCTCACTCAAACACACACATGCAAAATCTATCTCTAGCATGAATGGCTCCAAAAGGGGGGTAAAACCCCAACACAGCTCAACACAGTTGTGGAACGGCTTCAGGCTCACCCACATAGAAATTAGGGAAAACACAAACACTATGCAAGATAGAAATATGTGCGTGGCTGCGATTGCAAATTCTCCACTTCCTGGATGGAGAATGTGTCTTCACAAATCGGTCCAAAAGGGGGGTAAAACCCCAACGCAGTTAAGGGGGGTAAAACCCCAGCACAACTAGTGGAATCGCTAACCCACAGAGAAATTATGGCCTCTCTCTCTCTCTCTCTCTCTCTCTCTCTCTTTCACACACACACACACACACACACAAAGTTCTCTCTCTCTCCCTCTCTCACACACACAAATCGCTCTCACACATACATAAATCAATTAAGTAGTACTCTCTTTCTCTCTTGTGGATTCATCATACACAAATCTATGTCGCATTACTCAAGCATACGTCGCATTACTCAAGCACACGTTGCATTACACAATTGAGTAGAAATACAATGTGTTGATTTAGTGTGCTTATTGGTCACAAATCTATGTCTCATTGACCAATAAGCACACTAAATTAACATACTATATTTGTACTCATCAATTGTGAAAAATATAAATGCTAATGTATATATATACATGTAATCGTACAATTCGATCAAGCATGGAGGATTATATGACCGGTAAGCACACTAGCTTATATTTGTACTCAATTGTGAAAAATATAAATGCTAATGTATATATATAAATGTAATCCTACAATCTGATCAACCCAAGGAATACAATCCAATCAAACCAAGAATCCAATCCAAAGCCGAGGATATACAAGAAAAGTTACTATATATAAATGTAATCCTACAATCCGATCAACCCAGGGAATACAATCCAATCAAACTGAGAATACAATCCAAAGCCGAGGATATACAAGAAAAGTTACTATATATAACCAAAATCACTATACAAAGTGCACATAAATACATAAAGAATGGGTGAAAAAAATGTGGTGGGTGAGTAAGCCTAGGACTAGTCATCATGAGATGAATTCCTATACTCATCGCGCTATTAATCACCATAGCTTGACTGATCTAATCCCTCTTTGCCATGCTAAGTAGCTAAACCAACCGCCGCAAGCTTCCAAGCTACCTCCTCTATGTCCGCCTAGCCATGTAATTCCTACGGTTTATTACACATCAATTAGCTAATGTTTAGCTAATATATTTAGAACTAAACTAGAACTAATGTTTGTGAATCAAAATGACTTACAAAAGAATCTACT
Source organism: Cibotium barometz (assembly GCF_041138505.1). NCBI lineage: Eukaryota > Viridiplantae > Streptophyta > Polypodiopsida > Cyatheales > Cibotiaceae > Cibotium > Cibotium barometz. Next base: position 30,259,051 of record NC_141083.1, read on the forward strand.
AGAGGTATTTGGGTCTTAAGTTATTTATAGCCCTAGTATGTGGCTATCTTTATCTAGCGATCATCCCTTGCCCAATCGCCTCTACAGGCCTCTCATACTACAGAAAAATGATCGTAAATGCTATGGAGGGTATCTGGGAGCATGACTTCCAACTGACGGAAAAGTTTTTAGCTTTTGGAGGGTATCTGGGAGCATGACTTCCAACTGACGAAAAAGTTTTTAGCTTTTGGGGTTCTCTCTATTTGATTGCACCATCTATGATTCCTGATGGTGGGCAAGGTCTTTTCATTGCACAAGATTTACACATGTAATCGCAAGCGAGTTGCATGAGTAACCATGAAACCCTCTTCAAGGCTTGCCTTCTTTTTCAATTCCCTCATCCACCTCTCCTAATTCCTTAGTTTCTTTAATTGATTTTGAAGAAGCACCTTTCTTCAAAAATTCCATGGATAATATCCACAATGGGGTCTATGTGCAAAATGGTCCCAGTGTCCCTCTTTGGAATTGGGGAGACACCATGTAAAAACGATGATGAGCAAGTAGCACGAGACAGAAGAGATAGATTGTCGAATACAACCACTTGGAAGGAGATTGAACAAGGAAGAAAGAATCATAAAACATATAAGAAAGAGAAGAGGTGATATAGATAGAGCAAAAGATAAAAATAGAGTAAAAAGGCAATAGATATGGAATTAGAGGAGATATAAATAGAGGGATATATATAAATAGAGAGAAAAAAGATACATTAAAAAAAAGGGTTTTGAAGAAGAAGAGAGGAGAGGAAAGAAACAAACGAATTCATACATCCATATCCACATTCCACATTCACACATCCACATCCACATTCACATTCATACATATATATATATATGTATATATATATATATGTATATATATATATATGTATATATATATATATGTATATATATATATATATATATAGAGAGAGAGAGAGAGAGAGAAATGAAATGAAATTTTATTATTATCTTCGAAGGACCATAACGGGTCCATGAGACACATGTCGAACATACAAGAATACATAAGTCGATGCGCTCGGGAGCCTCATCGGAAAGCATAATGAAACTAAAATGTGTGAAACTAGAACTGAAACTGAAATGAAAATCAAAAAGCTATGTAGCATGCTATAAGTGTACATCATGAGAAGCATGTCATGCCTTATAGGTACTCATGAGGGCTAGGCCCCCTCATCAGGTGCACCATAATAGTAGAAGAAGTCGTGCCCCTCCACCTCTCCTCCCTGGATCAAGTGGATAATGTGGTCCCTCTCGAGAGCCTACGATCCATAGGCGACAATGGAGGGTCCCCCCCCGAGGTGTCTATGTCTAAATGCCCGTAATGTCATCTATCATCGTGAGACTAGTCTCCTGTAGTGGACTCTATGTAGGTGCTCTATGCGTCTCTACTCAATCATCTCATATGTGCATCCTCGTGGGTACAGCAGTGGTCTCTACAGCCATGTCGGGTCCGGAATCTGTAGATCCTCCCTGTTGTGAGTCTCAGTGTGGTCTGGTGGGCTGTCTGGTGGCTCCTGGGTCTCTCGCGCGTCGTGAGTCTAGTGGCCCTGCATCTGTCTAAGTCTCCAATCTATGAAAGTGAAAGCCTCTCTAACGAATAGAGCTAGGCATCTCCGATCCTCATAGTCAATGACCCTAGAAGAAATAGGGCTAAAGCCATCTCTAAAGAGACAGTGAAACCTCCCCTGGATCTCATAGTACGCTTGGCATCTGCATAAGAAGTGCTCCTCTATCTCAACCTTGCCCATGTCACATATGGAGCATGTCCGGTTCTGTCTGCTGACCCTCTTGCCTCTCCTCGTCCATCTCGTCCTGCCTGCCTCAATCTCCAATCTGTGGGATGAAACTCTAAGCTGTCCAAGAGAGATCCTGAGTGTATGGGAGAGATGTATCCCCGTGTACCGTGGAGGCTCAGTGAAACCCTCGTCCGAGATCTTGAGAAAATGACTGCGGTATGTAGCCATCTTCATAGGAAAACGTGTGGGGAGGATCCATGTACGGAATGTGTAGAGAGCTGGAGCAGGTCCGCACGAATGACCTGACTGATTTGGTGTTGTGATAAGTATAAGTGAGGAGCGTCGAGACTGTATCTGAATGGTGGAAGCCTGTCAAGGTCTAGGCAAAGCGAGTGAAACCATGTACAGAGTCTATGGAACTAGCATCTCTGAGTACCTGCATCTACCAGAGCCTGGGATGAAGTCAAAGCAAGCCATGGAAGCTCGGTGCGACCCTCTACTGTGTCTCCAAATTTGAGGATCCGCTAGGGGTATATGATAGTCTAGAAGGCTGCATCGAGGACCAATGGTGAAGCTCCAAACTCTGCCCTAGTAAAATGTGGTGGGGTACTGAAGGCTTGTTGGCTCTGATGAGCCTAGAAAATAGTAGAACCTGTACCCTCTCGATCGCTCTCTAGTCATCCAATCCGAGGTTGCAGGCCCAGAAAGGACTCCCATACATGGTGGCAGGTCGCACTAATGCGTTGAACAAGAGGGACTTTGTGTTCGAGTGCTGGAAATGAGACTGATGACACTGTCTCTCTCGAGATGTGCCACTGAAGCATATCCAGTGAAGCATATCCAATCTGAGGTCGTAGGCCCAGAAAGGACTCCCATACATGGTGGCAGGTCGCACTAATGTGTTGAACAAGAGGGACTTTGTGTTCAGGTGCTGGAAATGAGACTGATGACACTGTCTCTCTCGCGATGCGCCAGTGAAGCATATCCTCTCTGCATCTTGTCTCAAGCCGCTGGTATCATAGTGAAGGAAGGCCCTGTGAAGACCACCCCTAGGTATGTGTAACATCTTGTCTCAAGCCGCTGGTATCATAGTGAAGGAAGGCCCTATGAAGACCACCCCTAGGTATGTGTAACATCTGACCAGCTCCACCTGCTCTCCTCCAAACACGAATCCCTCATGTCTTTGGAATGCTAAATAATAGGTGTTGAAGATCATAACCTTGGTCTTCCCAAGGTTCACATTTAGCTCCCTCTCTTGGCAGAACCTATGAAGAACGTCCAGGTGCATCTGAAGTCCCTGTGTAGTGGACGAGATCAAGACCACGTCATTGGCATAAAGAAGAATTAGAATAAGAGCTCCTGCCAACAATGATCTGTTGAGATATCGAGCTCGTCTAGTGAGGCGGTGGACACTGATGACCCGCGTGGGGGATAGGCCCCACACTTACACCACTGCCATGGTTGGTGAGATCTTGGGTGATATGCAGCCAGTGGGATGATAGGCTGTGTGACAGCCATTTTAGAGACTGGCATAGTTATAGCGCCAGCTCATTTAGTAAGGTTCACACTATAGAGAACCCTTTTATGTATTTGGTTGATTACCTTTCATATTGCGTGTACTCTTATTGTGTATATGGTGTGTTGAGTGTTGAGTGAAGAAGAAGAAGATTTTCAGCCTCTCACCTTGTGTGTTCTCTATTAGGGTTTTGTGAGTGTGTGTGTGTGCTTGCAAGAGCTCAAGCTCTCTTCCCCCTTGCATCTTTTCATGGTATCAGAGCCTGCTTCATGCTAAGGGCTGAGCTGCAAGCAAGAGAACCACAAGAAGCGGTACGAGGGTAAGAGCTTCAATTACTCTTCCCTATTTGTGTTGGTGACTACACCCTTGTCGGGAGCTCTACGGGAGGCACCGGCAAATGATCTCTGATTGAGGAGCTTTCTTCGCGGGAGTAAAGCTATAGGGCTACTATAGTATCCTATCGGACAAACTTTTCTAGGCTGAAAACAGGTTTCGAGCGTGTCTGGACCTCCGTTTTTCAAAAAGCAGGCGATTTCGAGCATTGCGGGTAAGTCATCGATTCTCTGTAGAACTCTGTTTTAAGAACTACAGGAAGACAGATTGGCTGTGCAGGCACAGTGTGTGCTGCAAAGAGGTCAACAGTTGCCATTGGGTGTATGTATGCATATTGAAGTCGCTGGTTGTGACATTTGAGAGTACTACAGTACCGCTGCAGGAAATACAGCAGTTTGTGCAGGACAAACCAAAGTGCTGTTTCTGGTAAATTTGTGTCTGGCAAGATGTCGAATGATGGCATAACCCAGGTTGTGGCAGAGAAGCTTGATAAGAAAAACTTCCATGCCTGGAGGTTCAAGTTGACGAATTTCCTGATGGGAAAGGGCTATTGGGACTACATAGAAGGTGAGCATGAAGAGGCACCGGAGATACCGGCGGACATAAATCCGACTGCTGCAGATGTGAAAGAGTTTAAAGACTGGAACCAAGGAGCCAGGAAAGTTATGTATTGGCTCTCCATTAGTATATAGGACACCATGATTGGGCACATTCAGGATGCCAAGTCCCCCAAGGAGGCATGGGACACCTTGGTAAAACTCTATGAAACAAATACCAAGGCACGTAAGATACAGTTGAAGAATGAACTTCATACTATGGAGAAAAATATCATGTCTGTGTGAATGACTATGCAAAGCATAAACAGGTACAAGGCTAGATTGGTAGCCAAAGGATATGCACAGACATATGGCATTGATTATGAGGAAACTTTCAGCCCAGTTGCCAATATGGCAACAGTGAGAGTTGTGATAACAATGGCTGCGTCAAAGCAATGGTCTTTACATCAGATGGATGTAAAGAATGCATTCTTGCATGGGGATTCACAAGAAGAGGTGTATATGTTGCAGCCACCTAGTCATGAGGATGTGAGTCACCCCGAGCATGTTTGTAGGTTGAAGAAAGCCTTGTATGGCTTAAAACAAGCACCAAGAGCATGGTCTGACAAGATTTCTGAATATCTTGTCACTATTGGCTTCCATGTAGCCAATGCAAATTTCTCGCTGTATGTGAGACATGGTGATAGAGGAGTTGTGCTTGTTGTCATCTATGTAGATGACTTGATCATTACGAGGGACCATGATGCAGAGATCTTTGATGTAAAGGTCTTGCTTAGATAGAAGTTCGAGTTGAAGGATCTGGGGGAGCTTAGATATTTCTTGGGCATTGAGGTGATTAGGTCACCACATGGTATTGGATTACTGCAGAGACAGTATGGCTTGGACATGTTGTCCAAGTATGGTATGATAGGCTGTAAGCCTATTTCCATGCCATTAGATTAGAATGGCAAGTTGAGTGCAAATGCAGGAGAGATCTTGGAGGATCCTACTATGTATAGGTGCATAGTAGGAAGCTTGATCTACATGACGATCACCAGACCAGATTTAAGCTATGCTGTTGGGTTGGTGAGTTAGTTTATGCAGGTTCCACGGAAACCGCATTTGGATGCATTGAGATGCATACTGAGGTATGTGAGGTCTACTTTGCATTGTGGACTCTTTTATGAGACTGGGACAGAGATATGTGTACATGGGTACACAGATACTGATTGGGCTGGTAGTATCTCAGATAGAAGATCTGAGATATGTGTACATGGGTACACAGATGCTGATTGGGCTGGTAGTATCTTAGATAGAAGATCTACTAGTCGCTTCATGTTTTCTTTGGGGAGTGCTGCTGTGACTTGGAGCAGCAAGAAGCAGCCTACGGTTGCTCTATCCAGTACTATAGAGGCCGAGTACAGAGGAGCTGCTATGGCAGCATGTGAGGTATTAGCAGTATACAGTTGGCCAGGAACCCAGTTTTTCATGCTCGTACGAAGTATATAGAGGTCCACTACCATTTTGTTAGAGAGAAGGTCTTGGCAGGAGACCTTAACCTTGTTTATGTCAGCACACAGGATCAGGTAGCTGACATCTTCACCAAAGCATTGGGTACAGAGAAGCTCCGCATATTCAGAGCTTCACTTGGTGTACATGAGATGGAGTTGAGCTCGAGGGGGAGTGTTGAGCTATCGAGCTCGTCTAGTGAGGAGGTGGACACTAATGACCCGCCTGGGGGATAGGCCCCATACTTACACCACTGGCATGGTTGGTGAGATCTTGGGTGATATGTAGCCAGTGGGATGACAGGCTGTGTGATAGCCAGTGGGATGACAGGCTGTGTGACAGCCATTTTAGAGACTAGCATAGTTATAGCGCCAGCTCATTTAGTAGGGTTCACACTATAGAGAAACCCTTGTATGTATTTGGTTGAGTAACTTTCATATTACGTGTACTCTTATTGTGTATATGGTGTGTTGAGTGTTGAGTTAAGAAGAAGAAGATTTTCAGCCTCTCACCTTGTGTGTTCTCTATTAGGGTTTTGTGAGTGTGTGTGTGATTGCAAGAGCTCAAGCTCTCTTCCCCCCTGCATCTTTTCATGATCCCTCCCCCCCAAGGTCTGCATGAAAGTCTCTGGCTCGTCGATGTATAACCCGAATAGTGTAGGTGAAAGAGGTTTAAGAGGAGTGGGTAGATGTGAGCTAGTCACTGTAGTCCAACTGTAGAATCTCTCGCGAAGATATGTTGGTGCCAGCTAACCAAACCCGCTAGTGATGTAAATATCGAATGTTTATTAAAATTGATTTTTATGCATAGAAAGATGCATAAAGGAAATTTTTTTATTCCAAAAGTGTTATTCTTATTAAATTGGATTTTTATGCATAGAAAGATGCATTTTTTTACTATAAAAGCGTTATTCTTATAAAAATTGATTTTTATGCATAAATAGATGCATAAAGAAATTTATTTTATCTTAAACGTGTTATTCCTATTAAATTTGATTTTTATGCATAAATAAATTCTTTTTATTGTAAAAGTGTTATTCCTATTAAATTTGATTTTATATATAAATAGATGCATACAAGGATTTTCTTTTATATAAAAGTGTTATTCCCACTGAAGTTGATTTTTATGCATAATTAGATGCATAAAGAAGTTTTATATCAAAATTAGAATTCTCTTAAATTCTATGAGTATTTGATAAATGAATAATTAAATACTCTAAGAGAGAAATTTCTATCGTTTTATATTCACACGGATTGTAAAAAGAAAATTCAAGAAATCTATCGTACAACTGCCTCGTGAGTGTCAGCTCTCGCGTTGAGCTTGACATCTCAACAATACGAGTTTTCCAATGGGGGGGAGATCATTCATGCAACATGACACAAGATTTGTTCCTTCTGTGAATTTATCAGTGGGAGTTTCAAGGTGAAGCTCAAAGATGTAATAAACCCCAACAAATAATGGAAAGGTAGAATCATAGAGTTTAGGAGATGCACCAATGGTACAATAACAGAGGCTTTCATTTAGCATGTTTATATGCTGAATCTTAGAGTTTAGGAGATGCAACAATGGTACAATAACAGAGGCTTTCATTCAACATGTTTATAGAGTTTAGGAGATGCACCAATGGTACAATAATAGAGGCTTTCATTTAGCATGTTTATATGAACAAAGAGATTCGAGTGCATCATGACAACTTCAGTGCGAGACATAAGCCTAACAGTAAGTTTATATCTCTGTGCTTTGTGTTCTTGTGCTTTGAGTCTATGGTTATTAGATAGAGTTTTAATACAAGCATGTTTGTTGCTTGCAGCTTTATATCCATCAACTCTGCATGAATGGCAAAATGTAGAGTGCTTAAGTGGAAAGCTAAATATTTTACATGCAGAGATAGGTGCCTTGATCTATGACAACAAGAGTGCAAGCGAATTGGCATCTCAGAATGTTTACTTTTATGATTCCACATATGTTGTGGAGAGACATAGTTTGGAGTACATTCCACCACCACCGTTGTCTAGCCAAGAATGGTATAATCCTAGCTTAGACATGTCAGAGCATGTAGGGTAAAGATAAAAACTGATGTTCATGCTGCCATGAAATCCTCCACAAGCTCTAGAGATGTGCATCTAAGTTGGTTTGTACCGTTTGGTTTGTTTACACATTTGTTTGGATCCCGTGAAGTAGTAAAGAAAACTAAGATTATGTATCAATGCAAGTGCCCATCTAAGGATTGGATGACTCAGTTACTAGGTGAGAAGTCAAGAGAAGTCACCATGATGATATCATTGAGTGTAAATCACTGTGTCAGATGTTACCTTTAGGTAAGATTACACTGTTGTTGGTTGTTTATAGTTTTTATTCATAAAGTACTTCATTGCAAGACACCGATCGTTGTTGTTCTTTTTATGTTTGTTGTTGATTGTTGTTTTTATGTTTTTATGTTGGTTGTTTGTTTTTTATGACATGTACTTCATTTGCAAGACAAACTTTGTGCATTCGCTTCAAGTATAGGAGGTGGCGACTTCTACGATAATTTCTCATTAGGGCCAAAAACGGCTAGAAAAGGGCTGTTTGTTAATCTAAGGATTAAGAAATTGTCCAATTGTGAATTGACACGTATACAAAAGTATGGCATTCTTGTCTCCTCCAAATGTCTTCTTAACGGTTCTATTTTAGTGGCGAACGGCTAAAACGGCTAAATTTAGACGTTTACGATGGCTAACATTAAAGTTTGGGTCCAAAATAGTGACATCTTGTTCCATTTTTTATTTCAAAAAATCAAGCATTAAGATACGAAATCCTCTTTTCAGGCCTTGAAAACAATGCTATTAATGACAAAACATCAGACGTCTACTTTCCGCCTTCCCTTCATTTTGGCATATGGTTTATCCTTTCTTCTTTGCACTTTCAAAAGATTTACTATTTTTCTCTTATCTGTGAGCTTCTATGGCGTCGTCACGTCGTCCTTCTCATAATATAACTTCTTGTGATTTTCATAACACGAGAGAAGATGGTGTTTGGAAACCCATGTCTTTTCGTGTGAATGATTGGGTAACAATGCTTCCCTCTTGCAAAGGTGCCCACAGGGTGAAAAGAACCAAGCGAAATGAAGTGAAATCCCATTGGAAAGGTCGTGTTCTTGCATTCAAAGTGACCGACAATGGCTGGCTTGCAAAAGTTCAACATGTCTACATGGCCAAAGACATGGTGTTGAACTTGGATGAACATCCAATTCTCCATTCTTACTGTAATTCAACAAACCTTTATCTATTTGACACAACACAATATTTCTCTTTCTGATATATTTGTTGTTTGTTTCATTTCAGTTATCTTTCCGTCAACAGCTGTGGAGTGGCAGCCTGTTGAGAGCTTAAGTGGCACATTCAAGGCAATTCACAAGGGGATTGCAGATGTCATGTACGCAGACAAACCACCTTCATTTTACAAATCAGTGGATTTATTTGTGTATTTTGCAGAATACAGGGTTCCATCAAGAGAAGGTGTTCATGGAGAATTGTATGACATACCTATTCCCACAATAATGTCACTAGAATGGGAAGTTCCTGATCCAAATACCATAACAAGCTTCAAATCCAAAATCAAAGATGATATTCTTAAAGCAATGTCTCCTGGAAGGATTTCAAGAAGGATTAAACTTCAATGGTTCTTGCCTATACATGTCTTTGTGGCATGTTTCAAAACAATGGAATTGGAGAGGACAAGAACGATGTGGCTTAATAGAAGACTATCTCTGACTGATCTGGACACTGTACTTGGAGAAGGATGGAGTACCAAGGAAACTTTTCATATGGGGGACAATATCAGTTGTAGAGTAAGCCCAAATTCTTTGTCCATCTCATACCAACTGTGTCGCCAATCCTTAGTTTTGGGCTATGACTATAGGAGATGGAAAAGCAAGCTTGGTAGTTGGGTCCCTTTGGATTCTGAAGAGAATTGTCCAGAGTTTGAATTTAACATCATGGTCCATCCATTCATAGATCCCAGGAAACTCATAGTAACATCAAACTGGCGACTACAACATGTTAGAGAGTCGCTTGAGTTTCTGGATGAAATATCACCTGAATATAGATTCAAAGTAGATGATATTGTTATCCGTACAAGGATGGAGAGTGTAACCTCATGCATCACATGTCTCCCCCCAAAAAAAGTTATATTTGAGCCACTTGCAAGGGCAAGTTTGTATAGTTGAAAAGGATAATGTAATCAATATATTCTACTAGATTTCGTCTCGTCTTCTTCACAAAATTGGTTAACAAATTGTTCGCGACACAAAACAAGGTTTAACAGTTGAATATCAAATTATTGATACAGAATTTTACAGAAAATTGTCCCAAAAAAGGTGTGTTCATATGGACAAAATGAACAAAACAAAATCCAATATGTGGAATCACTCTACAAAATCAACTTTCCTTTTGGCATGAGATGACCCTGCATCTTTAGAGAATCTTTCTCTCTTCTGTTTGCTTCGATCAAATTTTGTTGATTGAGGTTCAAGTTCTGGAGTTTTCAGCACTTGAGGTGTTGGAGAGGAAGACTTTAGAGTGGATTCCCCTAATGGTGGTAAGTTGGGCTCCTCTTTGAGACCTTCACGTGTTGGCGAGGGAGATTTGGCAGTGGGGTATGGTTTTGGAGAAGGTTCTTTGGAGGTTGGCCTTGGAGACTTGGCAGTCTTCTTGGGGAACATGAACAAGAAATTTAATGGAGAGCCAACATTTTCCCTCTTACTACCTTTGTTGGACAAACGACGCTTTTGAATTTTAAATTTCACTGGTGAGTGAAAAGGAAGACCTTTAGCAGCACTCCTCTCTTTGACAGGGGTCTTCTCTTTGATAGGTGTCTTCTCTTGAGCTGGAGAAGAGCTCTTCTCTTTGGTAGGAGGACTAGGGATCTTCTCTTTCATAGGTGTCTTCCCTTGAGCAGGAGGGCTAGGGGTCTTCTCTTTAGCAAGTGGGCTAGGGCTCTTCTCTTTAACAGGAGGGGTAGGGATCTTCTCTATAGCCTGAGGGATCTTTAATTTAGAATGGCTCTTCTCTTTAGAATGGCTCTTTTTCCCCTTGGAAGACTTGCTCTTGGAAGGGCTCTTCTTTCTCTTCTTCTTCTCTTTGGCAGAGGTCTTTTCCTTCTTGAATGAGTCATCTTTGTCTTTGCTTTCCTTCTTCTCCCTTTTCCTTTTCTTTGAAGTTGTATCCTTGGCTCCAGGTGGAAAGGGAGAATCAGGATCATATGGATTGATGGATCTGCTCAAAACCATGGACACTGCCTTCTCCCTTACCCAACTTACCCAAGAATCTGAATACTCATGCAACTAAGACAAAAGAAAATAAGAAAGTAAGAAAACAGGTCACTAAATGTATTCACTAAATCAATCAATGGTTTTTATTCATGAACTTACAGGAAGTGTTGTCATTCTGAATCTTGACTCAAGAAATCTCCAAGCATTAGCAAGAACCATCCATCCACAAGATGTTGAGTCTTTCTGCAAGGGAACTTCCTGATTGAAGTACTTAAAATCTTCAAGTTTGTAGTCTACATAGGTAGAGGCTAGAAAACTCAAGATAAGTTTGGCAGCACTGCAAACATAAAATTTTGAGGGTCAACCAAATAATTGAAATCATGCAAGAAATTTGAGGGTCAACACATGGCAAAATTGATTCTTACATTTTACTTCTCCCATGGATGGATGCCAAAGAGTTCATAAAGATCACATCTCTATCCAATAGATTGATAATAATAAGACTCCAATGGCCTCTGTGATAATATGAGTACTGAAATTAGTAATGAATACTGTCATGTCTATAATAGGCAAAAGGTAATTGAGTATGAGTCTTACACTTCAACATAAGGGTACACAATGTAATTGCAGGTAAGCATATCAAAGTTTTTGAGAAAACTTGCAAGATCCCCTTGCCTATTGAAAAGGCACTGTGTAACAAGGGGATCAAGAATTGTCACTTGCACAGCCATTGATTCATGAAGATCCCTCATAAGACATCTGGATACACAAACAAAACATGTCAACAAAATATGGTTCCTGGGAAATTCATCAAGAAAACAAAAGCAAATCCCTACAAACCTCAGGCAGATGAAGAGGACTGTGTCAGATATCTCAATATTAGGATTCACTAGCATGCTTGTGTCCTCAGGGGCAATGTCACAATACACCTCATCCTCTCCAGGCATGGACACATCTACTATCATTTGACCTGTCACATTCTTATAAAGCTCTGAATTGGATGAATGGAGAATCTCAGCTTGCTGAGAAAGAAGTGCATCCTCTGAAATTTTCTCCTGCTGTCTCTCTTTTTCAACTTCTTCTTTGATATCCTGAGCTTTTCTTGTATCATAAGGATGAGAAATATCTTCAATAACAACAGACTGCTTGGGTTGCCTTGCTGGAGGGATATTAAGAATTTCAAAAGCTCTCATATCTTGACTTGGAATAGGCTCCAAAGCTTTGTCAAACTTATATCTAAGTCTGGACACCAGCACAAAATCTTTGCTCATAAGAGTGATCCTATGAGCAAATGCAGCAGCAATGTAGCCATCATTCATAAAGTCGATTAAAAAATCTTCAGCAGCCTCTTGAAGACACATGAGGGCCTGGGTTTCCCATCAAACTTTCTGAAGATATGTGTTTCTCATTTTACCAACTAACCTTTCTGATATGTCCCTGACAACCCGAGTAAATGGCAGTCGAGGGATGAGAAGACTTGTAGATTTCTGTGCTGCTCTTATCTCTCTTAAGGACTTCACCTGATAATTCAATCTCTTTCTTGCTGTCGCCCTCGCACGAGGCTTTGGAAGGGGCTTTTCCTGTTCGGAAGGTCCTGGCTTGTCTTCAGCTTTTTCAGTCTCCAATGGTGGGTAAACTTTCCTTGCAGTCTGCTTTGTCCATGCCATTGAAGCTTAAAAAAGAGACCAGATCAAGCAATTTGTATAATAGGACAAAAAAATGAGGTAGCCCGAACGAAGCGATATAGCGAATCCAAAGATTACGGAAGGTGATAATCGCTTGATTCGGGCACGAAATAAAAAAAAGAAAAATCCCGAACGAAGCGATGAGGAGAATCCTAGAAGTTCGGATGTGTGTTATCGCTTGATGCGGGCAGGATTTAATGAAAAATGGAAGACCCGAACGAAGCGATGAGGAGAATCCTAGAGGATCGGATGTGTGTTATCGCTTGATGCGGGCAGGATTTAATGAAAACTTGAAGACCCGAACGAAGCGATGAGGAGAATCCTAGAGGATCGGATGTGTGTTATCGCTTGATGCGGGCAGGATTTAATGAAAACTTGAAGACCCGAACAAAGCGATAAGGAGAATCCTAGAGAATCGGATATGTGTAATCGCTTGATGCGGGCAGGAACTAAAAAAAACTAGAAGTCCCGAACGAAGCGATTCGGAGAATCCAAGGATCTCGGATGTTCGTAATCGCTTGATTCGGGTAGGGAATTGTGAAAACGCTTGATATGGGAAAAGTCGGGTTGGGAAACAAAAGGTAGCCTGGTTTCGCTTGATACAGTGTCGGAGAAAAAAATGAATATTTTTAACAATATTAAGTTTTTATACCTCGGATATGTCGTACAAAGTACCGTTGAGTACACGTGGTATGTAATCATTATTTCCACGTGGCATAAACGGTCACTATTTAATGTCTTTTAGTCACGCGCTTTCAAATTTTTTCCCCAGTTTTGGACCACTCATTTGCGTCAGATCAAGCTGTGCACCGTCTTCTCTTCCAAACCCTTTTTTTGCAAAAATCAAAATTAATTTCGAGACCTTGGAATTGTCAAAGCCCGCACCAAGCGATAGAGTCATTCCAATTTTTTTGGACCTTTCATTTTCGCTTGGTTCTGGCACATCAGAATTTTTCAGGCATTTTTCTCAAATATCTCAATGAGTAAAGGTGTTGCGGGTCGACATGAGCTTGTTGAAGAAAGCCCAAGTGAGAAACTCTTGAATGCTATTTTGCAAGATGGTCATGATATGAAGATATACGTTGATGCAGTGGATATTTTCAATCCAAGGTTTTCTCTTTCAGATGTTTTGTTGAAGCTCAAGGACATTCTTGAAGATGAGTACAAGCAATTTGAAATGTCAATTCAAGCCCATTGTTTTCGTATCGAAGACCATGATTTTTGTCACCTTACAGATTTTACACAGCTATCTGTGGAGAAAGCCAAAGTAACAAAGAGGTTCAGTAGATTTTCAAATAGAACTTCTTTCACATGCCCTTCATCCATTTCTTGTCCTATCCATAAAAAGCATTGCAACCTTGTCCCCAAGGATGTCTCCTTTCTTTTCTTCCTATTTTTGAAAGCAGAAATACAGGATAAAGAGCAACAACCAGAAATTGATACAGAGAATGAGGAAGAAAACTTAAATGTCACCACAGTTTCAAAGTTAGAGAAATGTGAAGTTTTAGAAGAGGAAGAAATTGATGTTCAAGCTGAGGAGAGAGAAAGTGCAAATCTTGATGTTGCAGAATTTAGGGCTTCCACTATTACTGAAGAGCCTTCAGAGGTAGCAAGTATATCTGAATCCTCTGTTACTCTTCCAAACCTTCCTTTCTTTTATATCAATGAGAAAGATTTTATTCCTCTTTCCTATCTTCAATGTCTCTTCAATATCAGAGAAGACTACTGTATTGCAGCAATTTCAGAAGCTTGTGAAGTGGCCAAAGACTTTATTGATACAGAAGTAGAGCCAAAGAAAGAGTTTTTGGCACTTGATTTGCAAACATCTGACAACTCATTTATCCCTGCTACTGATGCACTTGCCTTGTGCCTTAAAAAAATGGAAGAGGGGAAACCTTCCTTGAGTGATGAGGATTTTGAGGACAGGCTAATTGAGTTAGGTATTGAGTCTTTTGGCAGAGATTTCAAGCTTCAGGCAGATTCTGATAAAGTGGAAAGGGTTGGCTCTTGCAACTTGATGAAAGACAAAGTAGTAATTGAGGATGAGTTGCAGAAGGTAGCTTCCATTTAATCTTTTGTTAAATGTTATTGTGATTGTAATTTTTTTTAATTGAGGTTTTTGTCTTGCAGATTGAATTGCTTGACAAGGATGATTTTCTGGGAAGAGCTAGAGGCACCAGAGTGAAATCTACAGAAACTAGGTCAAGAAGGCCTTCATCTGCTCTCATGCACTACTTGCCTACATTGGATAAGGCTGTGTTTTGTGCATTCCACATGAACTTCTCTGAAGATGCTGAGTTGCCAATATTTGCCTTGAAGGTGTTGTCAAGGTTTATGGGATATACTCCCCTTCAAATAAATGCTAACAAGGTTTTGCTTCTAGAGAGAGCTGCTGCTCTTAGAATCTTTGGATATGCTGCAGGTTTCAATGCCTCAAGAGCAGGATACTTTCTTTGCTACTCTAGCTATGCAGCTGCAGCTGAGGTGTCAGATATCAATCTTCTTGGAGGTTATAGAAGGAGAAAATTTTTGAGATACAGAGGTGACATGCCAAGTAGTCCCGAGAGAATCAAATACTAATGTACACAATATTTTGCAAGGACCAACTTTATTTCAGCAAAATTTTTTGTTAGAGGTACAAATGTGTTAGTAATCATTAGTCTCTTTCTTGAGGTGTTGGTGTAGTTTCAGATTGCTGGGTCTTTGATCTCATCCTTTGTAATTGCCTCCTGTAGAACCAATTGAATAATTCGTTTAGTGCATTGCTTCTTCTTTGTCCACCTCCTCCTCTTCGGGTACATCTAAAAAAGGAAGTTCTCGCTTGATAATGAGACTTTTCCATTCCTTGTGTATTCCATGTTGCAAGTGGTCCTTCTGTAGCAAAATATGGTCCATGCAAGTAAAGAATATGCTACAAAGAAAATTTTTGTTAGTACATTTAAGAAATTACAAGTAATAAGTCTGGACACACCAATTTATAACTGTTTTGATAAGTCTGAATACTCACCAAGTAATAAGTTATGTCTTTTTCTCCCCAGGCATCTGTGATAGCTTTGATCAAAAGCTTTATTGCGTTTTTGAAATCATCTGCATAAGTATTTGAACCAACTTGTCGTCTAAGGACTTTGAAAAAATTGTCGAGTTTTTTCCAAACTTCCATACGTTTGTTGGCTACATCTGGTCTACTTTTGACATTTGTGGTGATGACACACAGCTGTTTCCAACAGTTCCACATTGCGTTGACTTGTTTGGTGTCATGGTTGCTCAAAAATCTTCTCGCTTTTGCTCCTCCCATTGAAACATCTTGCAGAACATCACCTGTACCTCCAGAAAGAACAGGATCTTTTTTAAGATGCACTTCCCCACCATGAAAACCCATTTGAGAGAGCAAGACTTCGCACTTTTCTATGCACTCATCTGCAAGTTTAGTCGGCTTAATAGAATATGCATAGTCCAGATGAAGTCTGAGCAATTTGTCCAAGATTCTTATCTCTGCATGCAGTGTACATATATGCACATTTTTCAAATGTATTGGTAGAATTGGATCCCATATTTTAACAGAAGTTGGATAATCGACAACATTCACATTATTTCTGGATGGTGGTTTTCCAATCTCATTTTCTGCAAGCCATTCTTTTGTTCCTGTGCTTGCCATGCAATAAAGACATGGATATTTGGTATTTGCTCCTCCACATACACCAAACATACACTTCAACGCCTTGAGGTCGGCACTCAAATGCCATTCCACAATGAAATCACCTATGTCGTCAACATGAAGGTGTTCACCTGTATTTTGGCTCTGAATAACTGAAGGAATGTCTGTTTTTGAGAAGAGCCACTTTAATGTTTCATGACTCTCTACTGGTACCTGAGCTGATCCAATCCACCATAGCTCCATTTCTGATTGAGTTTTGTGGTATGGAGAATCAAGCTTACCCTGACTATAGTCCAATGCTTTATTCATTAGGGATATAGATATTCTTTCCATTTTTTGACACTTTTGGATTTGAGCTTCATCTAATTTTAAAACAAATACAAGTTTTCCTTCACAATCTATTTCTCTTATGTTGTAATATCTCACCATAAAAGATTGGACTTTTCTAATGTTCATCCAAATATTATTATAAACGTTGTATTCAAAAGATGATTTTTTTTTTTGTCTCATATGGCATTGTTCCCTCAATATGGAAATACTCTCCGAAATGTTTAGAAATTTCCTCATTTAACAGAGTTCTATATTTTCCAACATTGTGAGGTCTAGGCAACCCAAAAGCTTTGATTTTGTAATACTTAAGGACCCTGAACCAGGTTTTAGAGATGGCTCTGTATCCCTTTCTACTCACTCCCACTGTGTCACAAACTTCTTGCATTTGGGAAGGCTGGACTAATAAGTCCATATCTTTTAATAGATGTTGAAAGACCAGTTTTTTTTGAGTTTGATTTTAAGGAAGTTCTAAAAGTTTCAAGATCTCCGACCTATTCATAAGCTCATTCAAAAATCTCACCCTTTCCTGAGCATTAGACATGTCAAATCCTAGAAGGTTAGTAACATGATCTCTTACAAGTTTTAACCTTTTTTTTCTTTGTCCAGATCTCTCTGTTAAGTTAACTACATCCCGCATTCGTTTTACTCGTGCTCTTAATCCTATTGGAGTTTCTTTTAAGGATTTCAATTGATCATTTTCTTGTTTCAAAGACACTATTTCGTTTTCAAGTTCTAAAATTTTTGTTGCATTCAAAGATGAAGTATTTTGAAGATATGTAGTATATTCTGCATAATTAATGTGATTGAGATAGTCTTGAACTATAACCAAGTAAGCCATCCTCCCCATCACCAACAAATCTAATCAAATCATGTGGTGTGTGAAAAGAAGGATACCTTCCTGTTTTGGGATCCGGTGGATATAGACTTCCATCTGTCCATAGGTCAATATGCTTCTTTCCTTCGTTGCGAAGATGTTGAGCTTCATTTGCACATGATAGGGATCTTTGGTAGACACTCCGTGTAGTTGCATACTCTTGGTTGAGCTTGATGTTCAAATGAAACTTACGATTAGATGTATCACTCATTACTAACCGAGCAAAAAGTATAAGCAGAGCTATTAGATCATGAGAGACACAGAAGAATGAGAATGAGATGTAGCTTGTGAAATTTTTAGAGAAGCAGAGGAGTGAAATTTTTTTGGAGAATGGATAAGAGCGCGTTTGGAGAGAATGGTCATTTTGCCGCGTAGTCACTAAAAGAGGACAAATTTCGAGACGAGCCATTAAAGAGTAGCATGAAAACGATCTATTTTTTAAGATTTTAAAATATACACTTAGATACGTATTCAATCAGATAGATACGCTTTAAATACCCAAAACGGCTAAATTTGGAGCCGTTTTGACCGTCAACATTCTACTAATTAGCAAGTTAGCGAAATTCCTTACACAGCCCATTTTGAGACGTTTTTGGCCCTAATGACGACAAGGGAAGTGCCTCAGCTTGGACCAAGACATGCGAGATGGCACACATTCAGCACTCATTGATGTGAATATTCTTTGGGGAGGGTTATGAACCTTTTAGCGGCGTTAATGTAGAAAGTCATTGGCCCCTTAGTTTTCTGAGAGGCAAGAAATCCAACTCATGTCCAATGATCCCCCTTGTAATTTTTATTTCAAGTTGGATGGTAGGAAGGTTGGGAGTCGAAGTGAACATTACAAAACATGCAAGCAGTGTGTTGCTCCACACATCCTTGAAATTTTAGAGTCCATTTAATTCTTATTCTTCCAAGTGAATATTAAAAATTGTTTCTCTAAAAGTGTTGTAAATTTAATTTTATTTCATTTTCATAAATTGTAGTGGTTTTTTTAAGTCTATTATGTTTCGAACCCATTAGTATGTAAGAAAATAAAGATAAG
Organism: Cibotium barometz; assembly: GCF_041138505.1. NCBI lineage: Eukaryota > Viridiplantae > Streptophyta > Polypodiopsida > Cyatheales > Cibotiaceae > Cibotium > Cibotium barometz. The sequence goes on from NC_141083.1 coordinate 30,277,553, forward strand.
TATAAGTAAGTACAATTTAATTGTAAACAATAATATAATTAATTATCCTAGAAATATAAATATGATTTATGATTTCTTATATTTTAATGAAGTGTCATTAATTTTAAGTCTATGGATATAAGTATAAAAATAAATATAACTTTAAGTATATATTTAAGTACAAATAATAATATAAGTAAATTTGTAAATAATTTAATATAATAATAATAATAATAATATGTAATAAGAAATAGAAGTATGATTTATTATTTATTATATTTTATTGAAGTGTCCTTTATTTACTAAAGTATAAACATAAGGTATTAAAATAAATATAAGTTTATAGATATTTTAAGTACAATAATAAACATAAGTATAAAATGCATCCATCCAGCCTCACGAAACCCAAAGTCATGACCCACCACTAGCTTCATTGAGTGCCATCACCATTGAAGGGGTGGAGTACCTCCTCATGCAGGATGTGTTGGAGCTCTTGGAGTTTTAATGAAATAAATATTACTCCATTAAAATTTTAATAAAATATATATTACTTTATGAAAGTTTTAATGAAATAATATATAAATTCATATTTATAGGTATAAGTAGGGGTTATTTTCATTCACTTCTATTCCATTCTCTATCTCTCACTTTCTATCCACCTTGTTTGTTGCTCCCTTTACGCCTTCACCATGGTTTCTCATCATGATGCGTTCGCATAGTGGATGAGTGAGACCCGTTTAACGGTTAGATGTGGGACCAAATTTACCCTAGGTTTTGTTATAGTGTTGAGCTAGAGAATATATTTAGGACTCTAGAGCCCGATAGCTCAGTGCTTGCATATTTTTGCACGGGATGTGATGATATCACATTTTTTATCCCTGACTCCACTGCTCAGTGGATACCCCTAGAGTTCTTCTTCTCCATGAAGAGTGGTGACAACCATAGAAAGGTTGTGTAAAGAGCACTTGCACATGTTTCCCTCCCCCTTCCGATCTACTTCTGTGCCCCTCACTTTGGAGTCGGTAGACCCGATCGATCTCATAGAGCAGGATATTGCCTTTGCTATTTGTATATTATGCTTAGATTTTGAAGAGGATAATGATGAGGAGCCAGTGGTGCCTCTTCTCACCTATGAAGAGAAGGAGCTAGAGGAGACAGTCCTTGACAAGCAAGAGGAGGAGGCACGTAGCTTGTCTTTGGACTTGTCGACTATCCACCAGGAGGTAGCCCATCCTACTGAGATCCTACTGAGAATGCAAAACTTGCATCATTGAGTGCCATCACTATAGATGGTATTGAGTACTTGCTCATGCAGGATGTCCTTAAGGTCTTGGATTTGAGGGAGGAAGAGATGTATTGCCACCTTGTCTGGGATGTTGATGAAGACCTCATCAACTTTAACATTGTGGATGTCCCTCCACAAGTAACTGAGATTGGCCGATACGATGGTACGAGCATGGATGATGTCTCTGCAATCATCCACATCCAAAGAAGTGTTGCAGAAGCTGCTCCTAAGTATGATATCTCAGATGCATAATTTGAGAGGTTGCAAGAGGAGCTCTTTGGACCTCGACCACGCATTGACCTCTTGGACCCTATACATGGTGATAGAGTGATCACTGGGGCAGACCTAGATGCACCGGTCGGGATATAGAATGATGAGGCTAAGAGGGTATGTAAAAGAAAAAATTTAATCTTCCTGAAAATTTTTGTGCGGGGCCTCAGGGACCTGGGGACCTAGAATCAGGGCCATCCTCGCCAGCCTTCGGCTGGCATGCCTGGAGGGCTCCGATGCATGCCAGCTTGCATGTGTGGGGTCCCCAGGCCCCTGAGGCCCCACAGAGACAATTTCAACTTACTTAAAAATATTTGTTTTCATATGCAATTGTATTTTGGAATAATTTTTTATATTTTATTTTTGCATGCAAATAATTTCTTATTTATGTCAATGAGTTTGCATCAAGAGCTGGTTGAACAAGGGGTGGCAGAGGAAGACTCCAGGATGCAGCTTTGAAGGAGTATATTGGCAAGATTTTCCAAAACATCATTGTCTTTCACAAAGTATGCTCCCCTCATGTCTCTCTCATGAAGATCAAGGCTTTAACAAAGGGTGTTGCATTCAAGTCCATGCCTGTGACATCAAGCTTAGAGAAGGTGGTGCTTGTGAAGCGCTCCAAGCTCCTATATTTATTCAAAGCTCAGCATGGAGGGAAGATTCATTCACTTTTTGGCCTATGCCTTGCTACAAGAAGATTGATCTTCATGCTATCCACCAACTCGAGCTAGAAGGAAATTTTGTTGCTCCTACTGACTCTATTGAGCCTAGTACTAAGAGGCACAGAGTTTAGGATTTTTGTACTTGCTTCTATGTCATGATGTAACAGTTTCTATATTAATAAAAATATATTTTTGAAGTTTTGTTGTATTCATGTGATCAACAAATAATATTTTATCATTAATTAAAAATTAAAATCATAATACAATTATGATTGCCAGATATAATCAAGTAGACACTTGGCAAGGATCAAAAAAATATATTTTCATTAAGTAAAGCATTTACATCATGATCACATGAGATTACATTGTGGCATATACATGAGATTACAAGATCTCCCTAAATATGCGGCTCATCACCATAATCTTCCCTCCAGTTCCTAGAACTAGCCACATATCTTTGCCAGTGATGGTGACTCTCTTGGCATGGACTGCTACGTACACTATGTCACCAAACATGTCCACCAAAAAATCTTCACCAGCTTGAAGAGCTTCCAAAGCTATTGTTGTCCATCGTGTGGGACCCTCACTATTTCCGACCCGACAATGCCATCGAGATATCCGGCTCGCGTTCAAATCATTCATGATCTCCCTAAAACGAGGAGATGAAAAGGTCTCCTCGGGATCAGAAGGTCTGTCATCTTTTGATACTTTCTAATTTCTCGAAGAGCGACGGTGCCAGGTCTCCACCAATGTTTGCGATGTGTCAGTGGTGCTGGGGGCTGACCTTCATAGGATCAATCCTTCTAGCAGTTTGCTTGGTGTGCGAGCCATGTTCTTGAAGAAGATAAAACAAAAATAGAATGAAAATGAAAGACTCTAAACTTATATTTATAACTTCAAAAACTAACAATATAACTTATATTTATATCTTTATAGAATGGAAATAAATAAATCTTAAATTTTTAGTAATTTTTATTATATTTGGTAATTTTCTTATTTATAAAATCCCCTTTGATGCAACATCTCACTAATTCCTTAGGGTTTTTAGAACTTTATTCCATGTTTAAAGTAATCTAATTTTTAGAGTAATTTTTTTTAAATTCTTTTAGTAAAGACAAAATTTCTAAAATTTCTAAATTCATTGAAATTTTATACACTTATAGTCTTTCATGCATACATGTGTGAAAAATCCTAAATCCATATGAGGCCTTTGAACATAATAATAATGCTTTTAATAAACTTGAAAAACTATACAAGAGAAAAAGATAATAACACAAAAGATATTGAGAAAGAAACATCAAATTGTACTTGTATTAAAAACACTTCTCATAGATTACAAGTACATTGAAACATAGGTTTACAACGCATCATATGATTTATCAACTCATATTATCCATGTTCAAACTGAAGGCATCGCCCATTATTATGAATCCTTCATACAAGTCTCAAATCCTTGTCCATAAGAGTGATGCGCTTCGCATGAATAGCTGTTGCCAACTGACCATCATAGATGAGGTCCACCGAATATGCCTCAGCTGCTTCTTAAAGAGCTAGCAACACTTGGGCTGACCACATCTCGCTGCACATTGTTGAATGTAGAACTAAGTCTTCCATAGAACCTATTACGAGACATTCGCTAGAGATCTTTCAATATCTCTCTCACAAGTCTTAAAAATGCCGCCCTCAGTATGATTAAGTTTGTACTTTTTTGATACTTCCTTATTTCTCAAAGAGCACCAGTGCCTGGTCTCCATCTACGCTTCTTGTGATGTGACGGATGTGGATGCGCTGTACCTATAGTATTGCCTCTTGGATTGTCAAATTGAGTGCGCTCACTATCAGTCTCTCTGTTGATATATTGACCTGGGGCTATGTTGGGCGAGTCTTAGTAGGGTTTCTCTTAGCACTTTGCTTGGTGCGTACTGCCATGCCTTGAAAGCTAGAAGACTATAAAATGTAAATGTCTCACCACTTATAAGCACTTATAAGTAATAGTTTAGTCAACTTTAAAAATAACACAACTGTTCACACACAAGTATGCATATACTCTTGCACATAAAATCATTTAATATTATGGTTATAGTTAGTGAGATTATGGGTGATATATCACATTGGTTTACAAGCTCTATGTGAAAGCCATTTTGGTTTAGTAGAGTAATACTTGCATCTACAAAAAATTACAGAGTTTCAACTTGCATTTTCTCATTTGAAACACTTGACTCTCGGGTTTTCCACTTGCTTCCCTCTCTTTCTTAAGTTCTCAACCATTCAGCATGTTTCTCTCTACCTGATAAATTCTCAAATCGTGCCTTTCTAACCTCACATATGACTGTGTATTGCCTGTGATCCATTGGACATAGATTTCTTCTCCTCTAACCTTATTACTATCTTTCTATACCACCATAGAAGTAATTGTTTCATTGGATTGACATCATAGACTCCATCTCCATGAGTAGGTGTCTTTTGGAAAGCACATCGTGCTTGCCAATGAGATCTCTCCATGCCGTGTGTAGACCATATCGCTAAACTTCCTTCATTTGCAAAGTAAGGACCATAAGCATGCAATATATGCTACATCAATAAACAACGTAATCATAGTTAGTCTCTAAAACCATATAAATTAATTGTAATGACACACTTATTGTAATGTCACATGTAATATGTTATACTACTTGAAGTCCAGGCTTCAACAATTGATGCATAGAATATATACCAATCACCTCCTTAAACTCCTTAGAATCAGCTGGTCCAAATGTCATCTTCTGGCAAAAGCACTGCCAATTTGTCAAGAGCAATCTACACATTTGCTTTTGCTACTCTAGTCTTTCCTCCATTGCTTCGATCAAGAACGACCATATGTAACTTTTTCCATGCTTCATATTTCTCTGGTTGTTGTACTAGTAGTTCTCCATTTCCATTTCATGGTGCAAAGAGGAATTTCCTTGCTTTTGAGCCCGCCAAAGCAAGGCTTGCATGGTACATTGCCGCTTGCTCTGGACTTTTTTTCATCCTTCTTTATTTCTACTTGGCCTCGATGTAAACCCATCCCAGATAATACTTCTTCCACCCTTTTACATGTTTCTTAGGCATCAGAAGCTGGCTGCATTTTATAAGCAAAACACATATTCATAAACCAACTTGTCTATGATCCTCACTAGTGCATGCAAAGTGCAAAAGTGTACTCTTGTCAAGGGGATTTCAAGAATAGGATCCCACTTAGGATCTACTCATACCATTTGGCCCCCACGGCAAACAAATTGATCACGTGTAGGACACCCTCCTCTGCCTGTTTCCTCCCATTGTTTCTTTCCATTCTTACCTTTCTTTCTAAAGACCGTATACAATATATGCAAGGAAACACTGCATTTGCTGCATTTGACACACCAAACATGCACTTCAAAGTTTTGAGATCTCCAGCAAGGTGCCATTCCACTTGATACTCACCATAACCTTCCACATACAAACTTTCACCATGATTTTGACATTGCATTGTATTAGGTATCTCTGTCAAGTTAAAGAAAATCTTCAAAATCTCATGATCTTCCTTTGGTACTTCAAATGTAGCAGGCCACCAAATTTCATTCTCAGACTATACACTAAAGTAATCAGGATGACCAGGCAAGATGTTAGATCCAGTGCTCTATTCATGAGAGTTGGACTAACACGTTCTAACTTCTGACCTTTGATAACCTCACTTTCATCAAGCTTCAAAACAAATTTTAGCCTGCCTCCACATTCTGCAACAAATATATTGTAAACTTTTACCATTAGAGATTGTAACTTGCATACATCTAATACAAAATTATTATATGTGTGCAAGACAAACGGCACTTCCTTTGACCCATACTTGCATACATGTCTGTATTAAGGGACTAAGGTTATGTAGAAGGGTGAGAGAAGGGTGTGAGTGTGAATGGACTTGAGGTCCACTTGCTCACCTATTTAAAGGTGAAGCTATGAGGCATTTTGTATGAGAGCAAGGCCTAGTTGTATTCATAAACAACTTAATAAGAAAGATATTGTTCTTGTACTTTTTGAGTCTCTCCTCTCCACACACTTGATCTAGCATGAGCACCACGTTTTCTCAACATGGTATCAGAGCTTAGGTGATTTGAACCACATGTGGTGTAGATTAGGTCAAAAATCTTCATTTTTCTCTTATCTTTCTTGTGTGGAGCTCAACCCTCTTCCATTGGAGGCCTTCCAGCACGCTATAAAGGCAAAATCTCTCTAAGATTTCAACATGAAAGATGTAGAGGAGGCCCTGCGCATCATTTCGTACCATCAATGGTTTGATTCCTTCACGCGTCGCTGCGGCATTCTGTCTGTAGCAACCCGCCTGTAGTTTTTTCTTCGATCACTGGTCGTACAGCCATAGCCCGCCTATAAGCCACCATTAGGCAAGGGGCCTTAGGGCTATGGTAGCCCAATGAGTGGAGATGCCACAGCTCTAATTTGATTCTATTTCATCCACTGTGCCGCCGGCTAGAAGCAAAAGACCAGGCGGGGGTTCATCTTCACCTTCAAGCTTCCATTAAAGCTTCATCTTGGTGATTTTTTCTTGCTCATATCATCACCTCCTTTGCTCTAATCAATCAAGTGATGAAGTAAATGTTTGTTTCTGAGCTTTCTCTTGATTTTGAAAAGATTCCAACCATATGAGATATTCATAAATCTCATTCCCGTCAAGCTTCAACATCAACATCAACTTTCAAGCCTTCAAAGCTTTCAAAGTGTGCTTTTAAGCACTAATTGTATTGTTTAATACTAATTAAGTTATTAATCTAGCAAAGGGAGGTTATTTTAAAGTGTTCTTAAACACTAATAGTGTTATTAAACACTAATGGTAAACTAATCACCAAAATAAGTGTTATTTTACACTAAAAATATATTTTTTAGCACTAATTATGTTTTATACACACTAATGGTGATATTAATCATCAACCAAAGTGTTGCTTAACACTAAGGTGGTCTTAACCATCAAAGGAGGAGGTCATTTACATTAAGGAGGCTCTTCTTCATCAACATGGAGGCCGAGCACACACCATAAGTGCCACATTCAAGTCTTCATCGACAAACCGCTTCTTCCAAAGAGAAATGGTGCAACTGTGAACCAATTGTCTTCATCTCATGAGTCAAAGAGGTTGAAGATCTCTAGTTTTTTCATCAACAAACTCAATACTTGAGTTGTTTAAACGTGAACACATGTACACTAAGTGTTCATTTACAATGTTGTTGTGTATTACCCTTGAGGCTCTTGTTTGTAAGAGGCATAGGCATGTAATAAGCCGTATGCTCTCGTTTCCCAAACCCAAGGCATTTCATTCCGCTGCATATTCTGCACTTTCATCGTCCAAGATGAGTTGTAAGGTTGAGCATAGCATATCCCTAAATGCTCTACCTTGTTGGTTGTCATGATTTTAAGCATCTTTTGGCATTACTTTTGTAAGAGGCATTGGCAACATTATGAGCCATGTCTTCTCCTTCTTGAGCCAAAGATGATAAACCTTATTTGTTTGAGTATTTACCTCAACCAACTACTCATTAAGTTTGTAACTTCAAACCCTAAAGGGTATCATTTAACCAACATGCATAAAAGCTATTGTAATTGTGGAGTAGACACTACCCTTGACCACTCCATAAGGCAAGTGGTAAGACCCTCCCTTTCCCTTCCCTATTTAAATCTACCTCATTACTCATGGAGGAGATATATTATTCAAGGAAGCATAAAGCATGTTGGAGGACCATTTAAAAGCAAACCACTTAAGCAAGGGTGGCAACCTTATCATGATCATTGTGTGAGAATGGTCAAGGTGGAAAGCATGTGGTGGAAGCAATGGCATGTATGTCTCAACCATGTCATCTACAAGAAGTCAAGCAAATACAAAGAGTGGGGTGCACCATCATCGAGGTGTACATCTTCATCGACAACAAATAAAGACTTAGAAGGCAACATTGTATTAGCCTCTAAGGCTCTAGGAACACATTTGTAAATCCTAGATAACCACACCACCATGACATCCTTGTATGCCTAATGTTATAAAGGCAACCTATGTCCAATACCACCTATTCCAATTCTTTCATAGTTGGTATTGAGGGGAGGTATTAAGGGACTAAGGTTATGTAGAAGGGTGTGAGTGTGAATGGACTTGAGGTCCACTTGCTCACCTATTTAAAGGTGAAGCTATGAGGCATTTTGTATGAGAGCAAGGCCTAGTTGTATTCATAAACAACTTAATAAGCAAGATATTGTTCTTATACTTTTTGAGTCTCTCCTCTCCACACACTTGATCTAGCATGAGCACCACGTTTTCTCAACAGTCTGGGACATAATTGCATTGGCTCACCAATTAATTATTCCACCTTACTGTTTAATGATTATTGTGCTTGCACCACATGAAATGGTTTAGGAAGAGGCAATACCCTTTTCTTTTGTAACACTTTTTTAAACCTTGTATCTAAATGTTTGTATATCATGCCATAAGACTGAGAACTTATTCCTACCTTATCACATATTCCCTGCATATCATTTGATGTGAAGGAATCACCTATACCTCTTGTAAGCATTGTATGATAACTTCATCACTAATAACTAACTTAAACTTTGGGCATTGAAGCGTGGACTTCACCATATCTTTAGTGAGTACCTTTTCAATTCCTTGATTCACTTCATTTTCTAGATTGCTAAACATCTTTTGCATGTTATCATGTTGTGCATAGATCCTTCACTTGTATTGTCCACCTGTCTTTTGCCAACATGTGCTGCATAGGTTTATATGACCTTTGGCGTTCACATACCTCTCGTGTTGTGTTGTGGACCCATAAGTGACAGACTTCTCTAGCATTATCTTCATCTTCTTATTAATAGCCTATAAATCATTAACCTGGTTAATAAAACTGGCATTTTGCATTACCATGTCATGCATAACATCTTGCAAAACATTGTTCTCTTCTTGTTTTGCCAACAATTATCTATTAAGTTTCATGATCTATTGTGGAGAAACATGGGCTTGGGTTGCAAGTCTCTAAGTATAACCCTGTAACCCTACATTACCTTCACAAACATACTTGACAAATGATGTTAGTCCTGAGAATTGGGGAGATTTTTGTGTAATAGGATCAGGTGAATATATAGACCCATCAACCCAAAGATCTATATGTTTCTTCCCTGCTATTTTGTGTAATTGTATCACCGATGGATTCGTCATTGAAACCTCAATTCTCTTGTACAATGGGGCATACTCTTCGTCTAGATGGAAGTGTATACTTCTCTTCTTATAGCTTCTTGCTTCCTAAAACATCAAAAAACTAGAAACACTTAGATACATCACTATCTCATGATTATTAACATATATGTGTAACTTAACACCAACTTTAACATATATTATTATTATTAACCAACAATAATGCACATATTATTATTATTAACCAATAGTAAAACATATCTTACTATCAACTTTATTATTTACGAATCGTAATGCACATAACCAACTTATAGAACTCAATTGAACATAACCAACATCAAAACATTGCTAACCTCCATTTTTGTTCTTTGTTGCTTCTCTCTGTGTGTTGGCTCTGTGTTCTCTTTATTCCTTCTTTCCTTGATAGAAATATTAATGAAGGGGAAAATGGTTTGTTGGCTCCAAGAAAATGGCACCAAAAAATCAAATCACTCTTCATTCTCTAGCTTTGTAGTGAACAAGTGCAATAGTAGAACATGAGGGAAATACAAACTGTTTGGAGATGGAGGAAAATACAAACTGTTTGGAGAAGCAAATTTGAAAGTAGAAGAAGAAATGAGCTATGGAAATAAGAAATGACCTAAAGAGAAGAAGAAGCTCTATCACAAAAAAAGGAAAATTCATAATGCACTATTCTCTAAATAATAAATCTAAACACATTCTTAAAATCTTAAAAAAATGTCTATTCTCTTCAAATCTCTATAAAAAAATATAAAAACGCACCAAAATGTAGATAAAGCACGGATCTACGTACTTGTAAAAAGAAATTATGAAATACAAAGTACAAATCAAGATATTTCATTTTTAAGATAAAATCCTTCTAGAATCACGAAATGATTGTTTCGTTAGTCATAAATAAATCTAGGCATTTAAGAATGTCATATCTTTTGAGATATTCGAAACCAGCTCAAATAAAAAATCATTTTTGAGATATTCGAGTTCATAGTAGGTCTGGTACAATTCTTGGACAGCAGTCAATAAAATAATAAGTGAATCTATTATAAAACTAATATTTTGAGATGTACAAGATTCAAAAAGAGAAGAGAGGAGCAATATTATAACATTATTTTTTCACTTTTCCTTGATTCATGGACGAGAGAGAAAGCCCTTAGAGGGTCAATTTGTGAGTCCAAATTTTTCCTAATGCACTTTATGCAAACATGCAAGGTGCTCCTTCTAGGAGGAATTAACACAAAGGTCATCCATAAAGACCTCAAGGAATTTTCAAAGATATTCCTTGTAAGCCATGCACATGAGACGTTGGAAGGTACCGGGGGAATTGGTCAGCCTAAAGGGCATGACACGATATGCATATATGCCCCATAGTGTGGACTAAAAGGGAGCTATTGGAAAACTCCTTTTGACACATTACATTGAAGTGGTCGTTTGCTTCCACCACCCCAACATACTTCAGCTAGTGGATATCTGAATCGTTTGGGAAGACGTATCGTTCTAGCCCAAGGAATCCCTCAAGCCTGTGAGTTCTATGGGAGTGTGTGCCCCTTGATGACTTTGCTCTAATAACCTATTCAAGTTCTTGGGTGGCAACATTGGATAGGTATGTTGAACTAAGTATGTATAGAGATGTAATCTCCTACCCGTCTGCTGTAGCAAACCTTGTGCTAGTGTGTCCAGGAAAAATGTCCAGGGTAGCAAGGATATGCATCCAGTTCTCAGAGTCTTCTCGGTCTGGAAGAGGTGCACACTCCTCACTATCCTTCTCATCTTCGAGTGTCTTGTGACACGTCTGACACAAATGGACTGTGATGGATCGCGTTGTTATGATAGAGTCCTCTACTACTGCTCATGGGGTGTACCTTCCACGTGAGTAGATTGATCTTGAATGTTTGATCCTTTCTTCAAATGTATATGTGATCGATATCCCAGTCATGAATAATTTTTTATTCTCTCATGAATGTTTTGCCAAGGATGCAGTCATAAGAAATTGGCTAATGTCCAAAATTCATCACCACAAGGTGTGGTGGCGGTAAGTAGTTCCAAGGATCTTTATTTTTAGATCCCTCAGTAAACCAATGGGTCTAGCCATGGCTCCATCATCAAGTTTGACCAATAATGTGGTGTCCATGGTAGGCGCTCCGTATTTTTTCCAAAATTATTTTGTAACAATGCTTACTCTTGCTCCCCCATCCAAGATTGCTATGACTTGGAGGCCATCGAAGGTTATCGATAAAGACGCATTGAGTTCATCACCTTCGAAGTATTGTCCAAGCTTATTCACTCGAACCATGGAGGTGCCAGTTATCTCATGGGGTATAACGAGTTCCTCTTTCTCAGATTCATTAGAGCTATCAGGCTTCGTAGATTCATGCATCCATTGTTGGGTCATTTGCTGCATTAATGCAACGACCAATTGCTCCACTTGATGTCAATACATGGACTCTTTGCCTTTCCCCTTGGACTAGTGGTCTTAAAAGAAGCTTCAGATGTGCCCTCATGAAGTTCTCGGGAACATGTTCCCTTGAAATTGTCCTCAAAATTCATAGCACTTCTGCAGCATTGCTCAAAGGAGGTATGGCCCAAGGAATACAACAAGTTATGTAAGGGCACGTCATCAAGTCCTTCTAGAAATCTCCCTATTAATCTATCGTCGTCATAGAACTTGTCTCTAGCACTACATCGTGAGTGGAGATATCTAGCTCTATTAATGTAGTCTTTGATGGTTTCTCCTTCCCTTTGTCTTACATTATGCAGCTGCTCCATTGGGCTCCATCTGGTGCGTTGGCAAGAATATCCTACCTTGAAGGTCTCTTTCAAGGCCTCTTGACTTAATCTTCTACATGGCCAAAAGCTTCGCAGATTTGATTAAACATCTCCAAATGTGGAATTGGATCTCCAGTCCCATCAAACTTAGTGATAAGTTTTGAGATGTTAGCACGTTTATTCCGCTCTAATATTGGTGCAAGTGCAGGTGGGCTGCGCGCAGCCACCCCCTCCCTATTTCCATGGCTAATCTCAACATTTCTGGTGTTATCCCTGCCATGGATGGAGCAGGTGTAGTTTGAGGAAAGTTTTGTGGAGGAGTGGGACCATAAGAATAATATACCATCGGAGGTTCTTCTCTAATAGGTGGGTTAGCATGTACCCCTTGTGGTCCCATGTGGTACCTAAGGTAAACTCCTTGTGGTGGGTATTGTTGATATACAGGCGGACCAGGCTGATGTGAAGGGCCTTGATAGACCCTTTCTCTTTGGTGTAACATTTCTAGTCCTTGAGATGACGGACATGGCCCTAGGTTTTATACAGGTCTTTGGTGGGCCCTATAAGGATCAACCACACTTGAGGTAGGCATGGCTCTCCAGACTAGTGGTTCAGTCTGGGTCTATTGGCTTTCACTTTGCCCTACTTCCGCTCTGGGATATAAAGACGGAATGGGCTCGCTCTCTTGTGGTTGGTCTATACCTCTCACCCTAAGTTGCGGTTCTTCTGACTGTGTGTTTCCCAAGGTAAAATTGTGGAGCCTCAAAGTAAGGCGTCTCTGCGAATGTGTGGGAGAGGTAGGATCTTGCTCTTAGACAGATTGTATGTCCATGCATTGAAGTTCAGGCTCTCTTTGTTGAAATAAGTGATGCTAGAGTGCCAAGTCACCTAGCCAAGTTATCCCACATGAGCTATCATAGCTTTGTTGTACTTTCCTCATATAAAAGGAGGGCATTTGAATCATTGGAATACAAGCACAACATCTCAAGTCTTTTATGAGTATACAAGTTTCCATCTCGTAACCTAACTGAACTTGAGTCTAAACTTAATTAGCACACACTCATCACCATGAGTATTGTTCATTTTTATCCACCTTGGATTAGTGTTGTCATTAGTATAGGATTAGATTAGGATTAGGATCTAATTAGATAGTTGATTGTCGTTAGGGAGCTTGATCCATGAATTTCAACATGGTATCAGATCTTGGTTTAAGATTTCCAATAGCTTAGCCTTAGCTCACAATAGTCTAATTACTTCACTAATCACCTAATTATTCACTAGTCTAATTACTTCACTAATCACCTAATTATTCACTAAGTTCAAGCATATCCTTCTCTTCTACTTGTGGTCCAAACTTTTCTCAAGCTTGTTCTCCTTAATCTCTACATCTTTGGCCAAGTCTTTCAAGAGGCATCTCACACAAGCCTAGGTAGCAAACCCATAGCTCACGCCATTCACTCCAATTCATCTCTACAGCTCGAAAACGGTGCTAAAATGCCGACTCGTTTTGTGTTTATTTCTCCACGGCTGCTAACAATTAGCCCAAGCCACTTTAGGTCTAGCTTAGCAATGGTTCAAGGACTCTAAAAATGAATTCTTGGCTCGTTTCATCCACGGACACGACCACAGCAGCAAAAACATGGTCACCTAATTTTGGGCATATTTGGATTAATTTATGAGTTTTTGAGCTAGTTCTTTGCACAATTCACTTCTCCTCATCTAGTTCAAGAAGTCTATACAAAAAACCCTCTCAATGTTGCATTGTACAAGCCCGATTTTGGCTACCAAAATCTGTTGCCCTTAATCACATTAATTAAGTTCTAATCACATTAATTAAGTTCTAATCACTAACACTAGTGTGGTGTTAATAGAAATTGAGCTAATTAAAGTCCAAAATTGGAAAATTGGGGTGTAAACTCAGTGTGGAAGTTCTCTTTTACATAAAAAAATCATTGCATTCTCTTGCATTACTAAAATTGAAGAGATTTTTTTATCATCGCTGTATTGGGACTAGACACTGGCCGTGAATCATTATCACGTGCAAAGACCTTCCCAAATTTCACACTACAAATTTGTATAAGATTAGACACTGCTAACAAAGCAAAATAAAAGCTTGTTAGTAAGACCTTCTCAGTATGGAGCGTGTTGAAGTTGTTTCAAGATTTAATGGTGATGGTTTTTCACATGGCAAAGCAGGACCATGTACTTGCTTATGTGTAAGGGGCTTTGGCACCTTATTGAGGATGAAGAAGTGGGACGTTGAGCCACTTCAAAACAACAAAGAATTGGTCCTCATCACTCAAAATCTTGATGATGATGTGATTAGTCACATTGCTGGCATCAAGGATGCCAAGTTGGCATAGCAAGAACTCAACAAGATTTTCGGCACCGACTCAAAGAGCTCAAAGATAACCTTCTCATGCAATTTTACAAGCTCGACCGAGACCATGGCACAACACATCAATAAATTCAAAGGTATCAAACAATAACTTAGTGCATTAAAGAAAGTCATTGAGGAAGATGAATCTATTGCTGTATTGCTAAAAGGTGTTGACACAGAACCTTATGAATCAATTGTTGCTACACTTAAAAATGTGCCCAACACTAAACTTCAAGATGTAGAATCATCTCTACTTGAACAAGAATCCAAATTCAAAGATAAAGAATCATTCAAATCACATTCAAGTGAGCAAGCACTGTATACAAAGGGTGGGAGATTTCAAAGGACAAATCAATCAACATCTCAACTTCCAAGATGCTATCACTAGGAAAACTTGGTCATACCAAGAATGAATGTCGCAATAAAGATAAACCAAAGCTTGTTTGTGAAAAAATTGGTCATCTAGAAGAAGATTGCTATAAAAAAAAGAAGCAGGCAAACTACATCAAGGCCAAAGTTGTCCCAGCTGAAGATGTGCTCTTCTAGAGAAAGAACCATTGTACTTTTCACCCCTCTTGTCTCTACAAAAAGTGTGATATAATCAGCCTCTGAGGCCATATGATGCACTCAAGCTGAAATTCATAGCCAAAATAGCTATAATGCCAAAGTAGCATAAAGGCCAAAGTATCCTAGCACATAAGGGGAGAGAGAGGAAGAGTGAAAGCCTAAAAGTTGTACCCAATCTAGCATCAAGGGGGGTGTTGAAATGAGTGATGCTAGAGTGCCAAGTCACCTAGCCAAGTTATCCCACATGAGCTATCATAGCTTTGTTGTACTTTTCTCATATAAAAGGAGGACATTTGAAGCATTGGAATATAAGCATAACATCTCAAGTCTTTTTATGAGTACAAGTTTCCATCTTGTAACCTAACTAAACTCGAGTCTAAACTTAATTAGCACACACTCACAAGGAGTATTGTTCATTTTTATCCACCTTAGATTAGTTTTGTCATTAGTGTAGGATTAGATTAGGGTTAGGATCTAATTAGATAGCTGATTGTCATTAGAAAACTTGATCCATGAGTTTCAACACTCTTATCTCGAGGTCAAGAGTTCCTCGCCCCGTGCTGGGGGGCCTTTGGCTGGCATGCCTGGAGGGCCCCGATGCATGCGAGATTACATGTGGGATCCCTGGGCCCTGCGGCCCTACACAGACAATTTCAACTCATTTGAAAATATTTTTTTCATGCAATTGTATTTTGGAATAATTTTTGATATTTTATTTTTGCATGCAAATATTTTCTTCAGGAAATTGTCTATGTCAATGAGTTTGCATCAAGAGCTAGTGGAACAAGGGGTGGCAGAGGAGGAAGAGTCCAAGATGCAGCTTTGAAGTAGTATATTGGCAAGATCTTCCAAGACATCATTGTCTTTCACAAAGTATGCTCCCCTAATGTGGATAAGTCTCTCTCATGAAGATCAAGGCTTTAACAAAGGGTGCTGCATTCAAGTCCATGCCTATGAAATCAAGCTTAGAGAAGGTGGTTCTTGTGAAGCACTCCAAGCTCCTATACTTGTTTGAATCTCAACATGGAGGGAAGATTCATTCACTTGTTGGCCTAGGCCTTGCTACTAGGAAGATTGATCTTCATGTGTAAGGTTCCCCCCTTCTAAAATGGAGGAAACACTTAAGATAGTCTACTAAGTCTTAACTTGGAGAAAATTTCCTACTCGTTTTGACACCTTGACCATATAAATATTCAAGGATACGATTTGTAGGTAAGACCTAGTCTTATCCCGCAAGGGGAGCGTGGTCTTCTAAAAATCTAATCATAATTTGGGCAACTACTAATCTTGATTCCTAGGGACAACGCTTTTTTCCTCATCCATGCAAGGCACAACTACCACTGGCCTAGTCTCCTAGAATAGAGTTGCTCGAGAACCTATTTATCTAACGTAGGACATTCACTTAATCTGTTGGAAAGCTACTTGACTAATCGGGTCCACCCGTCCGTAGGATGGTGCCGTCGGGGCATTCTATCCACGCGTCAATTTGTTTTCTAATTAATCCTACCACACTGTTTCACATAAATAAACATGTTCCTTAATTAAGGCCCTTTTCATAAGGTTCGTTAAAACGGCCCTTTGCCATAGTACAATAATGCCAAAAACAAGATTTATAAAAAAAAGTTTATACATGAATCAATCCCATACAAGCCAAACCGGCTCTCTTATTCTTTTCCTTTATATTGTCGATGATCTAGAATTTGGCCATCCAGCTTCTAGCTTACACTCCCAATATATGAATCGGTCACTCACCGATGTTAATTGCATATTGCCACACTATCCCGGTGCCTTTTTTTTCCTGCTATTCTGAATTTGGAAATTTGGGCTCTATTAGAAGTATCGCTAGGTCCAACGTTTTCTTCCATCTCAAATAACCTATTCAAGCAAGCATACAATAATGAATACACAAATGAAGTAACAACAAAGCCACTCACATATTACAAAACATATATCACCACAGAAATATAGAAGCCTTAAAAAACCAAGTGATTACTGAAAAGCTAAAATGTAGTCAATAAAAAATCTGAAACTAGGCAAAATCCTACGGGACTATACACCTGATTGTCGGCCACTGGTTAGAACTTAAGCTAGCCTTTCGCCCTCTCAATCTCCGCAGCTTGATCCTCCCGTCCCTCAGAGGGATGTCTATGCACTAGGGTGGACTAATTCACCGCACTAGCCTGGGCCCTCAGAACTAGGCAGCATCACAATCACTTGCCTCAATCGGCGGCAAACCTTATTCTCCCAATGGTATGAGGGATACCATGGGCCAACTTCGGGCCTTACTAACATCTCCGCCGTCCGGCTATACAAGCACAAGAACGGGCAGCATCAAGGTAGGGAGAGTTGTACATGTACCTTAATTTAACCAAGATAACAATCCATTTATTCAACTAAACCATAGGACTAGAATCCATGTTACCTTCTTACGAAAACAATCCTTTTCACAAAGATTTTAGCATTTCAACTTGAGATTGTGAATAAGACATTCTTTATTAAGACATATGTTGTTGTTCAAAAGAATACAAACTTTAACTAGTAAATCAATCAAATAGATCACTATTAACAATTAATAGAGAAGCCGGAGCCATACCTCAACCCCTAAGAATGATATATAATTGAAAAACAAAAAATATATATAACTTATAGAAATTTATCGTTTATTGTTGTCTTTGCTCGTTAATAAGAGTTTCAAAACTTGATATATGAGAATAGAGAGTCTTCTAATACCTTCTCTTATGATTGAAATCATTCAATCATCCCCAAGATTTATCTCCTCTTACTCGTACTTTGACTTTTCTTTCTTTTGAAGATCTATGTTAAAATAAACTTCTCTTCTTGCAGGGCTACATCATACTATTCTTTCTTTAAAAGAAAAGCTATGGAGTTTTTGGTCTCTTCCTCCCCGAAAGACCATAGCAATCTAACCTTCTCTTCTAAGATATTAGATAATAATGAAGGGATATATACATCTCAAGTTCTAGGATTACCTTGAGGCTACTTGCTGCCTTCTGACAGTTTTCCCTGTGTAGAGACCCTGACAGAATCAGCAGTCTCTGATAGAAACTCATAATATGGTTGTATAACCAGTCAAAAGAACCGGAAGGCATCTAGTCTACAAGCTAGCATGGGTAGAATAGGCAAAAACATCTATATATAGCCACAAACGCGCCATCTTTAGAAACGTGTTGCTTTTCTACATTTTTAGTGTGCATGGACTCTAAATATGTAAAAATACTCTAAATATGACCTCTTATCACCTAAATTCAATTTTCTATTTTTGGAGATACTTATCTCTTATTAATAGAACCATTCTTGTCTTCTTATTTCTTTTAGGATTTTTAGAGCTAATATTTTTATTCTAATACTTTCCTAATGTTTCTAGCCTTATTGTCTCACTCTTCTCTAAGTGCACTTTATTTCCTTATTTAAATCTATATTAAAAGAGACACATACATAGCTTGGGGAGGGACCTTACATCATGCTATCCAACTCGAGCTCGATGGATATTTTGTTATAATTCCTTCACTTAAAGCTCCTACTGACTCTGCTGCTGAGTGTATTACTAAGAGGCACAGAGTTTAGGGTTTTTGTACTTGCTTCTATGTCACGATGTAACAATTTCTATATTAATAAAAATATATTTTTGAAGTTTTGTTGTATTCATGTAATATTTAATCATTAATTTGAAATTGAAATCACAATACAATTATGATTACCAGATATAATCAAGTAGACACTTGGCAAGGATTTAAAAAATATATTTCCATTAAGTAAAGCATTTACATCATGATCACATGAGACTACATTGTGGCATATACATGAGATTACAAGATCTCCCTAAAACTGTGGCTCATCACCATAATCTTCCCTCCACTTCCGCATGCATAGAACTAGCTGCATATCTTTGTTAGTGATTGGTGACTCTCTTGGCATGGATTGCTGCGTACAATGTGTCACCATACATGTCCACCAAAAAGCTTCAGTAATAGCCTCTTGAAGAGCTTCCAAAGCTACTGTTGTCCATCGTGTGGGAGCCTCACTATTGCCGACCCGACGATGCCATCGAGATATCCAGCTCTTGTTCAAATCATCCATGATCTCCCTAAACAAGGCGATGAAAAGGTCTCCTCGAGATCAGAAGGTTTGTCATCTTCTCATACTTTCTGTAAGATTCCTCCCCAGCCCCTCAAGATCAGAAGGTTTGTCATCTTCTCATACTTTCTATAAGATTCCTCCCCAGCCCCTCAAGATGTCCAGTATCTTCCCCTGTAATCAATCCCCTTTTCAGAATAATAAAAGAACTTGTTTCTACCTGTTTTGGCCTAGAGAGATAAAATATTCTAGAGAGAGGTAACTCAGTTTTTAGATATCTTTGGATGGAAAAATATCCTTTCTTATTAAAATAAATTTTCCCGAAATAGAATTTTAAAAAGAATTTCCTAAGATGCATTAGAAATAAATTATAATCTGCTAAAAAGACCTTAGCCTAAGAGTCCAGATTTTTTGAAAATTTTAGATTGAGGTTCTGAGGGGCCAATCAGATTAATCCAAATGTAGGGAGGAGATAAATCGAAGAAGTAAAGAAAAACCTCCCAAAAATGAGTAAATACTCACATAAGATGAAGAGTGGACTAAGGACCAAAGGAAATACTAAAAAATGAAATTTTGACACCTCAGAGTGGGGATTCCCCCTCATGAAGAAGGCACCTATTTCACATGTGGAGGAGTTTTAAACTAAAAAATAATGAGATATTTCATATCTCCTCTCTCCTAATTCAAGTCTAGTTCCAAAAAGTAAGCTGAACTGACCCAAAAATAGTCAAAAATTGACCAAACTGATCTGGAAAATTCTAGAATCAGTTTGCTTGGTTAGAGGCTCCCTTTTTCCTATAAATAGAAGCCTCCCCCTTTGTAAAAGCTTAATAGTGTTTATGCACTGTTACTCTACTCCTTCCCCAGAGCCAAAAACATTGAATTCACTTGTTTTTGACTAATTCCTCTACAAAGAATTGGTGGCCACTCTTGATCCAAACAAGAGTAGAACCCTCAATCCCTCAAGCCAAAGGAAAGCTCACAAAACTCCATGTAAGTTAATAATTCTACTTTTTTTAAAATTCTAATCTATGGTTTTTTGAATTCTTTGCTTTTTAATGTGAATATGGATGTTAAGCCTTGATGAAAAGGCTTCCCCCTTCTCTTCATTAAGAATTTTAGCCTTTCTTTATCCTAAAATAAGAAACAAATAAATTAAGTTAAACTTTTCCTAATGATTACTCTTCAGAATTAAAAATTGATTACATTAGAGTGCTTTATTTCATCTTGGGATAAATTTTAAAGTAAATTTAGAATATAAAAATGAAAAAATGGTCAGCCATACAAAGGAGGTTATGGTAAAATTTTCTTAAATTTTGTGGAAATAAGTTTTATCTTTATGTTATTCAAAAACAATAATCCCCACCGTTTGTGCATTCTAAAAGCAATTCTTTTTATTTTAAAAGTGTTATTCCTGTTTTATACATAAATAGATGCATAAAAGGATTTTCTTTTATTATAAAAGTGTTATTTTCATTAGATTTAAATTATATGCATGGAAAGATGCATAAAAGAAATTTCTTTATTATAAAAGTGTTATTTTCCTTAGATTCAATTTCTATGCATAGAAAGATGCATATTGGATATTTTTTTAATTATAAAAATGTTATTTTCATTATATTCGATTTCTATGCATAGAAAGATGCATATTGGATATGTTTTTTATTATAGAAGTGTTATTTTCATTAGATTCAATTTCTATGCATAGAAAGATGCATATTGGATATTTTTTAAATTTATATGCATAAAAAGATGCATATTGGATATTTTTTTAATTATAAAAGTGTTATTTTCATTAGATTCAATTTCTATGCATAGAAAGATGCATATTGGATATTTTTTATTATTATAAAAGTGCTATTTTCATTAGATTCAATTTCTATGCATAGAAAGATGCATATTGGATATTTGTTTTTATTATATGAAAGTGTTATTTTCATTGAATTCAATTTCTATACATGGAAGGATGCATAACAGAAATTCTTTTTATCTTAAAAGTGTTATTCCTCATAAATTGATTTTATGCATAAATAGATGCATAAAAGGAATTTCTTTTATATAAAGGTGTTATTTCTATTGAAGTTAGATTTTATGCATAAATAAATGCATAAAGAATTTTTATATCAAAATTAGATTTCTCTTTAATTCTATGTTTAAATTCTATGAGTATTTGATAAATAAATAAGAAAATACTCTAAGATAGAAATTTCTATCAATTTTTTATTCACTCGGATTGTAATGAGAAAATTCAAAAAATCTATCGAAGTCGAAATTTCAGATAAATGATTAATTTATTCCTCATCAGAATTCGTGATTAGTTTAGAAATCAGTTAAGTGAATATTCAATGAATGAAATTCAGTAAAATAGTAATTGAAATATCACCCCCTTTTTGAGAAAGATAGTTTAAGAAGAACCTTATCAGACTCGAAACCTGAATCAGACTATGACCAAGACCAAACTCTTTCATCAGCTTCAAGGAAAGACAATGTGACCAGTTCAGAAAAATTCACACAAATCTTCCCCCAAAATTTGAAACTAAGTTGAGACCCTTTGAATTGATATGAGGATCAAGGTTACAGAATTCAAGGAATTCTGTTTTGGAATTCAGACCTACGATCAAGAAGTTTTAGGGACACGGATTTAAGATATACTCATTGTATTCAAATCAAAATCAAAACTGAAAACTTGCATAGAAACCCTGTTTTCTTAAAGGACTGTCTTACGCCAGAATGCTAGAGGGAGCATTTGGTATATGTGTTTTTCTAAGGGAAGTTTGGTTGCAATAGCTGGCGCGGGGAGTGTTCAAAGGACAGCTCACACGGCAAAGCCTTGACCAGCCTCGGTATGGTTAAAATGGTGCGCTTTCGGTACGATGGATGAGGGCCAACGAAGCAGTCCCTGAGTGAAGTGCCACGACACCTAAGGAGGATCTTGGAGGGTTCTGACCAGGCGATGCACGGGCTCACGGTGCTGAGTACACCCATGCGTATGTCGAGGAAGATATTGTATGATGGACCAATGTTTATTGTAATCTGTTATTAGATCTCGTTTTGCTGACCAGCTGGTCTCAAAGGAGAGTCTTGAGTGATACTGTTTTTGTTGAGAAACAAGGATTGGATGAAAATTTTGAGTTATGACATTTGTAACCAAAAATTGTTTGTTTGTCAATGGATTGTTTCATAAGTTAAAGTTTAAAGAAGAGTGTGTGCGTATCTGTATTCTAAAGCAAAAAGTTAAGAAAGGCACCAATTATGGGTGGGTGAGTACTTGTCTGGTTCTACCAATTCTAGTGGTTGGGTGGTGGCTAAGTGGTGGCTAACCCATGGGCCGGATGGAATCAGTAGAGTTTTAATAATAAAATTGATTAATGGGAATACGCTTAGAACTCGAGTAGTTAAATAAAAGCTTGAAGACTTCTCAAATGAATAGATCAACGGCTGTGCGGCGTGATTCAATTAGGAAAAAAGCGTTGATTTCTTCAAGTTAAGTCTGTAATAGTTTTCCTTCTATCTGGTTTAATCAGATGAAGGTTAGTTTAGTCTCTTGACCCTATTAGAAAATTTGGTAAGAAATTCAAAAAGGTGGAATCGTCCTTGTTTTCTAGGCAAGGAAAATTTTCCCAGTTTTGGTTTCGGAATGACCACTAGATTAGTCTCATACCCGGACATTCGAGGGTGAGGCCCCGAGTGGGAAACCCTACCCCGCACAACAAGAAGCTACTTCCGTTGCTACCAACCGGGAATCCGGTGCACAGAGGGGGCAGTGGGATCTCACACAACTGGTATCAGAGCGTTGTTGTAAACTTATGAAACAATAGCAGAAATTGCTTTAATTTTTAAAGTAAATCTAGGAAAAAAATGTTTTCACTTTCTAAGATTATGTTTGAAATGAATTCATAAATTGAAAACTCACAAATTGAACTGGATTTTTAGATGGATACCCCAAATTTGTCTAGCATTCCTGGACTTTTTCAGAGTCAGGATATGATTGTCTTTGCCTTCGATCATCTCATCAACTCTGCTACAACCTGAGAAAGCAGAGTGAGGCTCGCTCGTCACTTTGAGGATCTATACTTCCCTGATCCTGTAGAGCGACATCAGCACATGTGGTTCTTTGGAGGGCGATGTATTAATGCCAATACCAATTAGCTTCAAAGACTTAGGCAGAATATCTCCCTACCCATGATCTTAATAAGGCTAGGAGTTGTTCATTATGTTCAACTCTTTAATCATTCGCCTCGAAATTTTAGAAATTCTTGCCGAATTTTTAGACTTCTGAGTCGCTTTATTCCTAGAAGTAGAATTACGACACCCTTATCAGTGATGGATTGTGTATATCATAGCATGTCTCCATTGCAGTATCGCCTTTTTATGCAGACGCGATTGAGGCAGTGACTTTTGGAGCCGAGATGCTCTATGTATATATCAAAAACTTTTGATAATAAATGACGTTTTGCAAAAGATTCTAAATTGTTTTCATGGTTGTGAATATCGGTTAATAAAATTATCAGAGTGAATCTTGTTTTTAAGAATTATGATGGAATAATTATTGTTTAAATCTGATGCCAAAGTTAAGTTAACAAAAAAATCTCGTTTTGTCAGAATCACGAGGCGCAGCCCGTGCTAAGTAATCGGATCCTCTTACCGATGATGAAGAGTTAGATCCGGACGTTCGTAAAGCCTTGCACCGATCCCAACCTGGTCCATTTAAGGGTGAAGGGGAAAAGTTAGGAGAAATAGTGGAAAAATGGATTGAGGCCATGGAAGAGTACTTTGATGTAACCGATTACAACACAGAGAGTAGCAAGATGGCTCTCATTGTAACTGGTTACAATGAGAGGAGCAAGATGGCTCTCGCCAGATTAAAAATTATGGAAATGGCCAGGGTCACATCATGGAGGAACCATTGCGAGACAAACCGTCTCGACAAAAATACCTAAACCTGGTCAGATCTTAACGCATACCTCAGGAAAAGGTTCTGTCCTCCGGGCTTCCTGGAAACCAAAATGAATGAGTTCTTGGAATTGAAGCAGGATAGCCGGACAATTGAAGAGTACCATCAAGCATTTGCCCTTCTCCTCAAATATTCTCCACTTTTGGATGAAGAGCAGCTGATGGCCAGATTCATTCGAGGAATGAACGAGCCATTGGATACTTTAGTGAAAAATGCCAAACCGGTCTCAATGGCGGAAGCTATCAAAATGGCAAAGGACTTTGCCAAGGCATTTGTTGTCAAGGCCCCGCCAAGCTGCACCCTCAAACTTTAAAATTTTCCAAACCTCGCGAAGTGCTTCAAACTTTCCACCCCCAAAGAGGCAGCAAGGCCCCAGTCAGAATCAAGATGCTGGCAGATTCAGAAGTGAAGGAAGACCCTTCGCTCAGAACACTTTCTCAGGAGCCCCACCTTTTTCAAGGACTCAGAGGGAGGAGCTTAGAAGTGAGAACATATGTTTTGGATGTAAGGGTTTTGGACACCAGCTTAAAGACTGCCCGACTCCTGCCATGTCAAGAGGGTAGAGAAGTCAAGGACCTAGAATGATGAGATCAGCCCCTTCCTATCAGTCCATCTCGTCAAAATCATGGCAATCCCAAGAGGAATCGAGCTCAGCCATCTACCTCTGTAGAGAGTAATCTTAGAACTCCCTCCCATAATTGGGGTAACCAAAGAGAAAGAGTTCCCCCCCAGTCTGCAGAGCAGCCAGAGCGATTACAATAGCAGAAGTAGTGGAAGAGGAAAGAGGCCAGATTTATGCCGCAATTGAAAACCAAGGGCCAAACCATCAATTCTCAGTCATCCATACTCCAACTGAGTATAACGGTAAGTCATCCATACTCCAACTGAGTATAAGGGTAAGTCATCCATACTCCAACTAAGTATAAGGGTAAGTCATTCAAACTTTTGATTGATTCAGGCAGTACTCATTCATTTATTTCCCCTGGATGCTTGCGTAAGCTAGACTTAGATCAGAAATCAGGGAAACCTATGCAAGTTGAATTGGCCCAGTGGGAAGATTCTTTTCACTCACCATGAGACAGATCATATTCAATGCAATCCAGATGGGAATATAACTGACTGTCAGTTCCAGAACCCTATCTTTGGGAGTTTTTGACGGGATCCTTGGAATGGATTGGCTCCACAAAAATCAAGCTAACATTCACTGTCACAATGGGACCATTTCCTTCCGTGACCTTTGTTGGGAAAAGCATAATGAGTGATAATGCAAGCTTAATGTGAGCAAGGAGTGATAAAAGAGCTATGGTGGTACAAGATAAACCATGGTGGTCACATGAGCAAAAATGTAATTAACTAGCACTTAATCAAGGATTAAGAGAACATAATGACAGCATAATAAGGAGCTTCTCATAGCATATAAATTCGTGTTTTTCTCATTAGGAGGGCCACCATTTATAGCCAAGGTGTACATGGTTGAGTGACATCACTGCTTACATATTATCAAGGGCATCCAAGGCCATCTCCCCCCACATGGCTCCCTAGAATATAGCCTCCAGAGCATCTAATGAAACTCGCCTATCTCAAGTGGGGGTTTACCCTTCATTCACCTGGATTCCCTTCATATTACATGGTCCTTTTACATTTCATTGTGTGCCTTAACCTTAGACCATGACATTGATCATATATTCCAACACCCTCTCTTGATCATGGCATGGTATATTGCCCTCCCTTGATCCAAACATTACATGAAAGAAAAAGCTTAACTCATAAGGAGTATAGCTCTACAGTACATAAAAGAAATTAGCATTGCTCATAGGGAGCATAGCTTCTACATTGCGAAAAGAAAATAGCATGACATGAAAACATTCCTACATGAAAACATTCCTCTCCCATACCCCATCATCATCATAGCATCATCATCATCATATCCATGGGCATCATCATCATTTGTTGGTCATGGTTGGAGACCCAACTCCCCATCAATCCTACATGAAAACATTCCTACATGAAAACATTCCTACATGGGGAGACCCAACTCCCCATCAATCCTACATGAAAACATTCCTACATGAAAACATTCCTCTCCCATACCCCATCATCATCATAGCATCATCATCATCATATCCATGGGCATCATCATCATTTGTTGGTCATGGAGACCCAACTCCCCATCAATCCCCCCTTGAGGGCTACATGGCCTACTGAGAGATATTGTGGGCATCATAATAACACATAACCTACATCATCGGTGGTTAGAGGTGTCCATACATAAACATTTGGGTAAGAGAGGGCATAAACATTGTTGGCTTTAGAAAGCCCATTCTGCATCTACCGCTTCATCAAAAGAGGTAGTAACATTGTTACATGCTTGAATTGCTTCTTCGGAATCATTCGAAGTGCTTGCCATATTTGCCTGGTTGGTGTAACATTTGTCGACGAGGTGACCTGGCTTTCCATATTTGGTGCATATTCGCTTTGGCTTGTCTTTGTGGTAGCAATTCTTAGCAAGATGTCCTGTCCTTCCACAATGTGTACAATGGAGTGGTTTGCCGGCTTGCTTTTGCACAAGGTATGCCTGGTTTGAGACAAGATCAATGGCTCTACCTTTCAACTTCTTTTCTTCTTCCAAGAGAACACTCTCTATTCCCTCCAAAGTGGGATCCTGCATGTACTTTAAGGTCGGCATGAGTGTATCATACTCGGATGGCATTGACTTTAGGAGGATGGCTATGGCATCACTCTCCTTGACTGGTTCATTGATGGCTTCGAGCTGGGCCATCAAGCTCTTCATGGTGTTGATGTGAGATGCAAGTGTCTCATCAATCTTGTACTCTAGACTGTAAAAGTCTACTTTGAGATTGATTTTGTTGTGGAGGCCTTGAGCACCAAAGGATTTATCCAGTGAATTCCAAGCAATTTGTGAAGATGTTCCATTACCAATGTAATGTATATAACTATCTTCAACTCCAAGGGCAATGGGAGCTAATGCTTTCTCATCCTTGGTTTGCCAAGAGACTTCTCCTTCTCGTGTGGCAGGTTTAGGTATAGTACCATTGACTATGCCCCAAACTCCTTCTTTCATTAATAAAAACTTGAATTTCTTGATGAAAGAGGATGATATGTAAGTTGACTCCATGATTGGATTTGAACAATGCAAAATATTAAAAGCTAGAATCCCCCTTCACCATATAGATGCATAATATTACTCAAGAATTCCCCAAACCCATAAGCCTTTGCATAGTAATAATAACTGGGCCTAGACTTGATTTTCATCCTAGGTTTTCTAGTTTTGCTTTTGGGTTTCAATGATTTCTTGATATAAGCTTCATTAGATGATTCCGCATCCGAAGGCATGATTGCAAAGAGGTATTCAACTCAATATGCATATTAGAATGTCATCTCAATAGATAATTACTATTAAGTATATGATGATTAGTGGAGGTGATTAATTCAAAGAGAAAAAACTGCCCCAAAAATAGAGTGAGCTTTGAGCAATTGAATGAAGCCCTTCCCAAATGAGAAACATAAAATGCTTTAAACAAAGTGAAACCCAAGGTGTTGGCTTTAAACTCAGCACTCAAACATGTCAAGATGCTGCTTCAATCTCTGGAAATCTTCTCTGCAACACAGCATGTACTGTCACTGATAAATTAGTTCAAACAGCAGCTACAGTGGACCATTGCTCATGAAAATCAACACGTGGGAGCTTCATAGCATCAATGTTATGCTCACAAGAGGAATTAGCAAACCATTCATCGTACGGCACCAATTTGACGAATTTCGCTGCGCAGAAGCGTGCTGTTGCAGAGTTGATTGCATCGCGTGTAGTTTGTGGGAGCTCAAATGGAGCTAGGCGTCGATGGAGCCGGCTGTTAGCTTTCTTTTGAATCAAAAAGCTTGTGATTTGATGGACTATAGAGCTCGTATGAAGCAAAAGACCAGCAGGGGGTGAGTTGGAGCTTTAATGGAAAGCTTGAAAAAATGAGAAATCTAATTAATGTGGTTAATTACTATGCCTAAGGATAATCATGGCTCTGATACCATGTTGGGAAAAGCATAATGAGTGATAATGCAAGCTTAATGTGAGCAAGGAGTGATAAAAGAGCTATGGTGGTTCAAGATAAACCATGGTGGTCACATGAGCAAAAATGTAATTAACTAGCACTTAATCAAGGATTAAGAGAACATAATGACAGCATAATAAGGAACTTCTCATAGCATATAAATTCATGTTTTTCTCATTAGGAGGGCCACCATTTATAGCCAAGGTGTACATGGTTGAGTGACATCACTGCTTACATATTATCAAGGGCATCCAAGGCCATCTCCCCCCACATGGCTCCCTAGAATATAGCCTCCAGAGCATCTAATGAAACTCGCCTATCTCAAGTGGGGGTTTACCCTTCATTCACCTGGATTCCCTTCATATTACATGGTCCTTTTACATTTCATTGTGTGCCTTAACCTTAGACCATGACATTGATCATATATTCCAACAACCTTCACGGAAACAAAGTTCAAGGAACCGGAATTTCAGGATCCCCAAGCTTGCAATTAGTAAAAGCTTCTAAGCTACTGAAAGGACTTAGAAAGAAGCAGCTCATTTACGTTGTCAAAATGAATTCAGTAGAGCTAAAGAACTAGAATGGTTAAGTGAATATGATGATTTTTTCCCAGCAGAGTTTATCAGAGATGCCTCCAATTAGGGAAGTAGATCATGTGATAGAATTGACCTCGAAAGCTCAGCCAGTAGCCCAGTGCACGTACAGGATGCTAGTCCTTGAAGCCATTGAACTCAAGGAACAGCTTAGGTAGCTATTAGAACAAGGGTTTGTAAGACCCAGTGTTTCACCTTAGGGAGTGCCAGTTCTCTTTCAGAAAAAGAAAGATGGAACGCTAAGACTCTATGTGGATTATAGAGGTCTCAATCAGCTCTGATAGTTAAAAATAAGTATCCTATCCCCGAAATTGATAAGCTTCTGGACAGGCTAAGTGGAGCCCAGATCTTCACAAAGATAGATCTCAAATTAGGGTATTATCAGATCAGGATTAATGAGCAAGATATCCTAAAGACAACCATCAATACTCGTTATTACGGGCACTATAAATTTACAGTCATGCCGTTTAGATGATTGACAAATGCCCCAGCTACATTCAATCGCCTAATGCAAGACATTCTCAGACAATACTTGGATGATTTTGTTCTTGTTTTCTTTGATGATATTCTGATTTCCATGAAGCTCACGTTTGAAAATTTCTTGAGATTCTAAGGAAGCACCAACTCTTCGCTAAAAAGAGCAAATGCACTTTCTCTGTCGACCATGTTGAATACTATAAGAGCACCACCTAAGGCAAATCCACTGGCATCAGTAACTACCTCAAAGGGTTTGGTAAAATCCTTCATTCCTGAAGCTTTCCGTCTTGTAAGATTCCTCCCTCCAGCTTTTGAGGTGTGCAAGTGTAAGAACCTCCCCTTCTAATCTTATAATTATTTCCCTCTCTGAAATAAAAGAAAGATCATGTTTTACCCTGTTTTGGCCTGGAGAGAGAAAATGTTTAGAGGGAGGTAATTCAAAATTGAGATATTTTTGGATATAAAAATCCTCCTAGTGTCTAAAATGGTTTTCCTTGAAACAGAAACTCAAAAAGAACTTTCCAATGTGCAATTAGAATTAATTGAAAATAGGTAAAGGACCTTAGCCTAAGGATCCAGATTTTAAAAAAATTTTGGATTATGGTCCAATTAAGGTTCATATAGACCAATAATATTAATCCAAAATGTAGGGAGAAGATAAATTAAAAAATAAAAGAAAACCCCCCAAAAATGAGTGAATGCTCACATAAGATGAAGAGTGGACTAAGGACCAAAGAAAAGAATTAAAAAGCTGAATTTTGACACCTTAGTGTGGGGATCTCCCCTCGTGAAGTAGGCACCTTTTTCTCATCATTACCCCCAAATTTTAATCAATAAAATGAGATATTTTCATCTCTCCTCTCTCCTATTTCAAAACTAGATCCAAAAAGTAAGCTGAACTGACCCAAAAATGGTCACAAATTGACCAAATTGATCTAGAAAATTCTAGAATCAATTTACTTGGTTAGAGGCTCACTTTTTCCTATAAATAGAAGCCTCTCCCTTTGTAAAATCTTAATGGTATTTATGCACTGTTACTCTACTCCTGTCTTGAGCCATCTACATTGAATTTGTTAATAATTCAATTGTTTTTGGCCTAATCCTCTCCAAAGTGAATTGGTGGCCACTCTTGCTTCAAACAAGAGTAGAACCCTCAATCCCTCAAGCCAAAGAAGAGCTTACAAGCTCCATGTAAGCTAATTTTCTTACTTTATTTAATGAAAAATCTATGGTTTTCTTGATTTTTATGTTTTACAAATGTTTGAATTAAATTCAAATGCTATGCTTTGATAAGAAGGCCACCCCTTCTCTTCTTTACATTTCAACCTTTCTCAATCGTAGAAAGATTAACTAAGTGATTAATTAAACTCTTCTTACTCTCTTGAATTTAGAAAATTATATAGATTAAAGCTTTGTAATTCTAATTTGGGTTAATTAAGTTAAATAAAGAAAGAAAAAAATGAGAAATGGTCAGCCATACAAAGGAGCATGGTAAAATTTTTTAAAATTTTGTGAAAAAGAAAGTTTGTTTTTATGTTATTCCAAAAGAGTAATTCCCACCATTTTTGCATCTAAAAGAAATATTCTAATTACTCCATGTGCATATTCACCTATGAATATGCATGGATATCACTGATATTAATTATTAAATTTGATTTTTATGCATATAAAGATGCATAAAGGAATTCTTTTTATTACAAAAGTGTTATTCTTATTAAATTTGATTTTATGCATAGAAAGATGCATAAAGAAAATCTTTCTATTACAAAAGTGTTATTCTAATTAAATTTGATTTTTATGCATAGAAAGATGCATAGAGGAATTCTTTTTATTGCAAAAGTGCTATTCTTATTAAATTTGATTTCTATGCATAGAAAGATGCATAAAGGAATTTTTTTAATTATAAAAGTATTATTCTTATATAAAAATTAATTTTTATGCATAAATAGATGCATAAAGAATTTTTATATCAAGATTAGAATTCTCTTAAATTCTATGAGTATTTGATAAATGAATAATTAAATACTCTAAGAGAGAAATTTCTATCGTTTTATATTCACACGGATTGTTTAAAAAAAATTTAAGAAATCTATCGAGATTGAAATATTTAGATAAATGATTAATTTATTCCTCATTGAAATTCGTAACTAATTTTGAAATCAGTTAAGTGAATATTCAAAGAAAGAAATTCAATGAAATAGTAACTAAATTATCAAACCTTTTTGAGAAAGATAGTTCAAGAAAAATCTTATCCGACTCGAACCTTGAATCAAACTATGACCAAGATCAAACTCTTTCGTCAGTTCGAGGAAAGAAGGTGTGACCAGTTTAGACAAATACACTCAAAATGCCAAATCTGAAACTAAGTTTGAGACCCTTCGAATTGATCTGTGGATCAAGGTTATAGAATTCCAAGAATTTTGGTATGAAATTCAGGATTCCGATCAAAGAGTTTTGGGGATACTGATTCAAGAAATAGTCCTGGTATTCAAAAGGATGTGAAAATGTGTATGTGAAAATGGATGTAAATGTGTATGTGAAGAATGGATATGGATATGTATGTGAAGAATGGATATGGATGTGTATGTGAAGAATGGATGTGGATGTGTATGTGAAAATGGATGTGAATGCATATGTGAAGAATGGATATGGATGTGTATGTGAAGAATGGATGTGAATGTGTATGTAAAGAATGGATGTGAATGTGTATGTGAAGAATGGATATGGATGTGTATGTGAAGAATGGATATGGATGTGTATGTGAAAATGGATGTGAATGCGTATGTAAAGAATGGATACGGATGCGTATGTGAAGAATGGGTATGGATGTGTATGTGAAGAATGGATGTGAATGTGTATGTAAAAATGGATGTGAATGTGTATGTGAAGAATGGATATGGATGTGTATGTCAAGAATGGATATGAATGCATATGTGAAGAATGGATATGGATGGGTATGTGAAGAATGGATGTGAATGCGTATGTGAAGAATGGATCTGGATGTGTATGTGAAGAATGGATGTGAACGAATATGTGAAGAATGGATGTGGATGTGAAGAATGGATGTGGATGAGTATGTGAAAGAATGGATGTGGATGTGTATGTGAAAGAATGTGATATGATGTAAAGAGATGTGATGTGACATGAATATATGTGGATGTGAAGTGATAGATATGAATGTATGGATAGATGTGGGTAGTCGTACATGTGAACGATTGGATGGATGTGGATGAATGAGATGAGATGTGGATGAATGAGATGAGATTTGTATAAATGGGACATGATGTGGATAGAAGTGATGTGATATAATGTGGATAGAATATATGTGACGGGATGGCGATGAGAATGAATGTGATGGATAAGAATGAATGAATGTGATGGATAAGAATGAATGAATGAATGAATGTGATGGATGTAAATGGATGTAGGAGTCAAGTCCTTAGCGATATAAATAGATTTGGTTTCCTCCCCCTGGTTCTGCAATATCACTTTCCTTGACTTCAGCTGGGTGGGCCATCGTATGATGTGGATAACCCATCTTCCTTAACTCTTTTTGCCGTCAACAATCAGACCACTGTTCATTTGTCAACTATGTATGTTTTGAAATGATATAGTACTAAAAGTAGGTCTAGTATAATCCTCATTCTCACTTTTTGTTTTAGCCATCACTGTCCTAGCCTCTCGCTCGGCTTGTGCCAAAGCTTTGTTTTGTTTTTGGCACCCAACTTTCATAATCTTAGGCATTTTTGGTTCTTGAAGGGTGACTTCCTCCCTACATTTTTCTTTAAGGGATATCTTACTCAATTCCTCACCCTAATCCTTAGACAACTCGTCGTGTACCTTAGTAAGCTATCTCAGCCACCACTAGGCATTCATGGGTTTTCTTCATAGCAGGGAATTTCGTCGAGCGATATATTGTTTCTTATTTCACCATCTTGTAAGTCGTTGGACGCTGGTACGGCCTGGTGATCAAGTCCCTTCTATGCTAGAAACTTCCTCATCTGATTCCTTACTAGTGGGTTGCCAATTGACCATACAAATAGAGGTAGTGGGAACACTCCCAAATTCCATGTATTGGGTTCCTCATTGTTGCATCACATCTATGGTAGCTAGCACATGCATTCAATTTTCACTAAAATCCGGAGGAGGAAGTGATGCATACATTTTCGCTTCCTCTTCCTCTTTGGAAATTTCTATCGTGGGCTAGCATATTTGTACAGATGTGGTTCGCTCGGTTCTAACCGAATCATTACCAAATAGTTTCCCTTCTATGGGGTGTGTTTTCTATGTTCTCAGATCTATCGTTAGAATTTGCAAATCTCTTCAAACATACACATGGTCTAATGCCCAATCGTGAACCAATTTGGATTCCCTCAATAGGGTTTCCCCAATATTATGTCATATGAGTTTGGTTGGCATAGAAAGTCCATTACCACAAATGTATAATGGTAGCAAAATATAAAGAGTTTAAGTTGCACATTCTCTAAAAGCCTAATGGGTCTTGAAGATGTTTTGTCTACCATTTTAATGATAATATCTGCTCTTTTCAGATCGAGTTTTTTCCAATTTTCCCAAAATCATTTTGTGATAACATTGAGCCACCCTGTTCCACCATCCAAGATAGCCAGTGTCTGGTATCCGTTATGATGAATTATGATTATAGCATTAGTGTCGTCACTTTTGTAATAACGCCCCAATTGATTAATCAGTATTTTGACAACTCTGGTCGTTCTTTTCCTTAAGTGTTTTAAGGTTCTTTCTACTAGAGGTGACTGAATCTCCTCTGTAGTGTCGGTCGGTAGTCCGCCCCCCTCTACCCATTCTTTTATGCCTACCCACAATGTTGGTGAACTGCATAGCAATTTCCCCAATGGCATTTGCACAGAAGTGGACAGTATAGCTGGGAGACTACCTATGTCTTTGGGTTCTTTGGAAATTGAGAGTTCCTTCCGTGTGTGCGTTTCTCAAACATTCTTGGCATCAGTTTCCTTGAGATCCCTCTTTCAACTCTTCTGGAATTGGAGTAGGTACGTCCAATTCCCTTTCCCTTATTGGTTTGTTTCTTGGATACATTATATCCTTGACCCGGTTAGCCCGTAACTTTGGCTTCGTGAAGTCGTTTGACACTCTTCTACTAGGGCCTTGGCTTCTTCAAGCTTCCTCATCTCCTCTTTAGCATTTGGGTATTCACCGACTTCTTTAGGGGTTGATGGTCTTTCCCCTTGCATTTCTTGGTCAGGCTCATTTGTTTTGAGCGCTTGATCCCTCTCTTCCCTTGATTGAGTGGATTTAGTATCGATTGTATCTTCTTCAAATCCATCTTGAATTGTGACTCTCGTGTCACCTTTACCCACGTCACCTTCACTCTCCTTCTCCTGCTAGTTCTAGAAGTGGTTGCATCTACTAGGTTCTTCCCTTTGTCCCCTAACTGGGCTTGGGCTTGGGCTCATGTCAAGACATTGAGTGGCATGATGTTTCCAGGTTGCACACTTATGGTCCGAACGGTGGCCTGGTTAGAAGTGGAAGTTCCGAAGTGGAAGTCAAACTACTTGTGCGGTATGGACAATATTTGATCAAATGATCATTCCCACATTTAGTACAAGTATTGGCATGTCATTTGGATGGTATAGTCAATTGTTGAGGTTGATGCGTATGAACCACATTCTTTTTAGGACATTCAGCGATTCAATGTGGTCCACCGCAACAACCAAAACATTGTAGTGTTTCTCTCATCATATTTGCATTTATGTCCTTACCTTTCCACTATACCATGGTTTGAAACACAAGTACTGGCGTGGTCTCTCTTACTTGATAGTCCGCGACCAGTGCCTCAAGTCCCTAAACTCATAGTTCTTGACACTCTCTCTCTCTATGTGTCCAAGGCTACTACAAGTGCCTGCGATCTTGACTAAAGTGCTCACACATACATCTACCACGTGGCCTACATCATCGGTGGCTCAGAGGTGGTTTTACTTTGTTGTGGCAGGTTACATTGGGTTGTGGGGTCTCTCTCTCTCTCTCAGAGATTTTCACATGGCTCCTCACTCTTTGGAGCCTCACATCTCTTGTCTTCAGTCTTCTTGTCGTGGCAGCTTCTCTCCACGCGTCCACTTCAATGCTCAGAAATCAGCACACTTTTCATGATGGAATTAATGCACAAAACTGAATGAAGATGTGCAGAAAATAGAGAGAGAGATGGGGAGAGGAGAGGACACAGTATTGGGTCCCAAATACCCTCTGTAGGGCCCCTACCACGAATGGTGTATTAGCTTTGAAATCATTCAAATGTGAACAGGTCCCCTTGATTTGCATAAGTATGGCCACATATTTAGCCTGTGGTGGTTGTGGTGGTAGAACAGGTGGCGGCAAAGTTGAAGTGTCCTGTACTCGAAACATCCCCTAGGTAAATAGGAAGGGTTTGGTTGTCTTGCAGCTATAGTGATTTGCATGGGTGATGCTAGTAAGGCCAATGGGGCTCTAGGTACCGATAGTTGTGCTACGGTTTGGAACCTTCGATATCTGCACATGGGGGGGTCATGATTCCCTAATTTTACATAGTGCACACAATAGAGTAATGGCCTTTCTCTTAGTTGTGGGCATTTAGTGGTAGTGTGATTCAATCTACATATAGAACACCACACCAAATCTCTACGAGGGTAAAGATGGGTATGCCCATGCCTAGATGTTTCTCTTCCATCCTTCACCTTCAATTTTTCCAGTATGACATTACTGAGTTCATCTCCACAGTCAGGTTCCCAACTTGCTTGCTCCGAGTTCTAATCCCTTGGTGACTCGAAACGTGCGAAGTCGTTCGTTGCCGAATATATTTTGACATCTTCTGGTTGTGGCAATTCCAGCATATTGTCTTCATATTCAGTTGTTGCCAGCTTCTTACAATATTCTGGTTGTGGCAATTCCAGCATATTGTCTTCATATTTAGTTGTTGCCAGCTTCTTACAATATGCATCCAAAATAGCTGGTCAGGCTAATACTAGATAATCATGCATCTTAAATTAGCTTATGTTTTTTGAGGCCGTGCGAATGTAGAGAACAGTTCATGGAGTGAAAAGTCAGAGAACCGTTCACGTCGTGAACAAATTTTTGTACCTTCACGTGCCCAAAATTTTACTTCCAACTCAGAAATCCACATTAACTTGTTATAATTTTTGCTGGTCTCAAGCACTTCCTTAACCTTAATTTGACAATACCAGGTTTGTGAGCTAGATCTAGTTAAGTCATGAAACTGCAGAAATAGTTCATGTCGTGAAATGGAAACCGTTCATGTCATGAAATGGAAACCGTTCATGCTGTGAAATGTAATTGGTTCACGTCGTGAAATGTAAATTGTTCACGTCATGAAGCATTTTTTGCTAGTTCACGGATTACAATTTTGTCATACCCATGGTGTAAGAGGTGTCAAGAGAAGGCGACCTATTTTTAGCAAGGTAATCCCATGAATTGTGGTGCTTTTACGACAATGATTTCAGGAGCGTTTCACGCCGTGAGATTGCACGGAGTAATTCACATCGTGAATTGTTTTCCTGCAGTTTCATGTTGTGGAGAATTCCCGTGTCGACAGAGAGGAGTTTGGGTGCAAAATACCTATCCAAATGTTTCCAAATGCTTCCAAAATGATTGTGCCACGTATAAAGAATGTAATAAGAGTTCAAGACACAACCAATGGCTCCTTATTTTTACAATTTTTGTAGATTTTTTCAAGGAAAGAAAAACAAAGTATGACCTTGCTCGTTCACGTTCACAATTCTGGGTGTCATACAAACATTAAAATTGAAAGGAAAAAACAATGGAGCTTTCCTCCAAGGTCACTCCAACACACAAACACACAACTCTCACAACTTTTCACTTCCACTCTCTTATCCATTAATTCCATACACAATGCACTACCAGAATGCAAAGGTAATTATGAAACTTATGCAAAGAAACAATGGAGCTTTCCTCCAAGGTCACTCGAATACACAACCACACAACAAAACAACCAATTTCTCACAACTTTTCACTTCCACTCAAATCTTATCCATTCATTTCATACTTAATGCACTACGAGAATGCAAAGACAATGATGAAACTTATGTAATGGGAGATGAAACTCAAAGATGATGGAAGAAACAAAGGTGTTTCCCCGACAGCGACACCAAAAATGTTATGAACTACGACACCTCCAAGAAGGAACTCAATGCATTCACCTTTGGAAAGAGCACACAATTGTCATAGGGGAACTTACCAGGGGAACTTACCAATGTTTCAAGCTCATGTCCCTTGAGGTCTCCAAGCTCACTTGAGAAGCTCCAATCCTCCAAGATCCACCTCCATATTGTGACCATAGAGTTGCTCACACCACCACAAAAGGTAATCACTCTCTCTAACTCCTCCATACAAGCATACAAACATGCAAGTATAAAGAAGGCACATGTGCTAGAGTACTCTCTCTCAATCTCTCTCTCAAGACAAAAGCAAGAACTCTCATAGAACAAAGGGGGATTGTATCCATTCATTATAAGAAAGTGCCTTATATACAATTGGCCCTTATTTATTCACACTTGGGCACCCAAAACTTACTTAACTAAGGCCTTGGGTGGCCAATATGTACAACTTTTATAGTGCCTTTGCATGACACTTATTAATGTCCTCAAATGGAGGAGCATATTTGTTAATCCAAAATGGGATTAACAGAGAGTAGTAACAAATTTATCAGCAAAACCATAGTCCGCAGTACAAAAGAAAACGAGGAGTTGAAAGCAAGATTAGAGCAGGCCAAGGTCCACAACTGCAAAAAGAAGTGGCGTATACCAAGGAGAAGGAAGCACAATGAGGAAGCAAAAGCCACATTTCAGGCAAAAGAAGATGGGTACATACGACAAATAAAAACGCTAACTGAAGCAATTACTCATGCAAAAAATAAAGTGGTAAGCCTACAGACAGAAAGAGAGCATATGAACAAAGCCCATGACAAGAAACTGAAGTCCCTAAATGAGGTAATCACTGCAAAGTCTAAAGAGATTGTTAGTCATCAACAACAAGTACTCGAGCACGTACACTGGCAGAGATGACTACCACTCAAAGCTTCGCAGAGGAACGGCAAGGACTACATGAAGAAGCTACTGTTCAAGCCACATCTTCAGGCTTACAGCAGCAGAGGAAGCAAATAGAAGATATGCAAAACTGGCCGTTGCTAGAGAAGTGGTGAAGCTGTGATCTCTAAACTACTTACCATGAAATACTCAAGAATACAGGATTTGGAACACCATCTCGCCCTCTAAGAAAGATCTCAGATGATGGAACAGACTAATGAATTATGACTCCTCATCAAACGTGCCTCCGGAGATAGGTTCATTGCCAGTGTGACTCCTCAGTCCCTCCTCAAACACTAACATTATTTTTATCTACACTAACCCTCTCTCTCCTTCAATATGAAATTAACCTCACAGAATACCTCAGTCTCTAGGAGACCTTACACTGATTCATCAGAACAGGGAGAGATATGCAAACCCCACAATCATAATGGGAATCCTTCAGGGGGATATAGTGTTGCTACTAAACCAAATAATATCTTCTTCTTTCCTTTAGATCCCATAGTGCTAAACCTCCATAGTTGGTGTCAGGTGCTCCAACAATTAGACATCTTGGATGACAGTGTCGATAAACTCGATCTATTTTTCCTAGATGATATTCCAATGACACCAGCCAATTATGCGGTGGTTGCATAAAGTTATCAATGGGTTACTAGCCATGGATGGACTTAAGTATATAATACCCATCAGCATTTAAATCTCTCCGAATCTACTTTATATCATCCTTTTGGTATTATAAAGCTTTACTAAAATATCCATAAACATTTGGAGGCTATGCTCACTACTATAATGTTTAATTTTGATAAAAAGAGCATATATAATATCCTCATATAACCACCAATGATATAAATGATCCTCAAGAATTTAATTTTGATAAAAAGAGCATATATAATATCCTCATATAACCACCAATGATATAAATGATCTTCAAGAATTTATGAAAACTAATAAGCCCAACCTCCCACCCCCAAGCTCTAGAGAGAGTCAAGATGTAACACAAGGACCATCCTCATTGTATACTTATCCAATGTTCTCATCCATTGCCAGTAAGTTATTGAACTCGTTTCCTAATGTATCTCCAACTAACAAAACTAAGGCAGATTGCATCTTCTCTCGCTTCTCTTCTCTTCCATTTGATTTTCCTACTAACACTCTCGCCCCGGAGGAGTTTCTGGAACCAACACTATCTCCACCAAAGCCGCTGGATGAGGTACGTGACATTCACCCTCACGACGACTAAAATATCCCTACCCCCTCTGCGCATTGAATTCTGGGGTGCTAGCAACGAAAGTAGCACTTCTTGTGCTAGGTAGAGCCTCTCACTCGGGGCCTCACCCACGGATATCCCGGTGACAAGAGACTAATCCCTTGGTTCTTCCAAAACTGAACCGGAAAAACTTCCCTCACCCAGCAGACATAGGTGATTCCTCTAGAATATTTTATTCTAACATAGTCAAGGTCTTCACTAACCAAACTGATTCGATCGAACCCGTAAGTCTCATGGTCAGATCATAGGGTCCAATGCTTTTTTCCTCATCAAGAGGCACAGCCGTTGATTCTTTTCCATAGAATAAGGGTTATCCAGGATTTACTTCAACTATCGTAACTTAATAGAATTCAGTCTCATTTTAGGGATCCATCAGTCTAGCCTAACCCAATCTAATCCCATGGGTTAGCCAACCACACTCAACCATTGTACTGATAGGATCCATTTAAGATTTTGGTTATGTTTTGCCCCGAGTACCAAGAAAAAGAGTTCCCAAACCCCCTAGTCGGCACTTCAAGCAAAGTTCAAGATAGTCACACCACTTACACACCCAATATGAAATTGCCTTTTTCACAGATTCACTTGTCTTTAAAACAATCTTTTAATGAACCCATAGTATCACTGATCATAGTCCTCCAAAATATCTAGCTTGAATTCTAATTTCCAATTATTCCTTCATCGGTGTACCTATGGCATCATTGGCAACCAGAACGCTCACCACCTGTCCACTCAAGGGCCTTTTCAATAGTTCCTAGCTCATAGTACTTGGCAATATAATCACCTAAGAAAATCCAGATGGACTCTTTGTTGAAGATCAGCAAGATCAATCAACGGACCCATATAAAAGAGCCATGGACTCATCCGTGTTGAGGACCAGCAAAGCCAATCAACCAGATCCATGCCCGAGTTCAGAAAACAACTCTAACTCCTTGTTTGAGTGATCTTTCTCGACACACACATGGGTATCTTTGGTGACCTAGAGCCCAAGCACCGTATGGTCAGCACCCTCTAAGGTCCTTCGCAGGTCACCTAGCGCTTCACTCATAGGTCGCTTCCTTGGTCCCTCATCCACTGTACCAGAAGCTCACCATTTAAATTGAACCGAGGCTAGTCAAGACCTCGGCCGGACCTTGCTACACAAGACGTCCTCCGTTGGCTCTCCGTCCAGCAATTGCAACTTTATTACTTAGGTCTCCACAGCCTCATTCACAAGATGGTCAAAATGCTTCCCCAACATTCTTGACATAAAACAGTCATTTAAAAACAATCATTTAAAAACAGGTCATAAATACAATCTCTAATGAACTCTCATCTTTCCACATTGTTCCACATCATTTCTCGTTATTCCACATTCTTCTAAAT
Source organism: Cibotium barometz (assembly GCF_041138505.1). NCBI lineage: Eukaryota > Viridiplantae > Streptophyta > Polypodiopsida > Cyatheales > Cibotiaceae > Cibotium > Cibotium barometz. The sequence continues at coordinate 30,318,559 of NC_141083.1, forward strand.
AAATTTACTTTGCTTATTCCACATCCAGTCATATCTGTTCCCATCATCCTTCATCCATTCTCATCCAATCATATCATATTACATCTCATCACATCTATCCACATCACATCACATTCATCCACATCACATCTCATCACATCCAATTACATCTATTCAGATCCTCATCACATCACGTCACATCCATCCTCATCACATCTCATCCATTCACATCTACCCATATCCACATCACATCACATCCATTCACATCACATCTCATCCATTCACATCATATCTCATCCATTCACATCTACCCCGATCCACATCCATTCACATCACATCTCATCCATTCACATCTACCCATATCCACATCACATCACATCCATTCACATCACATCTCATCCATTCACATCATATCTCATCCATTCACATCTACCCCGATCCACATCACATCACATCACATCCATTCACATCACATCTCATCCATTCACATCTACCTAGATTCACATCATCACATCACATCACATCTCGTCCATTCACATCTACCTAGATCCACATCCAATCTATCCACATCACATCTCGTCCATTCACATCTACCTAGATCCACATTCATCCACTTTACATCTCATCCATCCATTCACATTACATCACATCCATACAAATATCATCATATCACACTCACATCCATTCACATCTCATTGCATCCATTCAGATATCATCACATCACATTCACATCTCATCGTATCCATTCACATCCACTCACATCTCATCACATCCATTCATATCTCATCACACCCATTCACATCCATCACATATATTCCATCCACATTCACATCCATTCACATCCATCACACCCATTCACATCTATCACATATATTCCATCCACATTTATCCTTATCACATCACATTCATTTCATCCATATCACATCACATTCATTCCATCCACATTACATCACGTCCACATCTATCCACATCACATCTCATTCATTCCATCCACATTACATCATATCTACATCTATCCATATCTCATCACATCCGTTCACATCTCATCACATTTATCCACATCCATCCATTCATTCGCATTCACATCTATCCACATCCATCCATTCATTCACATGCACATCCATCCATTCATTCGCATGCATATCTATCACACCACATCTCATTCTCATCCATTTACATTACATCACATCCTTTCACATATCATCACATCTCATTCTCATTCATTTACATCACATTAGATCCTTTCACATATCATCACATCTTCTTCACATCTCATCACATTCACATGGATCCACATCTATTTACATCTCATCACATTCACATCCACATCCATTTACATCACATCACATCCTTTCACATATCATTACATCTTATTCACATCTCATCACATTCACATCCACATCTATTTACATCACATCACATCTCATCTCATCCACATCTATTTACATCACATCACATCTCATCTACATCTCATCACATCCACTCACATCTTATCACATCGCATTCACATCTATTCTCATCGCATTCACATCTATTCTCATCGGATCCACATTTAGTACCATTTTCTACTTTCGATATACCGATGAGACTTTTCTAAGTTTTTGCCAATTGCTTGGCCTAGTTAAGGGTACTTTTTCTTGATATATATTTTCATATTCTTTCTCAAATTTCTCAAGTGAAATATATTCAATATTCTTCTTTTTGAGTAAAAGATTCATGGTATTTACAAAAATCAATTCTACCCATATTTTCTAAAAAAATTAATAATGCTCAAAATTCTACTTTTGATAAATACTCATAATTTGAATTATGCCAAAAATTCCTCTTTTATTGGCTTGATTCTCTATTAGTAGTGAAGGACCCCAACCAATCAATTGGTCTACCAAGAGGAGAAGAGCAACTCCAAGAGTTGTTGTAGAGAGAGAGAGCTCCAAGCTCCCAAGAGAGAGAAAAATTTAAGGGATAATAAAAAATATAATTATTTTAATATAATAATGGCATGGTATAGCTCCAATATTATTTTACAAAAGACTAAGGGTCTATTTATAGGTAAGGGAGGCTGCCAGCCAAGTCCAACTACGTTCTAGAATTTTCCAAGCTCAGTTTGACTCAATTTGGACAAGATTTGGACCAGTTTGGCTCCCTTTTTTATTTGGTTTGATCTAGGAGAGAGGAGAGATAAAAATATCACAATTTTTTGAATTAAAAATGCTTGCACACATGTGAAAAATGTTCCTACCTCAAGAGTCCCCCTCTCCTTACCAAGGTGTCAAAAATGCATCATTATTCTAAAATATCTCATTTTTATAGTAATATCTCATAATTTTTAACTAATAAACCTTGTACTCAGTCAACTCTTCATCTTATGTGAGCATTTACTCATTTTTGGGTATTTTCTTTTATTCTTTTGGATTTATCTCATCCCAACACTTGGATTAATCCAATTGGCCCATTGGAACCTTAATTGGACCATAATCCTTTTTTTTTGAAAAAGTAGACCTTTAGGCTAAGGTCCCTTATACACATTTTCAACTAGTTACTAATGCACCTTGGAAAGTTCATTTTGAACTTCTATTTCAGGGGAATCCATTTAGACACTAGGAGGATTTTTATATCCAAAGATATCTCAATTTTGGATTATCTCTCTCTAGATATTTTCTCTCTCTAGGCCAAAACAGGGCAAAACAAGATCTTTCTTCTAATTTAGAGAGGGGAATAATTACAAGAATAGAAGGGGAGGTTCTTACACCTCAAAAGCTAGAGGGAGGAATCTTACATCCTACCCCACTTAAAAAATGTGAGATGTCCTCATCTCGCAGCTGGAGGTTAAACTCTTTCACTTTAAGATCCAACTGATTCTAGGGTTCCTTATAGTCTGGTCAACCCACACAGAATCCTGGGATAAAAATCCCTTCTACAAGAAGAACATAAAGAACTAATTATCAGAGAACAATTCGTTCAGAACATACAGAACATTCATATCCTTAATACAATAATGGTCCATCAGACCGAAAATTCTAACTGAACATTCTCCCATGGAAATTTCAGTTATGCAAGTTCTCAATTTGTCATTCCTTAATTAGATCCATTGGGTCGAAGGTCAAATAGTAGAAATATGTCAGCACAATCCACTAATCTCATAGTGATTTGCTAAAGTCATAATCATCTTCTAGTTACTAACATCATTACTAGGATTCTCCCCATTCATCCTCATTGTGGCTTTATTCAACTTATCTTCTTTCAACCAGAATTCAAAAATCATCATCTTTATAAATTCATCAATTCTCAACCATAATTCAAAAATCATATCAACTAGCATTCGAATTCTTCATCTAGATAGCATTATACTTATAACTTCAAGGTCTTAGATTTACTTGTATATATTGTAAGTAAAGAGCTGCAGTTATACCCATGATATATATGGGTAGTCACGGTCCTTGGAGTTATAAGGTAAATACCATCATATTTACGCCTCAAGCAAGTCAGAGATTCCATACAATTGCGGTACTTTCATCTAAAGACCCAATTTCTAATTCATGAATCTTTATTCTGAATATCAATCTGTATGAATTTCATCACACAACTACAATCTTTTACTGATACTTCATAAATTTTTGACATTTCTTGCTTCTTAGTTGATCCACTTTAGCCAATTCGCTCTGATACCAGCTGAAAGATCCCTACTCCCTCTGCATGTCAAATTCTGGGGTGCTAGGAGCGAAAGTAGCACTTCTTGCGCTAGGCAGAGCCTCTCACTCAGGCCCTTGCCCACGGATATCTAGACAAGAGACTAATCCCTCGGAAAAAACTTCCCTCGCGCCCAGCAAACACAGGCGATTCCTCCAAGATATTTTATTCAAACGTAGTCAAGGTCTTCACTAACCAAACTGATTCGATCGAACTCTTAAGTCTCATGGTGAGATCAAGGAAGAGACTTGCACTTGGATCATAGAGTCCAACGATTTTTTCCTCATCAAGAGGCACAGCCGTTGATTCTTTTCCATAGAACAAGGGTTATCCAAGATTTACTTCAATAATCGTAGTTTAATAGAATTGAGTCTCATTTTAGGGATCCATCAGTCCAGCCCATGGGTTAGCCAACCACCCAACCACTATAGTGATAGGATCCATTTAGGAATTTGGTTATGTTTTACCCCGGGTACCAGGGAAAAGAGTTCCCAGGCCCCCTAGCCGGCACTTCAAGCAAAGTTCAAGATAGTCACACCACTTACACACCAAATATGAAATTGCCTTTTTCACAGATTCGACTGTTTTTAAAACAATCTTTTAATGAAACCATAGTATCACTGATCATAATCCTCTAAAATATCTAGCTTGAATTCTAATTTCCAATCATTCCTTCATCGGTGTACCTATGGCATCATTGGCAACCAAAACGCTAACCACCTGTCCACTCAAGGGCCTTTTCAATAGTTCCTAGCTCATAGTAGCCGGTAGTATAATCACCTAAGAAAATCCAGATGGATTCTCTATTGAAGATTAGCAAGATCAACCAACAGATCCATATAAAAGAGCCATGGACTCATCCGTGTTGAGGACCAGCAAGGCCAATCAACCAGATCCATGCCTGAGTTTAGAAAACAACTGTAATTCCTTGTTCCAGTTTTCTTCCTCGACGCACACGTGGGTATCTTCAGAGACCTAGAGCAGCCCGAGCAGGTCACCTAGCACTTTACTCATAGGCCACTTCCTTGGTCCCTCATCCACCGTACGAGAAGCTCACCGTATGGTCAGCACTCTCTAGGCTCCTTCACAGGTCACCTAGCGCTTTACTCATAGGCCGCTTCCTTGGTCCCTCATCCACCGTACGAGAAGCTCACCATTTAAATCGAACCGACGCTGGTTAAGTCCTTGGCCGACCTTGCTAACGTGAGACATCCTCCCTTGACTCTCTATCAGGTGTTGCAACTTTATCACTTGGGTCTCCACCACGACCTTCTTCACTTAACACCATATTAGTGAATTTGGGAATTTCCCAATTCCCATTTTTGAATACTTAAAAAAGGGGACATGGATAACATGTTTGTAAGTTTCTCAAAACCCTATCATATGACCTATCGTTGGAAAGCGCTTGAAAAATGGAATCTAAAGAGCTATAAAGCGCTCATTTTGGATTAGTGGTGTTCACTTTATGGTTAATCCAAACTTTTGACCACGTGTCCCAAACTTGTGGGAAATTCCCATATTCCCCAATATGGTGTTACTTGATGGTCAGAATGCTTCCCTAACATTCTTGACATAAAACAATCATTTAAAAACAGGTCATAAATACAATTTCTAATGAACTCTCATCTTTCCACATCATTTCTCGTTATTCCACATTCTTCTAAATCAATTTACTTTGCTTACACATCCAGTCATATCTATTCCCATCATCCTTCATCCATTCTCATCCAATCATATCATATTACATCTCATCACATCTATCCACATCACATATTATTCATCCACATCACATCTCATCACATCCAATTACATCACATCACATTACATCCATCCTTATCACATCTCATCCATTCACATCTACCTATATCCACATCACGTCACATTCATTCACATCACATCTCATTAGGAAAAAGAGGAGCTCATTTTGGGGCCTTTTAGGGTTTGGAGAAAATGTCTCGCAACCAATCAGGAGAAGTCCAACATAACGTAGAAAACCCACAAAAAAAGAGTGAAAAATAGAAAATAGAACAGTACTTTATGGTGGCAGAAGCGTGCAAGTTGAATAGGGAGATTTGTTTTTTATTCTCTTCTCCAGTATGTCTCTATCATGAGATTTTAGTCCATCTTTGAGTGTAAGAGTCTGTTTGAAACTTGCCGCTCGCGACAATCCAATTTCCTTTCTTCTCAGACTTTCGAGGGACTATTCCATCTTCGACAAGCATCCCTCCTTGCCATAGCTTTGTTGTAATTTGCTCTCTTCAACATTTCACCTGTTTGTGGATATCTTTTTGTTCTTTCTTTTAAGTCGATCTGCATTACTTAGAATGTTAGATTAATTGAAATCTAACATCATACTATCTTTCTTTTGTGTTGGTTTCTATTAGGGGTGTGTTAGATTCGGAGTCTGAGATGGCACCCAGAAACAATGGACGCAGCATTAGAAAACGTTCGGTGGGTTTAGATGGTGAAGACTCTGTTGATGTACGAAACATATCTTTTCCACGAAGGCCTATCACACAGATTTCAAGCATAGAGGTTTCCAATATTGTAACAGCAAATGCTAGTTGGAAAATGTTCAAAGTGGGAAAAGAAGCTTGGTTACTAATGCAACCCAAGAGGATCAGGAAGAAGAGAAAAAAGCAACAATCAACGAGTACTTTCTTGACATCCTAGAAAGGCAGAGTAAAAGGTTTTAGAGTGAAAGAAGGCAGAATATGTGTAAAAGAGATTCTGGTGCAGCATGTTTATATGCATCGAGAACTTCAATTGCAAGAATATCCAGCTTATCTTCCACATCATAGACAAAATTGTAAACACATAATATAACTTAAATTATTTTCAAGGCACAATTGTTTCTCCCTTCATAACTAAGATGATCTTTCTGAATGTTTCAGATCTATATCCTTCATCATACGAGGAGTGGCAACCAGTGGAATGCATTTTAGGATTCTTCAATGTCGTACATGGCGCGGTAGGAGAGCTATAGTACAAAGGTAGATCTGTAAGAGACTTGGCTAAAGCGGGTATTTTTTTCTATGATTACTAGCTATTGGACCATGTTCATTCTTATGGCATATTGCAAAGGCAAGATTTTTTGGAATGGAATATAATAGACTGGCCTGTTCCCGATGGAAGTATAATAGAGGCATATAGAGCCAAACTATATGCAGAAGTGCAGCATTCATTGAAACCAAATATTGCAACAAGAATAGTCAAAATCATAGTTTTTATGCCTGTCAATGTTTTCATAGATATTTTTCAAGAATATTCAATCAGAGTTTGTAAGACTATGTTTTCTTTCAAAGCAAAAGGCTGTGATGACATTCCAAAATTTTTGGATGATGGTTGGGATAAAATTATGGCCAACACTATGTATTGTGAGGTTGTCCATGACACAATCAATCTCAAGAACATGTTTGCCTCCTAGAATTAGCAGGATGATAGGTACACAACTGGTACCAATGGAACAAGATGAGAGCTCTTCATGTCTAAAAAATAATATTATTGATATAGATGTTATCAAGAATGGCATTTTAATAGCATCCATCACACTTGGAAGATACTGCACACTCTCGATTACGGAATGACATTATAAACGAGACCGAAGGGAGTGTCTGCATGGGATTTTCATTCATTTTAAACAACAAAAAGGTAAACTGAGTTTCCTAAAGTACTCATTCAAGATTGGCAACATTGTTTTATTAAAATTTTAATTCAAAAAATGTAGACATCTCATTTTCAAACTGTGATTTTGTTTCAGATACTGCAAAGAAGAGAAAGCAAGATACAATGCAGAGATATTGCAAGCAGAACAATTCAAATAGTTCAATCATCTTAAACTCAGGTATAATAGATAATTCATATATACTTTTACTAGACAGTAAAAGCATTATAGAATTCTTAACATTTTCAAACCAAAAAGTGATCCATTGAGAAAAAGTAATTGCATTTATATTTGCATTTACTGTTGTTGTTCTCAAATGTATAGAGGAGGGTATATCTACAGATGTACAAATATGTCTATATTTGGGATTCTAGCTCACGCTGAGCCTGGCTTTGTTCCAAAGACTCAGATAAAGGATCCTTGTCGATATGGCTCTCCCTCGGCTTCTCCTTTTGCACCTCAGTTACGTCCGAAGACTTCATATTTCGTGGGAGAGGCTCATCTTCCATTTTCATCTCCTCAGGCACTTTGGAAGGCTGCTCCTGAACTTTTTGGAACCCATCAAGAATGTTATCATTTACATTGAAAGATTTCAAATCATCTTTCTGCTCCAGTAATCACTTCTACATCAATATTGGAAGAGGATATTGGCTCGTTTAGAATTGGAGGAGATGCAGGAATAAGAGAAGCAAGTCGTAGCAACCTCAAAATTGTATTGGCTCTGAAACTATACACGTAGTCAGAGCCAAAACTATCTTCTTGCATCTGCAATAAAGAAAATATTATTTTCAGAAACTGACTGCATTTATGTTAAAAATTAGAAAATTTAAAGACTGTAAATCTTTTGACTTACAAACTCTGGCTGCTTCTCTCCAAAGTAGGAGTCCAACATGTATTTAGCTGTTATAAGTAATCTCCATCCACAAGAATATGGATCTATTTGCTGTGGTGTCTGTAAATGAGATTATAAGAATTTAAATAAAGATAAACAGTTCTCTATACAGAAGATAAAATAAGATTAGTGTTCTTCCACAAACCTGCAATGCAATTGGTTCAATCAGGTTGAGTAAATTTGTATTTGGAGGACATAAGTCCAGGGCATCAAAAAGTCTTTTCAAGACACTACAATACCAAAGGAAATGTAAGAACTATCAAATTTCTTTGATATTAGCATTCTCCATACTCCAAAGTTTCATGAGAATACATTAAGGATAAGACTTACAAGCCTAGCTCCTGGTGGGTACCCTGAAGAGAGTTAAATGTATAACATCCCTTTTGTTCAAGGCCAATGGAAACAAAACTCCAATGAGAGTTGTAAAAAGAAGAATAATATAAGGATCAGAAAGATAAAGGAACCAAAAAAGCAATGTACTGTTAAATCTAAAATCTAGGTGTACTTACTTGGAGTGGTATGGTAGGAAGATGACATCAACTACTTCAAAATTACAGTAATTGAACCATTTTGCAATGTCTACACTACTCTTTGTGTGATCTCTGAGCTTGAAAGAGATTCCTAGATCAGTGAGTGATGAAGATCATGTGCATAACCCCAGGATGCAATTTGCTCTTGAACATGCTACACAAGGAAAGACTCAAAGACTCAGTTTGAGATTGAAAAGGAATGATACTTTTGTAGAAAGAATAATCTTGGAAAATACTCACTAGAGAGTAGCTAGGATGAGAGTATCTGCTGTCAGGTACATCTTCCTCTCGGAAAGAGCTTTTATAGAGCCTCTAGTGAGCCTGAACTCGAAATCAGCCAAATCAAAATCAGTGGGGTCTCTAATTTTATTGTAATTTTGGGCCCCAACTCCAGAAGCCTCTCCTATATCTTCAACTCCTTAACAAGTGTTTCTGACTCTAGGTCCGAAGATGAATCCTTCACTTGTTGTTTCATTAAATCCTCATAGGCTGACTTCCCTCTGGTCTCATAGTTGTGTGTGACCTCTTCTATCTTCACCTCATCCTTAGAGGGCTTCCTGCTTGTTGGTGGTATTAATAAGATGTCTCTCATCTTAATATCATCCCAGTCTTCTGCATTCAGAATTTTATCATATCTATACCTTACTCTCACTAATGTGTTGATATCCTTTTTCATTATTGTCACCCTGTGTGCATGGGCAGCAACTAGCATGGTCCTGGAAGAACTCTATGAGAAAACCTTCTGCTGCCTCCTGTAGGGTGAGAAGGGCTGTCCTACTCCACCTGAATCCGACACCCCAATAGTCACATACTTGTCTCACGAGTCTCTGGAAAGGAGCCATGGGCATTGCAAAGCCTACAGCCTTTTGTGCCTTCCTGATCTCCCTGAGAACATTGGTTCCCTGATTGATTCTCTTCTTCTAGCATTTCTAGAGCATGTGCATGGGCTTGCCCTTCTTGGAGGACTTTGACCTCCCCTTTGAAGGACTTTGACCTCCAGCCACAGCCAAGTTAGGCCCACTTCCCTTTCTCCTTGCAGTTTCCTTTGTTCTTGCCATCAGAACTGAAAGAGTAATAAACAAAATGGTGAATTACCTTTAAAGATGACATCCAATAAAAGTAAGCTTCCACTCATAAATAGGTACAATAATGAGAACTATCATGGAACAGAACATGGAAGAGGAGGACAGGAAATTCCATATGTCATCAAAATCAAGTAAGATATGGAATAGCTCGAAATTCACCTTCTCCACAAGAGAGCATGTCAAGGTAAGAGATTTGCCAGAAAACGCGTTTTCAAAACATTTGCTAGGAAAATTGGTTCATATCACGTTTTTCCACTAAAACTTTAGTACTATCTCATCACGAATTATTCCATGTCATTGCAGAGGGACGTATGATACATGACTCCAAGGTGAAAGAACAGAAAAGCTAAAAGCCAAAATTTGCAATGAAACGCGATTTCAAGGTTCTCGCTACAAAGACATATCGAAATCGCGTTTCCCGACAAAAAGGTGTTCCAACACCAAAACTTATATGCTCTTCAATGCAGATGCAGATGCAGATATCTATTTTTTGAAAAGATTCTTTTAGACTTGGACTAGACATCGAATATATAAAATTGAATATATATAAGGAAGAAACAATACGAGGTTTTAGTTTTGCAGGAGTATACCTTTTCAGATGGTACAATCCTTTCAGAAGGCTCTGTACTTGGCTTTGGTTGAGCTGGGGATATGCTAGAGTATTTGTACTTGGCCTTGGTTGAGCTGGGGATATGCTGATGGTTATCTTTCAGTCGGAGGATGCCATGCTGAATGTTATTCTTCATTCGGAGGATGCCTTTTTGTGGAGGAGATCTTTGTTGTTGTGCTGAGCAGACATGTGAGGAGGGCAAGTATTCTAGCACATTGTATACTTTATGCCTCAGAATTCATGCCCACGTGGCACGTGCCACTATAAATGTCACACGTGTGATCAACGATACTTGCCACGTGCGTCATGATGATGTGTCTTCGATTTTTGTGCAGATTCTTCAATCATGTCCTTTTGCATTCTCCTCCACACAAACCATCTAGTGACCATGTTGACCATCCCCTTCACATCAAGCACCCAGCTAATGCTTTCCTCATCAAGCGTTACCCTCGTACCCTGCAATACCAAATAGACACAGTTCATCTGCTTCAACCCTAAACCACCTTCTTGCCGTCTTGGTTTTCCTTGCAGGCAAACTTGATACACCTATTCAAGGTCTTGCATACACTTTTGTTAAGAAAGCATGGGCAGAGGAAAAAGAGGTATTGTTCAAAGCGATCTCAATTTTATACTGCAATGTTATATTCTGTATTATATTATACTGCAATGTTATATTCTGTATTATCAGCATCTGAGACTTCTGTGGACTGTCCACAAACATGCGGACCCCGAAGTGTAGTAGTTCCAATATCGAAAACGCAATATAAAGGTGGTTTTGATGGAAAACGCGATATAGAATGGTTTTGCATGAGGAGGACACAATATCACGTTTTCTAGCAGATTTCATTACACTTTCTTGTATATCCTCTCCCTAAATTACATAGGCTAGTATATGAGTTCCAAAGAATATTCGCAATGAAACGCGATTTCAAGATTCTGGCTGCAAAGACATGTCAAAATCGCGTTTTCCGACAAAAAGTATTTTGTGATGAGAATCGATTCATATCCCATATTTTCTGGCCTTTACCGATATATTCTGTAATGATTTTCTTCTCATCTCTCTGTGTATCTTTATGTGCATGTACAGTTTTGGATAATGCTCCTGCCAAGAGAACATTGGTCCTGGCAAGATACTCTATCAAAGCTGAGGAAGGTCCAGGTGAACAATATTTGAATTTACTCTTCTTTATATGAGAAAATATGAATTATTTTTGCTAGATATTTTTCATTACAGCTAAGAGGTAGAGTACCAGTAGAGCAAAGGAGTAATCAAATCTGGTGAGCCAAGGAAGCCTCTAGAAGAGCAAAGGTCACCAGACCTACAGCTTTTCGAGTTTCTCCAAAAGTCCAATGCCCAAAATGAGTATCCAACATTTCACAGGATGTTCAACACTCCTTTCAAATTGACTGACATTGTGGCTCAGCACAAACACTTTTTGGAGGACGAGTTTGAGGTGTTTAAACAGATGACAGCTGATGGAAGGATTGTGAAGAAGGATGGAGTTGGCAAGTGAGCAAAGTGAAGAACTTCAAGATGAGGAGCAAAGCATTAATCTAGAGGAGAAGTCTGCTATTGCAGCACTTGATCTTATATCTTTGAAATCAGAGACTTTAAGAGATGCAGTTACAAGGGATAAAATTGAGCTTGATAGTTCTAGTTATGCTGTTCCCATCTTTCCATCATTCAAGATAGAAGGTGGAGAATATGTTTTCCTAAATGACATATTGTGCATTTTCAATCTAAGAGAGGACTATGCACTTGGCCTCATAGCTCAATCATGCAAGGTGGACAAGGAAGTAATGATAGATGATGATCCCTTGCTCGACCTAGAAGACAAGTTCAATCCTGCATTGGAACTTTCTACATGTTTTAAGGAGGCAAGTAATTTTCAAGAGGTGGATGATGAAGTCTTTAAAGAGGTACAAGCCTATATAAATCTCACTAGAAGCTCAGCTCTGGCACATCATTCTGAGCAGACATCAAAACATAGTATCTCATTGTGGAAAGAGAACTTACTTGAGCAGGATGAGAATATGAAGGTAATGGCATCTTATTTGTGTACTTTTGTGATATTTCAATCCCTGCTTTTGAGTTCTAGTTACCTTTTAGGTAATCTAACAATATTGTCTACATGCAGTTGGATATTGAAGCTGAAACCTTCCTCTTGAGGTCCAAAGGAAGCAGAGTTGTTGGCTTGGGTAAACTGTTAAGTCTTTCCCATTTCATTGCAGACTTATGTAATGCCAAATTGTTAATATACCATGGGACAATGAGCAACAATGGGGAAGCAATAATTCTTTTTCTTACATATTTTTGGTTATTATTCCGGAAAATAGTGCTCTAGAGCAAGATATTTTTTGTCATATACTGCCTATGCGCTCGCTGCTACTGCTGGTGTAAAGAATCCTCTCAGTCTCGAGCCTTATGGGGCAAGCACAAACTTATACGAAACCAAGAGCCAGCACTATTGGGATCACCAAAGAAATTGGAGGAAGGAGAAAGTGCTCGAGAACCAACCTCGCCAGAACAAGGAAGATCTCAGAGCACTTTGGTGTCATTGAAGAAAAAGAAGTCTCCAAGTAAAGTGAAAGGGAGGGTTCCCATTGGTAGATCTTGGGAGAAACCCTAAGGCCATTAGCTATAAGATGATTGTCATTGTATATTTAGCTTTAGAACAACAATTTATTTCTGCTGTATCTTTTGTATTCTGTATTTTCTATGCATTGAAATTTGAGAAGTGTTTTCAATTATGAGGTACACAATTTTTACACTTGTATTCTTCTGTATCCACCACAAAATAATTGTAAACACACATTCTGTATTTCTATGCATCAAAATTTGAGAAGTGTTTCCAATTATGAGATTATGAGATACACAATATTTACACTTGTATTCTATCCACCCATTTGTGATCTACAAAGACCTTTGATTTTCTCCAATCAGCATGTCTCTTTGCTGCATTCGAACTCTCTAAAATTTTCTATCTTCTCTGCTTTCTGAGCTACTTGAAAGGCTATCTTGACTTGAGATGCATTGACATTTCTCTTTGTTTTGATCTTTTGAAGTATGCCTCGATAAAACCATTGAAACACTTCCTTTAAGCTGTTGCCTTTTTGTTTTCCTCCAAAATGTTGTGTATGTCTAAAGAAAGCATTACGGGCCATGTAGTGTGATTTTTCCATTCCTTATGTAGACCAGATTGTAGGGCATCCATACTTTTTTACAAAGAATGGAAGATGGTTGTAGATAATATACTGTTTGGACACAGAAAGAGTCTAGCATTAGAAAACACAGAAAATACAAATCATTTTGTTCTCAAAATTGAACAATTGGGTGGAAGTTAGTGTTGTCACCATGTAATGGGTTATGTTGCAGGTTGTCCATGCTTCCTTCATTGCCTTTCCGAAATTCTTAACCTCTTTCTCAAATGCCTGTTGATCATTTTTGTTCCAAGAAACTTTGTCACAATAAACAAATAGCTTGTCCAACGATTTCCACACCTCAGCCTTCACATCTCGTGCCATCCCATCTGCCTGATGATCTTTTACTGCATTGTGGAATTGCTTCCACACATTGTATTTTATTCTGGATACATATTGTGATTATCTACCCTGTTTTCTTGTTGTATTTTGTGGACGTGATAAAAACCTTCGGGCCTTTACTCCACCAATGGATGGCTTGATAGGTACCTCTTTACCATTTGTATATTTCTTAAGATCTTTTGTTATATAAACATCTCCACCATGTAGACGTGATAAAAACCTTCGGGCCTTTACTCCACCAATGGATGGCTTGATAGGTACCTCTTTACCATTTGTATATTTCTTAAGATCTTTTGTTATATGAACATCTCCACCATGTAGACCAATTTTTGATAATACCGCTTCCAATGATTGTATTGCCTCTTTTCTTTTCACCTCAGGCCGAAGTTTCCACGCAAATCCAATATATGGAAAAACAAGTTTCCATATAATTCTACACAATGCATGCGATGTGCAAATGTGAACATTGCATAATGGAATATCAAGAATTGCTTTAAAATTTGGATCTTCCTTGTCCCTATTGGGTGCTCTTCTCCACCATTTGAAATCCAAGACACGGACTAGTTGTTTACAATACAAGCAAGGAGATTTGGAGTTACCCCCTTTACTGATATTGTACATACACTTCAATGTCTTAAGATCACCTGCCATATGCCATTCTACTTGAAAATCACCTTTGCCTGGAACATGAAGATGACCCCCTAAAATGTGACTCCTTATTACAGTTGGTGAAAAACCCAGTTAAGTGTTTCATGGTCCTCTGTCTTCACCTGCCATTACAATAGAATGATATGGTAGAAGTTTATTAAAAAATATACATGTATATTCAACAAATACTAACACCAAAATAAGAAAATCTATACCTCAAATGATCCAGCCACCATACATGTTTTTCTCATTGGACGCTAAAGTACTTTGAACTGGTCTTTGTGATTGATGGATCAAGTGCCCGATTCATCAAGGTAATAGTCACTCTTTCTATCTTCTTTTCCTTTACGATTTCGCATTCGTCAAGCTTAACAACAAAATTTAAAACTCCTTTACATTCCTCAAATGTGATGTTATAAAACTCCACCATTCTTCTCTGTAATTGTTGCAGCTCCACAAAAATACGATTCAAAGGATCAAATACAGTCCTTCCTTTGGCCCCTTCATATACATTTTCGATATGTAAATATTGTCCAATGAAGTCATCTATTTCCTGATTTAGAAGACCTCTTTGGCGCCACACTGCTGCTGGGGTGGGTAACAATACACGTTTTATCCGTTGATCTTTGAGAGTAGAAGAAACAATGTTAAAGATTGAAGCATATCCTTTTCTACTCATCCCACTCATATCAAGGGCTTCTTGAATTTTTTCGACATCAACTCTATTTTCTGATATAAACTTTTCGATAGCATCACGTTTCACCCTTTTGAACTTTTGAACTTTTTTTCATCTATCAAGCTCTGCACGACAACTTTAGAGACTAAACCTTTTACACCACAAGTCTATATGCTGCAAACCTCCTTTCCGCAGCATGTCTCTTTGCTCAATGCATAGATGCAAACTCTTTTGGCGCGCTTCAATATCAGTGCATAGTGTTGTTCCAAGTCGACATGGAAATGATGAAGTCGTTTCCTATTGGTTTCTCCTTCTGCCACGTTTCACAAAACAATGTGATGTATTCTTTCTTACTATATATTGTTTTGTTTGAGAGTTGAAGAAGACACTAAACATTTTTAAATTCGAAATGAGAGAGTTTAGTTATGTAACACTGACAGAAAAATCGTTCATACGTGTGAGCCAAACCTATGAAAAAGGTATCTTCTCAAAGCTTTTAATGATAAGACCTCGTTGTTTGTGAGCAATAGTATATTTATTGCCTCAAACTAACGGTTTTGGACCTGTTGTGACTATTTTACGTAGTTTAAGAGCAAGATAAATAAGAAAATAGTGAATTTCTTACAGGGCCCCAAAATGAGCTCCAAGTTCTTCTAATGCATCCATTCACATCTACCCCGATCCACATCACATCTCATCCATTCACATCTACCCCGATCCACATCACATCTCATCCATTTACATCTACCCCGATCCACATCACATCTCATCCATTCACATCTACCTAGATCCACATCACATCACATCACATCTCGTCCATTCACATCTACCTAGATCCACATCACATCTATCCACATCTACCTAGATCCACATCACATCTATCCACATCACATCTCGTCCATTCACATCTACCTAGATCCACATCACATCTCGTCCATTCACATTTACCTAGATCCACATTCATCCATCTTATATTTCATCCATCCATTCACATTACATCACATCCATTCAGATGTCATCATATCACACTCACATCCATTCACATCTCATTGCATCCATTCAGATATCATCACATCTCATCGCATCCATTCACATCTCATCACATCCACTCACATCTCATCACATCCATTCACATCTCATCCACTCACATCTCATCACATCCACTCACATCTCATCACACCCATTCACATCCATCACATACATTCCCTCCACATCTATCCTTATCACATCATATTCAATCCATCCATATCACATCACATTCATTCCATCCACATTACATCACATCCACATCTATCCACATCACATCTCATTCATTCCATCCACATTACATCACATCCACATCTATCCATATCTCATCACATCCATTCACATCTCATCACATTTATTCACATCCATCTATTCATTCACATTCACATCTATCCACATCCATCCATTCACATCTCATCACATCTATCCACATCCATTCATTCATTCACATTCATATCTATTACACTACATCTCATTCTCATCCATTTACATCACATCACATCCTTTCACATATCATCACATCTCATTCTCATTCATCACATCTCATTCTCATTCATTTACATCACATCACATCTATCCACATCCATCCATTCATTCACATGCATATCTATTACACTACATCTCATTCTCATCCATTTACATCACATCACATCCTTTCACATATCATCACATCTCATTCTCATTCATCACATCTCATTCTCATTCATTTACATCACATCACATCCTTTCACATATCATCACATCTTCTTCACATCTCATCTCATCGCATTCACATCCACATCTATTTACATCACATCAAATCTCATCACATTCACATTCACATCCACATCCATTTACATCACATCACATCCTTTCACATATCATCACATCCACATCCATTTACATCACATCACATCCTTTCACATATCATCACATCACATCCTTTCACATATCATCACATCTCATCACATTCACATCCACGTCCACATCTATTTACATCACATTCACATCCACATCTATTTACATCACATCTTATCACATCACATTCACATCGCATTCACATCTATTCTCATCGTATTCACATTTAGTACGATGGCTATTTTCATATTCTTTCTCAAATTTCTCAAGTGAAATATATTCAATATTCTTCTTTTTGAGTAAAAGATTCATGGTATTTTCAAAAGTCAATTCTACCCATATTTTCCAATAAAATTGAGAATGCTAAAAATTTCACTTTGGATAAATACTCATAATTTAAATTATGCAAAAAAAATTTCTTTTATCATTTAATTACTTGGATCTCAAATATCATCGAAATTTCTCTTTTTGCATAAAAATAAATTTACCAAAAATTTCTCTTTTTGCATAAAAATAAATTTACCAAAAATTCCTGTTTTACCATTTAATTACTTGGATCTCAAATATCATGGGAATTCCTCTTTTTGTATAAAAGTTAATTTACCAAAATTTACTCTTTTCATATAATCAATCAATTATGTGTAATTAAAAAATTATTTCTCATGAATATGATGAAAATCATTCTTTTTGCACAGGATGTCTAATCCTAGAATATGGTAGGAAGTCCTCTTTTAGCATTATGCATAAAAATAAGATATATAATATTTTTTAAAAATTTTACCATAGCTTCGCTACTATTACTGATAATTCTCATTTTTTTCTAAAGAATAAAAGCTTGTAATGAAAATATGATAGTAGTTTCTCTTTTATGCTCAAAATTAAAATATGAATTTAAATCATAATTTTAACCATAATCATAAACTTAATTATGATTATCTCACTAAATTAAGCTAATTCTATTATTTCTCTTTTTCCAAATTGATAGGATAATCAATTTCTCATTTAGAATTAATCAAAGTAGTTTTTAACTACTTATAAATAATCTAAAAGAAATAACCATTATTTTGTTAACACAAAATCATAAAAATGCCATTTTATTAATCTCTAGCTTATCAAGCCTAGAGTTTAGCTTTGATTTAAGAGACTACCATTGAGAAGCATCCTTTTTCAAAGAATTTAGCCATAAGGATGGCTATTCTTTTAGAGAGAGAGATTTACTTAAAGAAAGCATTATAAATAAGCATAAAGATTAACTTAATGCTAATTAAACATTAAGAAACTTAGAGAAATCTTGATTTGAATTAAAACAATTATTTAGAAAGCTTCTCAAGCTTGAGAGGGGTTGAGAAGAAGAAAGTCATTGAGATAAATTGAAAAAAACCATGAAAATTGATTTTACCTCCAAGTTTGGCTTGATTCTCTATTAGCAGTGAAGTCCCCTATGGTGGACCAATCAATTGGTCCACCACAGGGGAGAAGAGCAACTCCAAGAGTTGTTGTAGAGAGAGAGAGCTCCAAGCTCCCAAGAGAGAGGAAACTTTAAGGGATAATAGAAAATATATTTATTTTAATATAATACTGGTATGGTATAGCTCTAATATTTTTTTACAAAAGACTAAGGGTCTATTTATAGGTGAGGGAGGCCACTAGCCAAGTCCAACTGGGTTCTAGAATTTTCCAGGTTCAGTTTGACTCAATTTGGAGACAAGATTTGGACCAGTTTGGCTCCCTTTTTGATTTGGTTTGATCCAAGTAAGAGGAGAGAAATAAATATCACAATTTTTTTGAATTAAAAACCCTTCCACACATGTGAAAAATGTGCCTACCTCAAGAGTCCCCCTCTCCTTACCAAGGTGTCAAAAATGCATCATTATTCCAAGATATCTCACTTTTATAGTGATATCTTATAATTTTTAACTAATAAACCTTGTACTCAATCAACTCTTCATCTTATTATGTGAGCATTTACTCATTTTTGGGTATTTTCTTTTATTCTTTTGGATTTATCTCATCCCAACACTTGGATTAATCCAATTGGCCCATTGGAACCTTAATTGGACCATGATCCAAAAATTTCTAAAAATATAGACCCTTAGGCTAAGGTCCCTTATACACATTTTCAATTGCATGCTAGTGAGTGTGTGTGGGTGAAGTGAGGTGAGAGGAGGGACAAGGACCCGTAGTGCAACACGGCGGTGTGACAATGCTCACGGCGGGAGATGTGGTGGAATTGCTTCTCAAGGAGTTGTAGAACTTGGAGACCTCGAGGGTTATGAGCTCGGCCATTAGAAAGATCCTTATGACAGTTGTAGTTCACCAGATAATCTCTTTTTGGATGTGTTTCAAGGAGGATTAGGGTGAGCCTTAACAATTTCAAATAAGTAGACCTGACTAAGGATTCTACTTCTATAAGGATATATGGGGTAATAAGTATATTCCTTGTGATGAGCCAGAGTCAGAAGTACTTATGGTAGAAGCTATTGCAAGAGCAATTGTGGCCACATAATCTTCAGCTCCTATGGCAACTTTGCCACATGGACCTTGAGAAAGAAAACATGATAGACAAAACTCTAGAGTCTATACTATATCCAAGGCTATGCACAAATTCAGTGAGACAAGAGATGGCCATGGCCATTTAGAAACCAAGTTTGTGAAGCTCTGGATGTTAATGACAATCCCACAAGGATCGGAGCATTTGGACTCACCCTTGAGCATGAGCCCGCCAAATGTTTTAGAACTTTGGAACTAGAGGGAAAAGAAACTTATGAAGATTTAAAGAAATCCTTCTTGATTACTTATATCAAGACTGCTGCCAAGTGGAGCTCGGTGAACCAGCTCAATGCTCTTAAATAGAAACGAGAAGAGACTATTCAAGAATATATCAATAGAGCTAAGTATCTTTATAATAGGTGTGAACTTGATGAGAAACCTAGCTAGACACGATTGATCTCACACTTCTTATAGAAGGTTTACAAAACAAAATATTACATGATATATTGTATTCACGAAGGCATAAAACATTCCATAAGTGTGCATTGGATGCCATTGACTACAATGATAACTTTATGGGAACACCCAAAGAAATTCATGGCTCTGAAGCATCATTCAAAATGGGATCTAGAATTGACAGATCAGGCGAACACCAAAATGATGAAAGAAAAGAGGACCCTGATTTGATTAGAAAACTATTAAAGTAGTTAAAAGATGAATTTAAGATAATTCCAAAAGAGGCGGGTGATCCCCACCTCTATCCTAAGAGAGACATGGTTTGGTGTGTGTATTGCAAATCCAATCATACAACAAACGGAACATCCTCATTTAAAACCAAGGCCAAATCTGTGGTGTGGCAACTATGCTCATATTGAAAATCATGATACTAGTCGATGTTATAAATTCAATCCAACACTCAAAGCTAACCACACAATTGGAACCCTAGCATTACCTTCTCACAGGCACTTGCTTTACTGGTGTAATGATGGGAAAAGAAAGAGAGAAATATTGCACTCATAATGGAGTACCACATGCACTCATGATGGAGTACTACATGCACTCAAGGGAGTACCACCATAGCCATGAAAGCATGGAGCTCCAAGAAGTAGATTTCATTAGTAAAAAGTATGTTATGACCTTAGTTACAATGTTCACTTATATACTTGCCCATCGTTTCACACTCTCATTAATTTTGGGCCTCATACTTGACCGGCCATAACCATGCCCATGAACCTCTCCCTATGTACAAACTCAAGCCCCTTTCATTACAACTGGCACCTTTGGTAGTTAACCATAACACAGCTATCACAAGTGGTAATAATAAACCCATTTAAATGCCTCCACCTTTTTGCCTCCTCAGCTAGCTCCACCAAGAGTGACTCGTATTCACCAAGTGGGAGCTAGAGATGTAATTACCTCAAAGACTTTAGTGCCCAAAATTGCTTATAAAATACTTGGGAAAAAATATTGAGGCTCCTGAGTATTTTGTAACCCGTCTCGGCTTTACTATGGTTGCATCTGATGAATATAGCAGCATCAGCACGAGGAAGAGACATAAATTCCTTAATAAGATGAGCCCCGATCTCTTGTTATGCATGTAGCAGACCTCACATAAAATTAGAGTGTGCAAATAAAGTCTACAAGGATAGCCCAATGGCAACAAATCTTGACTCATTGGATAGATGGTGCACAATGGTTGTGGTGTAAAGCATCTGCTCAAAGATTGCCCTTACTGTACCGCCCAACCTTCTAGCAATGGTCCCCCTAGACCAACAAAAACTTTAAATACACGGAGAGTTCTTTGGAGAAGGAATAAAAACCCAATCTTGACTCTGGTAAATGTAGTCTTGATAAGAGCTCAAGCCAAGCAAGCGCTAGAGAATGAAGCAACTGAAATTGATACAACTTCCAATAAAAATGTTTAAAAAAAAGAGTATCCTAATTGATAACGACAAGGATAAAGTCAAAATCCAAGATGGATCTGAATCATCTTCTTCAGAATCGTCTCCTTCTATCCCTACCAATGAAACTTTAAACTATGCCAAAAAAACCATCGACGGTAGTCTAGTAAAAAATTTACAAAAGCTTCCTAAAAAGTTGGTTCAATATCCTAACCCAATGGAAGAAAAGGAATGTCTTAAGGAAGCTAAAATTTTGGATAAATAAACTCAATTGGAGTGAGAGAGTGAGTGTGAGCTTGAGACTGAGTGTGAGCTTGAGACTGAGTGTGAGCTTGAGAGCTCAGTGTGAGCTTGAGACTGAGTGTGAGCTTGAGAGCTCAGTGTGAGCTTGAGAGCTTTCTTCTCCACCTCCATAGCTTCTTGTTGTGAGAGGGACTTATCCTTGGTCAAGATATCAGACATTATTTGCCCCGACAAGCAATGGAAGCTGTGATTCAAGCGAGCTGCTACACATAGTAGTTTGAAGGCCTTCCTTGGGAAGCTGAATACAGGTACACAATATTAAGCCCATGAAACATTAATCGATAAACCTAAACTTTAGGTTTGACCTACGGGAGAGTGTGTGTGTGTATAATGCATTTTTTTATTGCTAAGTGTTTGGAAAATAGGGTTATCTAGAGTCATATCCTTTATTTAACTCTCTTAGGTTCTTGTGCTTATTCAGCCTAATGCCCCATATGATAGAGCTATTATAGTGACTAGTTTGCCGCTGTCATCACGTGTGGTAACTCAAGCATGTTATCATCAAAGTTGATGGCTAGTTTACAATAATTATCAAGTGATGTTGGCTTAGCCAACAACAAGTAATCATGCATCTTTGTATCTCTTACTCCCTTGAGTTTAGGTTTTTCAAGTGAGAGATGCAATCTCTAAACTCATGCTCCTCTTGCTTGATGTTATATAATTGAGCTAAAGGGCTCCACTTTATGCAAAACTAGGTATGAACACACTCTTAAGCCATGCAAAATTAATCTTGTCATTTTTTAAGCGATCAATACCATTGGTGCACTTTCTCTTGTAATATGTAAGGAAGAATCCAAATATTTTCATTTAGTCACTAACCCCCTTTCATATTTCTTCATCCATCCTTAATAGGTCGATAGGTGATGCGACTCTCATATGAGGGGTTACTCTAATTGGCTCCCATGGTGGTGGGCCTCGTATTGTCAAAATAATGGGGAGTATGCACAATGGAAGCAATAGTTGATGGCAAGATAGAGCAACATATATTAGAGAAAGCAAGAATACAAGATGTATAGAAAGCTTCTATATTACCTTCTATTTCAACCACTCCAAAGTTTGCTTAACCTTCACCCTCATGTGTTGGTTGTGTTGTGTTACAAAAAGTGAAGCCTCCTACCCTTTATATAGAGTTCACCATGGGCTAGGCCAACCCTAGATCCCTTTCCCACCCACATGCCCACTTTATTTGGGGTGTGTTCACACCTACATGACCTCTTTCTCTCACCCTTTCACTTGTACATCATATAGTTCAACACCCCCTCCCAATGCCATCATGGGACAATGCCAAACATAGAGCAAGGTGAGCATTGGACATACAAGAACAAAATGACCCCCCTCTCAACCATCAGATGGATGACAAGGTAGGTAGCCTTTATAGATTAGTCTTTTAGAAAAGTGATGAGTTATAGAGAAATGTGGTTCACTCCCAATTCTAGCAAACATGCTTCTACTCCTCGATTAGAAGAGTTTCTTATGTAGAACATTTGAGGAATTTACATAATTCTTCTCAGCCTTAGTAACATCTTTGGTACCATCTCTTCCATAGTGGTTTTGTGCACCACCCTTGTTGCTCCTTCGCTTTGATGAAACCATCTTCTTTGCAAAAGACAATCTTCAATTGGGATTTGGATGTACCATTCTTCGTTACATTGGCTTCATTGGTTGGCATCTTCGTGCTTCTCTAATCCTTTCTCATGGTAGACACGCTTCATGCGTACATGTCTCTTTCCAATCATGCTAGCTTCCTTAGTCCAGTTGCCACATAGATTAACACAAGGCTGCCACCCATGTTTCAATAGCTTATGCATGTGCTTCTCAATATGCTTCTTGCTTCCACCTTCCACTTTATCATGATGCATAAATACATACACCAATGTGAACAGTGATTTAGGAGAGGTCTTACCACTTGTTTATCAACATAAGGGCAGTGTCTAACTCCATTACAATATAGTAGATGACTTCCATGCAAATGAGTTCATATATATATAAAATAGGTCCTATCAGATTTCATGCTTGATGCATTGATTTTACTTGGTTTCAAAAATTGTGCATGCCTTGCACTTCCCAAGCGAGAATGGCAAAAATAATTTCTTCCTCCGCTTGCCTCGAGCTTGAAAGAAATGAAGGCAAAAACCTTTGAGTGCCCAAAAACCTTAAAGCAAAAGGTTTAAAGAAAGAGATCTTTGAAAGGTTTCAAAGAACCTTAGTAGAGATTTGGGCTTGTTTCAAAGAACCTTAGTAGAGATTTGGGCTTGTTTTATTTTATTTTTTTAAAGAAAAATAGCAAAGGTTTTTAACCTTTAGAATGCGTTTTTCTCCTTCTCTGAAAAATGCCAGAAAAAAACGCAAACTGTAGATGCTCTGCTCACAATCTGCAGATTTTGTGCATTGCAGGTATCTGGCTAGAGAGGAGTATTGCCGCTGCTGTTGCCGGATGTAGCTCCAGTGAGCGAGAGCTATAGTCAATGTTGATGATGCCGACGGACAATGATGCTGCTGCCGCGTTGTTGATGCTGTCATGGCCTGCAAGACACTTGCTATTGATGTAGGCGCTTCTGTAGGAAGAGAACTGTCGCTCTGCTACAGAGGTTCATTCGTTTTGCCAGGCGCTACAGGATCTTTGGCTACCTCCACTGTGCTGAAGATCGCTTATCGATGCTGCAGGCTGCTCGTTGTGATAACGCTCAGTTATTCGCTATAATGCAGGTACTACTGCCGCTATTGATTCGTGCGCGGCTGCTGTAGTTAGGTCAGCTTTGCTAAGGCTTCCTTGCCACACAATTTCTGCACATCAAGATGTTTCTTAAGAAACATCTACCACCATTCACAACGGGTGGGTGATGGACGGATCGTTGACACCGATGAAAAACGCAGATGGACGATGGACGGCGGTCAGAAAAATGGACGGAAATTCAGAGCTGCGTTTTTTTTTTTAACACTTTGTCTTCCACCTCTTGATTGTTGATGTGGATCTTAGAAGACCCACCTAACAGCAGGGCCTTTGCTCTTCCAAAGCCATGCAAAGAAGCTCCAATGCTTCTTCTTCAGATCTCCAAGGCTCCAAATAGAAGCATCGACTAAAAAAAGAAAGGATGAATTTTTTTAATGGAAAAAAATCAAAGATTAAACAATTTTCTTGCAATTTCTTCTTCTTTTTCCTCTTCTTCGATTTGCTGGCTTCCTTCACTTTACTGAAGATCTTGAATTTGATGATCAGAATCTCCTCTTTGATGAAGCTCTTTTGTTGCCTTCCTTCTTGACGCATTTTTGCTTCTCACCTTCTTCTACCACCATCCTTCTGGATGAGGATGTGAATGGCTTATGATAGTGAGAGAGAAAGAAAAGGGGATTGAAGGGGAACTTAGCCTTTGCAAGGCTCTAATACCATGTCAAAATAATGGGGAGTATGTATAATAGAAGCAATAGTTGATGGGGCAAGATAGAGCAACATATATGAGAGAGAGCAAGAACACAAGATGTATAGAAAACTTCTATATTACCTTCTATTTCAGCCACTCCAAAGTTGGCTTAACCTTCACCCTCATGTGTTGGTTGTGTTGTGTTACAAAAAGTGAAGCTTCATGTTCTTTATATAGGGTTCACCAAGGGCTACGGTTGGGCTAACCCTAGATCCCTTTTCCACCCACATGCCCACTTTATTTGGGGTGTGTTCACACCTACATGACCTCTTTCTCTCACCCTTTTACTTGTACATCATATAAATTTCAACACGTATGCCATCCTTCCTATAGTTGTCCCACCAATGCTTTGGCCTCTAGTGGCTCCAACATGTCCATTTACATGTATCCTTCAGGTGGTATTTGAATAGCTCCTACACTCATGTTTACATCATCATTTAAGACTACCTCTCCCAAGTTACGTTCTTGTAAACATGCCTCTCATATACTATTGGAACTTTGGGGTTCTCAACATTGCATCTACTTTAGCCTTGATGCAAGTTTTCTCTCGACATGTCATTTTTGCCTAAGAGAGGTGCTGCAAGGGTATTTAGGTCTTCTCGAGGCTCCTCGAAATAGGCTCTAGAGCTGGCATACCCTCCTCGTCTATTGCATGTTCAATCTCCCTAATACTATCTGAAACCCGCCAGTGATGTAAATGTGGAACGGTCATGCAGGCACCTCATGAGTGTCACTCATGTTGAGCGTGACATCTCAACACTCCCCCTGAAGATCAACTCCATCTCATGAACTCCAAGAATATCTCAAAATCTACAGAGCTTCTCAACTCCCAAGGCCTTCATGAAGATGTCAGCGACCTAATCCTGTGTGCTGACGTAGTCCAAGTCGATGTCGCCTGCCAAGACTCTCTCAGGTCTGACACGGAATTTAAGGCTGTAGGTCTGACAGCAGCAACCACCCAGTCTCTGACAATTCAGTTACACCCACTTAATTGAATACAATTAAATGCACTTTATGCTCAATTTAATGCAAATATTCTAATTTTAATACAACTACCACATTCAAGTTAAAAACCTTACTAGATTTGCTCAGTTAAGGAAGGGAATGAGCATGGCAAATGTGGCACGGCTGTGGCTTATAAAGAGAACAGTCGTTCGCTTCTCAGAGAAACCAACAAAGTGTAGTCTTTGCCTAGTTTTTTTTCCCAATTCCTATTGATTCAGGTGTTTTCCCACTAATTTTTTGTGTGTTTTTTATTTAATAGAGAGCTAGAGCTAGTCCCTAGCTATCTATTGGTTCCTACAATACATAATTAAAACTAACAAGTTGAGATTAATTTGTTGATTAAACTAAGAAGCAAGCTTTAAAAAAGAAAAAATAGAAAATCAAAGCTTGCATGAATGTTAAGGGCAATGTGACAGCACTTACTTGCTCCTCCCATGCTCGGTGAAGATTTCAATGCTCCGATACTCGATTAACCTTCAATGCTCTGGGTAATCACCATCAAAAACAAAACAAACACAAAATCATGCAACCAACCAGTGGATTTACACTCCAACTGGGCTAAAGAAAGACACTAGCAAATGAATAGAGTGGAGGACCCTAAGCTAAATGCATTCCCAAGCAGCGGCACCAAAGATGTTAAGGATAACATGCTACCTTACACACAAGAAGGAAAGAGAAGAGAAGAGAGACACATGCAAGGGTCGAGTCCGGAGAGTTCCACTTAGCCAACCCTAAAAGGGTTAACTCCTCGATGTGAAGCCGCTACTCACTCCACCTCTTCTTGTGTCAACCAAGAAGAGATTCAATGGCTAGGTGTAGTGAGCAAGAAGGAGGGAGCTATGGAGAGCTCAACCTTCACCTCATGCAACAAGCATGTGAAGGGACTTGGTAGATAGAAAAAGAGAGAGTAGAGAAGAAGAAAAATGAGAGCATCACCATCCCTACTTACATACACCGACAATCAAATATGCAAAGGAAGCAAAACACAAGCTAACATACATCCACAAGCTTGAAAAGATGCAGGGGGGAAGAGAGCTTGAGCTCTTGCAAGCACACACACACACTCACAAAACCCTAATAGAGAACACACAAGGTGAGAGGCTGAAAATCTTCTCCTTCTTCACTCAACACTCAACACACCATATACAAGAATAAGAGTACACAATATGAAAGGTACTCAACCAAATACATACATGGGTTCTCTATAGTGTGAACCCGACTAAATGAGTTGGTGCTATAACTATGCCAGTCTCTAGAATGGCTATCACACAGCCTGTCATCCCACTGGCCACATATCGCCCAAGATCTCACCAACCATGCCAGTGGTGTAAATGTGGGGCGTATCCCCCAGGCGGGTCATCAGTGTCCACCACCTCACTAGACGATCTCAACACCCCCTCGAGCTCAACTCCATCTCATGTACACCAAGCGAAGCCCTGAATCTGCGGAGCTTCTCTGTACCCAATGCTTTGGTGAAGATATCAGCTACCTGATCCTCTGTGCTGACATAAACAAGGTCAAGATCTCCTGCCAAGACCTTTTCTCTAATGAAGTGGTAGTGGACCTCTATGTGCTTCGTACGAGCATGAAAGATTGGGTTCCTGGCCAACTGTATACTACTAATGTTGTCACAGAAAATGACAACTTGTCTATCCACTGATAGACCCAAATCTGCAAGTAGCTTTCTCAACCAAGCTACCTCACATGCTGCCATAGCAGCTCCTCTGTACTCGGCCTCTGTACTTGATAGAGCAACCGTAGGCTGCTTCTTGCTGCTCCAAGTCACAGCAGCACTCCCCAAAGAAAACATAAAGCCATTGGTAGATCTTCTGTCTGAGATACTACCAGCCCAATCAGCATCTGTGTACCCATGTACACATATCTCTGTCCTAGTCTCATAGAATAGTCCACAATGCAAAGTAGACCTCACATACCTCAGTATGCGTCTCACTGCATCCAAGTGCGGTTTTCGTGGAACCTGCATAAACTGACTCACCAACCCAACAGCATAGCTTAAATCTGGTCTGGTGATCGTCATGTAAATCAAGCTTCCTACTATGCGCCTATACATAGTAGGATTCTCCAAGATCTCTCCTGAATCTGCACTCAACTTGCCATTCTGATCCAATGGCACAGAAATAGGCTTACAGCCTGTCATACCATACTTGGACAACATGTCCAAGCCATATTGTCTCTGCAGTAATCCAATACCATGTGGTGACCTAATCACCTCAATGCCTAAGAAATATTTGAGCTCCCCCAGATTCTTCATCTTGAACTTCTGTCTAAGCAAGATCTTTACATCAAAGATCTCTGCATCATGGTCCCCCGTAATGATCAAGTCATCTACATAGATGACAACAAGCACAACTCCTTTATCACCATGTCTCACATACAACGAGAAATCTGCATTGGCTACATGAAAGCCAATAGTGACAAGATATTCAGAAATCTTGTTAGACCATGCTCTTGGTGCTTGTTTTAAGCCATACAAGGCTTTCTTCAACCATGCTCGGGGTGACTCACATCCTCATAACCAGGTGGCTGCAACATATACACCTCTTCTTGCAAATCCCCATGCAAGAATGCATTCTTTACATCCATCTGATGTAAAGACCATTGCTTTGATGCAGCCACACTGCTATCACAACTCTCACCATTGCCATCTTGGCAACTGGGCTGAAAGTTTCCTCATAATCAATGCCATATGTCTGCGCATATCCTTTGGCTACCAATCTAGCCTTGTACCTGTTTATGCTTCCATCACTGTTATGTTTAACTTTGTACACCCACTTGCATCCAATGGCTTTCTTGCCTTCAGGCAATTGCACTAAATCCCAAGTTTCATTTCCATATAGTGCATCCATCTCCTCATCCATGGCTTTCTCCCAATACACATTTCCAATGGCCTCATCAATGCATGTGGGCTCAACAACCTGCACAACCTTTGCCATATATGCATAGTGATGTGCCACATAACCATCATATGTAAATCTCTGCACAGGGTTCTTCACTCTTCCTGATCTTCGCAGCTTTTCATTCATGGCTTCCATAGCCTTCTTTACACCAGGTGTTCTCATAGCTGGGATCCCAAGCTCCTCATCAAGGCTCATATCTGAGCCACTAGACTCTCCATCAACATGAGAATGCCCTGCAGAAATGTCAGGCATACCAAGGGGCTCAACCACTTTCTCTTTTCCTTTACGTGATGTACTAAGCACATTTGCAGGACTGGTATTATGATGCAACCTGCCACTCCATGGTCTATCAATAGACCCACTAGATGAGGACTCTCTTGGTCCACTCAAAGACTGTGATTGCTAACCTGCATTCTGTGCAACCACACTTCCACTCACATCAGTCCCAACAGCTTCTTTTTCAGCAGCATACCACCTGCTCATCTCATCAAAGACAACATCCCTGCTTACCCTCAACTCACGTGTAGCAGGGTTATAACACCTGTATCCCTTTTGTTCAAGGGAGTATCCAATAAACACACATTTTTCAGCTTTTGGATCCAGCTTAGTTCTCAGCTCATCTGGCACATGCACATATGCAATGCATCCAAAGACTTTCAGATGAGACAAATCTGGTTTTCTGCCAGTAAACCTCTCCTCTGGAGTTACATCATGTATGGCTGCAGTTGGAGTCCTGTTCATGATGTATACTGCTGTAGAAACAGCCTCAGCCCAATAGTAATGCGGCATATTCTTCTCTTCCATCAATGCTCGCGCAATCTCAGCAATGTGCCTGTTTTTCCGCTCAGCAACTCCATTTTGCTGTGCAGAGTGTATCTGCATGTAAACTGTCTCCGAATACCATTCTTTTTCAAAAATTCAGAGAACTCATTGGAGAAGTACTCTCCCCCTCCATCTGACCTTAGGCACTTTACATATTTCCCTGTTTGCTTTTCAACCAAAACTCTGAAATTCTGAAAGTGAGTGAACACCTCTTCTCCTTCATGAAATATACCCACACTTTCCTTGTGTGGTCATCAATGAAAGTCACATAATACCTGCAGCCTCCCATAGATATGGTCTTCGTAGGACCCCATACATCTGAATGCACAACATCTAGTGCATTTCTGCTCACATATCTGTTACGTGGAAACACATGCTTTGTTTGCTTCCCAAATTGGTATGCTTCACATATTTTCTGCATACCTTCCACTTTAAATTTTGGCAGCCCTGTCACAATTCCTTTTGTCTGCATAGACTTCAATCTCTGCACATTTACATGTCCAATCGTTTTATGCCAAATGTCTCTGTATGCAACAATCCCTGAACCATTTGCAAACATTGCAGCACTCATCTCAGGCATGTCTACATCCAACGTAAACATTATGCCCACTCTGTTGTCTTTTGCAACCAACCTGCACTTGTCTTTAAAATCTTCAACATAACATCCATCAGGGTTAAACCGAACCTGCAAACCCTGCTCAATCATCTGGCCAACTGAAACCAGATTCTTTGTTATGTTCGTCGGTACATGAAGTACATCTGCAAGGTACATCACTTTGCCATCCTGCATAGACAATGGCACATCTCCAACATGGGCAATTGGATGAGCAGTGTCATCCCCTGTTTCCACAAAATCTGGTCTTTCCGGGTTTTTCATCTCCTTGAACCACTCCCCATGACTCGTCATGTGGTTCGAAGCGCCTGAATCCACATACCATACATTATCTTTTTGTGCTGCATCAACATTTTCAGACATGGCATTCACAACATGCTGCATAACAAACAACCTTTCATTGTCCTCATTATTTCTGCTTGAGGATACATAGTTGTTTTGCTGCACTTTCCCATTTTACATGTCAGCCTGCTTCTTATAGCATTCTGCCTGCACATGTCCAGGCTTACCACAATAATAGCATTCACGTGCATCATTATATTGCCTTTGCCAATTTCCACGGCCTCTTTGACTCCCCCTGCCTCTGAATTTGCCTCTTCCACCTGCGTGTTGTTGTTGTTGATTCTGGGACTGTTGTTGTTGCTGTTGCTGCTGGCCATAATTCTGATTACCTGTTCGGCCACCTCCTTGACCGTGTCCACGGCCTCCTCTACCTCGTCCTCTTCCTGAACTCGTGTAGAAGGCCTGTTGCTCTGAACTGTTTTTGCTTTGTGAAGACTGTTGGTCTTCACCCAAGTTCTTCTCTTCGATAATCAGCATAGACACCAAATCTGTAAAGTTGGGAATGTTTTCCCGAGTCTGAATGGATGTCTTGAACGCCTTGTATTGTGGCCCGAGACCACGTAGACAGACCTCCACCTTATCATCATCATCTACTGACACACCAATAGATGCAAGGGATTCCACAATGCCCTTTATCTTCAACGCATAGTCATTCACAGACATGCTCTTTTTCTCCACAGTATGAAGTTCATTCTTCAACTACATCTTACGTGCCTTGGTATTTGTTTCATAAAGCTTTACCAAGGTGTCCCATGCCTCCTTGGGGGACTTGGCATCCTGAATGTGCCCAATCATGGTGTCCTATATACTAATGGAGAGCCAATACATGGCTTTCCTGGCTCCTTGGTTCCAATCTTTAAACTCTTTCACATCTACAGCAGTCGGATTTATATCCGGTATCTCCGGTGCCTCTTCATGCTCACCTTCTATGTAGTCCCAATAACCTTTTCCCATCAGGAAATTCGTCAACCTGAACCTCCAAGCATGGAAGTTATTCTTATCAAGCTTCTCAGCCACAATCTGAGTTATCCCATCATTTGACATCTTGCCAAACACACAATTTTACCAGAAACTGCACTCTGGTTTTTCTGCACAAACTGCTGTATTTTCTGCACAGCGGTACTGTAGTACTCTCAAATGTCACAACCAATGACTTCAATGTGCATACATACACCCAATGGCAACTGTAGACCTCTTTGCAGTACCCACAGTGTCTGCACAGTCAATCTGTCTTCTTGCAGTTCTTAAAACAGAGTTCTGCAGAGTTTCGATGACTTACCTGCAATGCTCGAAATCGCCTGCTTTCTGAAAAACGAAGGTCCAGACGCGCCCGAAATGCGTTTTCGGCCCAGAAAATGCTATCCGATAGGACAGTATAGTTGCCCTATAGCTTTACTCCCGCGAAGAAAGCTCCTCAATCAAAGATCGTTGCCGGTGCCTCCCGTAGAGCTCCCGACAAGGGTGTAGTCACCAACACAAATAGGGAAGAGTAGTTGAAGCTCTTACCCTCGTACCGCTTCCTGTGGTTCTCTTGCTTACAGCTCAGCCCTTAGCACGAACCAGGCTCTGATACCATGAAAAGATGCAGGGGGGAAGAGAGCTTGAGCTCTTGCAAGTACACACACACACTCACAAAACCCTAATAGAGAACACACAAGGTGAGAGGCTGAAAATCTTCTCCTTCTTCACTCAACACTCAACACACCATATACAAGAATAAGAGTACACACAATATGAAAGGTACTAAACCAAATACATACACGGGTTCTCTATAGTGTGAACCCGACTAAATGAGCTGGCGCTATAACTATGCCAATCTCTAGAATGGCTGTCACATAGCCTGTCATCCCACTGGCCGCATATCGCCCAAGATCTCACCAACCATGCCAGTGGTGTAAATGTGGGGCCTATCCCCCAGGCGGGTCATCAGTGTCCACCGCCTCACTAGACGAGCTCGATATCTCAACAAAGCTCAAATGAGAGAAAGAGGGAAGAGGCAAGCTAAAATGAGACTAATGGGATTGTCCCTTTTCATATTTCATAAAATGACTTATATACAAGAGCTCATAGTTACAATGGTCGGCCGCCCATTTACAATTGGGGGACCCAAAACTAGTCTTACCAGTCTTTCTAGCTCTATGGACAACTATTCCTCATGACCGGCATTACACAAGCCGTAAGCTCAGTCATCCCATGTCTCTTATACAATAAGCACGTTGCGCGGTTACAAAAGATAGATTACAAAGAGTGTAGCCACGCTAAAGGTAATGTTAACCAAAGTGGTTAACATGAAGTTAATAACAAATAGTATAGTTGAAGCTCTCATCACTATATTGAAATTAATACATTCACACCTCACAACAAAGATCCCCATAAGGATCTATCTCTATGATAACTATAAGCTTTAATTTCTTTATGCTCCAATGACATTACGAAAATTTTGGACAAAAATTGGGTCCTTTTTAAGGATTTGTACACATTCTCTCTCTACAAAAATGGGCTCATGGTGAAATGTTTGCAAATCAACTCAGAAGTGAGCAGAGTTTGAACATTTGGAATCTCCTCTTTGAGACCTTTCTAATTATATATAGCATGATGGGAAATATTTTGCATATTCAAGAAGTCCCAAATTTTGGTGATGACATGGCATGTTAGTAGTAACATGATTTTGCATATTCAAGAAGTCCCAAATTTTGGTGATGACATGGCATGTTAGTAGTAACATGATTTTGCATATTCAAGAAGTCCCAAATTTTGGTGATGACATGGCATGTTAGTAGTAACATGCCATGTCATCACCAAAATTTGGGACTTCTTGAATATGCAAAATATTTCCCATCATGCTATATATCATTAGAAAGGTCTCAAAGAGGAGATTCCAAATGTCCAAACTCCGCTCACTTCTGAGTTAATTTGTAAAAATTTCACTATGAGCCCATTTTTGTAGAGAGAGAATGTGTACAAATCCTTAAAGGGCCTAATTTGAGTCTAAATTTCTCCTAATGGTAAAGGCTTGTAGTGAGTACGGGCTTTACAATCATAGTGTAAAGCTTATAGAGTTGAACTCACACATCTTTACAACAATACATAAGTGGTGCTTATCGTTCTTAGAGAGTGGCCAAAATGTTTGTGTAGTCCGCATAAAACCCAAAAGGATATTAACTTGTTTGTCTTTATTGAATCCCTAAGCTTACCCCTTCAACCTTCATTCCCTTAGCTTAACTCTTTGATTTTTATTCCCTTATTCGTGAGAGTCGCCTTTCACGCCTATTTATTATGAATACTAGAATTACTAATTATTTATTATGAATACTAAGATTATTGAATGATTAAGTTTCTACAAATGTGCACCTTTTACACTTTACCCCTTTCTTGTTTATACTATGATATTTAGAATCTCAAAAGTGTGTAAAGGTACATGGCATATAATTTGTACCTAATGGAATAGATGATTTGTGAAATGAGCTACTTTTATGTCCATCCATGTCAAAATTCAACAAATACTTGAATATATGCATTTTTTAAATTTTAGCACTTTGTATTATGGTCTTCTTTAAAAATAGCATGTTTTAAGATTCATATTTATCCATTCAATCTATAATAGTATTAATGCATATTCTTAAAGCATCACAATGATCATACATCTTATGCACCGCTTTTCTTAATATTCATTTAAAACTAAGGTTTCTAATGACTTATACATTGTGTCTAGTCAAATGCCTTTACATTAGGAGAGACATGTTTGATATTGTTGGAACATCTAAGTGACATCTGCATCAAGGCAGAGCAAAATAATAGTGTGCATATTAAAGGTTCAATTGATCAAAGGTTATTATAAGTGTAAATGTAAGATGAGGAGTAAACATGTAAATACCAAAGTCTAAGGGTAGATTCCAAATATGTTGTAATCATAAAGTCTAAGGAGTAAATACCAAAGTCTAAGGGTAGA
Organism: Cibotium barometz; assembly: GCF_041138505.1. Lineage (NCBI taxonomy): Eukaryota > Viridiplantae > Streptophyta > Polypodiopsida > Cyatheales > Cibotiaceae > Cibotium > Cibotium barometz. The sequence goes on from NC_141083.1 coordinate 30,353,498, forward strand.
TTCCAAATATGTTGTAATCATAAAGAGCCACATCGGCTAATTAAGTGAATCTAGGAAAAGTGATTGAGAGAATCATGGAGATAATTGAGGGATTAACCTAGCCTCATATGATGTACCCACTCTTGGCTATTTAAGAGCCTCAAGGCTAATGCAAAGTGTGTGCTTCTTACATCCATCTCATCCTTCCATTGTGTGATTAATTAATTGCTTAATTTTCTTCTTAATTTTAGGTTATTAATTAGATCATTACAACATTAGTTGTGTTAACTTTAAACCACCTCCATAGATCCATCATATTCCAATAGGCATTTGGTAATACTAGATATCAATTCTCTTCTCTCATATTGTAATGATCAAGCACCATTTACTTCATGTATATGCCCCCATTACAAGGAGTAACCATGTTTAAGCAACCCAAATGCTTCGCATCCTTTTGCACACATGGGATGATATAACCTAGGAGGCTAGATAATACAAGAAGGATATGACAATGCCAAATAGGTTGCATGCTTGTGTGGACTAATTATCACCATAATAGTCCATACATGTGGTTAGTGGAATTAACTCTATGATAACTATACCTTAGTGTTTTGGGTCTCAATATGCATGCAAAGTTCAGTTATAATGGGCTCAAAAGCTATGGCAAGACCCAATGTCATTTGTGGCTTCAATTATTGGCTAATGGAAGCAAAATGGCTATATTGACCCAAGTGGCACCTGCCACATGACCAAGGAAGGCCCCGTAATGCAAATGTGGCCTAAAAGTCTTTTTGTTGGGGGGTCACACTCCAACCCATCTACACAATAGTTATCTACCTTATTGTCTTTTGCACCCTAGATTCTATTAGCATACAAGCTCTTGTCTCGATTGTTCCACATCTACCATCAAAGTTCCTTTCAATAAAGCACACAAATGTGGAGCTTGTCTATTGTATCTTATCAATAATATAATATCATTTTGCATCTCCATTACTGTGAAATTTTACTTTAGTTTTTTTAATGTGAAAGAACCTACTTCTTTTGAGTGTGTTGTCTTGATAGACCTTGCATCATATCCACTTGTAGATATAATTATATGCATGTTTTTAATGCATCACTTTGAAAAAGGATAAGTTTCTTACCTTCATATTTATCTAATCCCAACCAATTTCCTTTGAATTTATACAACAAATTTGAGTTTATGATTTTTTTTTCTTTTCAAAAGGAATTTGTAGAGCTAAAATATAGACAAGAGAATTTAAAAAAATTGATGCTGATAGAACCACTTTAAGGGAAAACTGATAGTATAGTCAACTTTTTCTTTCACAAATTGGAAGTTTTTATTAACGTAAGATTCATGATCATTCAACCATGTCACTATGATTCACAAAGTGCACACTAGAAGGCATTTTTCCTTTTATGATGGTGATAAGATTCATGACCATTTTGCCATGTCACAATAATTCACTAAGTACATACTAGAAGCCAATTTACCTTGATAAGTGATTATTTTTTATGTTTTTCTCCACTTTTTTAGATTGTGCTCTCCATATACATTTCATATAAAATAATGCACCCTATAAGAAAACAAAAATAGTCTTATGTTTTGCACCACACATTTAGTTCTAAACAAGGCTTTCCTACAAAAACTTAAAATCCTAATAGCTTGGTTTGGAGATTGGCTATGGACCTACATGCATCACTTGTCTTGCTTATTCATTATCTCCGTATATCTCCTAACTTTCTTGAAGTACATCTTCATCGTTATGTAACTATATACAACACATGCAACAAAACCTTAAACTTTTAACTCCTAAAATAAGTTTCATTCTCTATGTCTCTCTCGTACTTATATTGTGTACCTCATATAAAATAATGGTGTCCTACAAAAAAACATGGAAGTTTAAAGATTAAACATGTATGCACATATCACCTCACTTTCTTATTTATTTTCATTATGACTTCCAAATTTGAAAACTTGCATCATTTTAAAAACATTTAATACCAATCTTTTTACTTTGAAAAAAAGAGCCATTTTTGTACCTTCAATTTTTATTTATCGTTAAGCATGAGGTGCATAGTCCAAATACTATAATTACTATAAAATTCTTTAAAATGTACTAAATGTACCATATAGTCACTTTTTACAAAAAACAAAATCATTACATAATTTTTTTAGCATGCTACAAATACATTACAAAATCTTCTATGTATATATATATATATATATATATATATAAACCATTGGTGTGAACTTTTTTTCATTAACTAGTAATATAATTTTTCAAATGTCTCTTCTCAAAAACAAGGTTATTTGATTTATTTGATATTTGACTAGGTCGTTTAAATTATTTGTAAATAAAGATTCTAATCTAGTGATACAAAAAGGGTAGTTTTTCTAGGCATATATCAAAGAGTTAATTATGTATGAGAAAATGCCATGATACCTATAAGCTTAACTACTTGAAATACTAGATTAGTTTTTTTTAGGGTGACAGCCTATTATCTTTCTATGCTTGTGACATGCTATTAATTTACTATACTTATCACACTATTTTTAATCCATATTAAAAGTGATTTTATGTGAAGTGACATGAGAATCTCAATTTTATGAGAATATCTAGTAAGGAGATAAATTTTCTCATGATCTGTCTACAAATAATTATAACTATGTATCAATCAATCACAAACTCTAGTTGTTGCTATTTAGACAATTATAATCATGTTTGGAGGTGATAGTTTGTAAATATCTAAGATTGTGATTCCATGTTAGTAATCAATGTCATTTTTACTAAAAATACTCACAAGTTATGTGGTGTCGATAAATAGGTAAGTCAAGGTAGTGCATATGAATAAATAAGTCAGTCAAGGTGTGTGTGTGTGTGTGTGTGTGTGTGTGTGAGAGAGAGAGAGAGAGAGAGACACACACACAAAATGTATTTCTCATCAATTCGCAAAACTAAAAACAGCTGAAAAACAAATCTAGATGTATTTGATCTAGCTGTTAAAGCTAATGGAAACTGTCATATAAGGATTTGCACATGATTGACGAAAGTCAAGGGTGACTAGAAAGTTAGCCGATTTTGCATGCAATCCAAAGTGACTAGAGAGCCTGTTGCCAGATATATAGGCAGTGATGTGTGTGAACACACTTAGGACCGCCGGGGCACTTTTTCCCTCTTTGGGAGGTTTTTTCCCCCGGCTTGTATATACGCCCATTATTCTAGGGCTAACTTATCTTTGTACATTGACATAATCTAATACTGTGTGTTGTGTGCATTCTTGCTTCTTCTTCTTCTCCAAGTTTTATGTGCTTTCCTGCAACCCTAATTCCAACAATTGGTATCAGAGCAGGCATCGGCTCCCAGGGCTACACCGCTAGCACCCTCTGACTCACGTTCTCCGATTGAGGTGAGCTTTCATGAGCGCTTGTAGGTCCCTATACTCTGTAAATACGCCCATAGGGCTTGGCATTCTCAGAAATTGCATCTGAGGTCGTTTTGGGCTCTGTTTTTGCATTACGAGTTCTGTACAGGTGTTTTCGTCATTTTGTGCAGAAATTTGACAGTGCAGTTTTCTGCAAAACAAGCATACGTATTCTATTGTGGACCGTGCTACATAGCACGAGTTGTTTTTTGTTCAGTCTTTGCTTCATTACAGGTAGCTTTTGCATCAGTTTCAGTTAGTGGCCATGGCTGATAACAGCAATGATGTATTTCGCATGTTGTCTATTTTTGCTGATGACAAACTGGATGGAGACAACAACTACCCACTTTGGGCATACATGATGCAGCATGTTTTGGTTACAAAAGGAGTGTGGAACATTGTGCAGGGTATGGATGTACGTCCAGGTTCTGTGGATGTAGGATCTGTTGAGGATGTTGCAGGTTCTAGCAGCTCTACTGTTGCTCTGCTGTTTTACCCACTGCTGAACAAGCTCATTGGGATGGTAAAGATGCGCAGGCTCATGCCTTGATTGCACTTTCTGTCAAACGTAACATCACTCCACATATTCGTTCAGCTAAAACAGCAAAACAGGCTTGGGATATTCTAGCTGGTTTGTATGCAGGTCGTAACGAGGCAAAAATCTCTTACCTGCGTAAAGAGCTAGAATCGAAGATTATGCAGGAAGATGATGACATGAATGTTTTTCTTGCTGAGATTAAAGATCTCAAGGAACAATTGATTTCTACAAGTGAGATTATTCCTGATTATTCTCTTGTGCCGACTGTTCTTGATGCTTTACTTGAGTCATATCAGACTTTTGCTTCCACGTGGAGACTTGTTACTGAGGACAGACCTGATGTTGTCAAGTATGATACTTTAGTCAACAAGCTCTTGCAAGAAGCGCAGTCCAAGCAAAACAGGGCTAGGCAGCGTGCAGTTGATCAGGCATTTATTGCTGCCCAGCAGAGAAGAAGTGGTAAGGCAACCCCTTCCACTGTTTCTTCTCCTATTAGTAGGTTTGCAACTTCTTCTCCTTCCACACGTAACAACAATAGGTCTGAGAAGGCTCTTGATAAAGGCAAGAAAAAGATCAGGTGCAACTATTGTAAGGCAACTGATCATGTCATTAAGAATTGCCCTAAGCTAAAGGCTAAAGAGGCAAAGAAGAAAGAGTAAAATGCAGCCACAATAGTGGATGCTTCTACAAATGCAGATTCTGCAAATGTTGTACAGGATACAGAATGGGCGTTTAGCGTGTATTGCTAGTATGACCCATCTGTACATGATGCATGTTTGGCAGTTTTTGTTGACTCTGATGTATGGTATTTTGACAGTGGTGCTACAAAGCACATTACCTCGCATCGTGATGATATGTTCACTTGTCTTGAGGCTGTCTCTAATGGGAATACTGTCACATGTGCCAATAATGCTTCTTACCCAGTGAAGAGCATTGGTAAAATTATGCTTACTGCTGCAAATGGAAGCGCTTTCAAACTTTCAGATGCTTTGTATGTGCCAGGGATAAAGAAGAATCTATTGTCTGTCTCTGCACACTTGCTAGACTTGGACTTGTAGTAGTCAAATTTGTGGATGACAGATGTACTATTCATGATTTGACTTCTGGTGATACGATTATTGCATCTGGTACCTTGTTTCGTGGGCTGTATAGGCTCAATTCTTATGACAAGTGTGTGGAAGATTCAGCAAATGCAGTTTCTGATGAAAAGGCACTTTCAGATGCAAAACTATGGCATGCTCGTTTTGGTCATCTGAACTTTGCTAGTTTGCTGCGTTTGCAGAAATTTGATATGGTCGCTTCATTGCCCCCTCTTGAGGCACCATTAAAACATGTTTGTGAAGGCTGTATTTTGGGCAAAAATGCAGCGTTCTGCGTTTCCAAAGGATGGTTCTGTGCGGGCCACTCACAAATTGCAACTTGTACATAGTGATGTATGTGGGCCTATGCAAACTCCGTCATTTGGTAAACACTTGTACTTCGTGACTTTCATTGATGATTACTCAAGGCATGCATGGGTATATCCACTGAAGGCAAAGTCCGAAGTGTTTTTGTGCTTCAAACAGTTTTTGCTTATGGTTGAAAATGTATCCAATTGTACTGTGGGCACCCTCCATTGTGATCGAGGGGGGGAGTACATGTCTAAAGAGTTTGATGCATTTCTGGCTAGTCGTGGGATAAAACACCAATGTACAGTGCTGTATAGCCCTCAGCAAAATGGTGTTGCTGAGAGGAAAAACATGTCACTTATGGAGATGGCACGATGTATGGTCAAGAGCCAAGCTTTGCCACATGTGTTTTGGCTTGAGGCGGTCATGTGTGCTGTATATGTACTTAACAGGTGTCCCTTGCAGTCTATTACTCCATACGAAGCTTGGCATGGCAGGAAGCCTTCTATTGGTCACTTGCGTATCTTTGGTTGCTTGGCCTATGCTTTAGTGCCTGTGCAACAACGTAGAAAATTGGATGATAAGGCTGTCAAATGTATTTTTGTTGGTTACAATGCTGAGAGCAAGGGTTACAGATTGTATCATCCACAGTGAAAGAGTATCTTGATTAGTCGAGATGTTGTTTTTGTGGAAGATGCTGCGCAGCCTTTGTTATCATGTACCAAAGAGATGTACCAAAGAGACAGGTGTGAGCTCACGGGATGTATTTGATACATTAATTCAAATGTAAGTCCTAATGAGGCAAATATTCAGCCTATGCAGATGACATCATAGATCAGCCTATTTCTGATGCAGATTTACAGGATGTAATTTATGAGGATAGGGCTAAAAATGAGCAGGCTAGAGGTATGCCTAAATGGCCGGTGCAAACCTTGCGTGATAGTAAAATTGATGCACCTATGTCTAGTCGTACTCGTTCAGGTTTTCAGCATGCCTCTTATGCATCAGATTGTTATGCTTTGGCTGTGTCTAGTATGTGTGAAGAGGAAGAACCTCTTTCATTTAATGAGGCACAAAAATCAGAAAATTGGTTGGCTGCAATGCAAAGTGATGCTATAATGAAGAATGATACATGGTTGCAATGCAAAGTGATGCAATTGGTTGGCTGCATTGCAAAGTGAATATGATGCTATAATGAAGAATGGTACATGGTCTTTGTGTGATTTGCCTATTGGTAAAAAGGTCATTGGATGTAAGTGGGTTTTTAAGTTGAAACGAAAGCCAGATGGCAGTGTTGATCGCTATAAGGCTAGACTTGTTGCAAAGGGTTATGCTCAAGAAAAGAGCATTGATTTTGATGAGACCTTTGCTCCCACTTGTCGTATGACTACCATTCGTAGCATTTGTGCATTGGCAGCTCATAATGGTTGGAATGTACATCAGTTGGACATAAAGATTGCGTTCTTGAATGGAGATTTACATGAGGAGGTGTATGTATCGCAGCCTCATGGTTTTGTTCAAAGAGGGCAAGAAAACAAAGGGTGCAGGTTGAAAAAGGCTTTGTATGGTTTAAAGCAAGCTCCACGAGCTTGGTATGAAAAGATACATGCATATTTGACTGAAGATTGCGTTCTTGAATGGAGATTTACATGAGGAGGTGTATGTATCGCAGCCTCATGGTTTTGTTCAAAGAGGGCAGGAAAACAAAGGGTGCAAGTTGAAAAAGGCTTTGTATGGTTTAAAGCAAGCTCCACGAGCTTGGTATGAAAAGATACATGCATATTTGACTGCACATGGTTTTCAGAATAGTCCAACAGAAAGCACTTTGTATATTAAACATGTGGATGATCTACATCTAATCATTGCTCTCTATGTCGATGACATGCTGCTCACAGGACCAAATGAGAGTCATATTGCTGATTTTAAGGCTGACTTGAATGCCTCTTTTGAGATGTTAGATTTGGGGCATTTGCATCATTATTTGGGGATACAATTTAAGCAGTGTGATGGAGGTATTGCTTTGTGTCAGACAAAGTATATTGAGACATTGTTACGGAGATTTGGCCTTGAAGACTGCAAGCCTATTGCTACTCCAATGGAGACAGGTTTGAAGTTGTCTTCATGATGCTGGAGATCACTTTGATGTCACACTCTATCAGACAGCTGTTGGTTGCCTCATTTATGTATGCATTACGAGGCCGGACATTCAGTTTGCAGTCTCAGAGGTGAGCAGGTTTATGCATAGCCCAGGGTCTCAGCATTGGAAGGCAATTAAACGCATCTTTCGCTACTTGAGTGGCACCATACATCTTGGGCTGTTTTATCCCAAGGGGGGATCATTGCCGCTAGATTTACATGCTTTTTCGGACTCAGATTAGGCTAGTTGCTATGACACAAGAGTGTCCACAAGTGGTTTTTGTTTCATGCGCTCGGTAGCTCATGCATATCTTGGTTGAGCAAGAAGCAACCTACTGTGGCCACTTCTAGTTGTGAAGCTGAGTACAAGGCAGCTTTCACAGCTACGGTTGAGTGTGTGTGGCTCAGACGGCTTATGGTGGTTGACTTGGGTGTTGGACAGGAGTGTGCCACCTCTATCTACACTGACAGTCAGAGCGCATTGGCAGTTTGCGAGAAACCCAGTTTTTCATGCTCGCACAAAGCACATTGAGGTGTATTATCACTATGTCAGGGAGAGACTCTCAGCAGGAGAGATCAGCTTGGCATATGTGCCAACACAGGACAACCTCGCCGATCTTTTCACAAAGGCGCTTCCTCGTGAGAAGTTTGAAGCTTTCCGCAAAGCTTTGGGCTTGCTCCCCTTTGTGGACTGATCTACTTTAGGCATGGCACTTCCCTATACATGAGTGCCAGCTCTCGTTTTCACACCATCACTCCCAGGGGGGATTTGTTGCCATATATATAGGGAGTGATGTGTGTGAACACACTTAGGATCGTCGGGGCACTTTTTTCCTCTTTAGGAGATTTTTTCCCCCGGCTTGTATATACGCCCATTATTCTAGGGCTAACTTATCTTTGTACATTGACGCAATCTAATACTGTGTGTTGTGTGCATTCTTGCTTCTTCTTCTCCAAGCTTTGTGTGCTTTCCTGCAACCCTAATTCCAACAGAGCCCAAAATCTTGTCCACTCCAAAAAAGGAGCCATTTCTACTAGTCTCCTCTCATATCAAGGTCCAGAAGTTCCTAGAGAAATGTGTATCACAGAATGTGGCAATCAAATACACATATAAACTATTCAAGAAATCTTGAGTGTCAATACAACAATACAACATCATAGAAAGTGGCACATATACATATATTGTGTTTGTGTATTGGGGGGGGAATGTATGCATGTGACTTAATGCCACATAACACCAAAGTTACACTTATGTGTTTTTCATGTGTAGCTTAATGAGAAGGCACCATGTCTACCATCATGATGTGTATGTAAGACCCGATTCATTTGCTGATCTTGTCACACCATTTCAAATCCAATTAGAAGTGACTTTACATGGATTAGCACGAGAATCTCAAGGTTTGTGAGAATGGCTAGTGTCTAAGGGAATAAATGTTTCTCATAATGTGTCTACAAACCAATTATATGTTCACAAGTCAAACTTTTGTTGTTATTTAGAGAAGTATCATCAAATTTCAAGGTGATAGGTTTATAGGCATTTGTGAATGTGATTCCATGTTAATATGAGTGTCATTTTTTAAAGATAAAAATACTCACAAGTTCTCTAGTGTTGATAAATAAGTTGGCCAAATGGCTTGATTAGCATTTCAATATTATATTAGTGCACATGCACAAATTTAAATGATAGATGCATGCATGCATGCATACATACTAACATATTTATATGCATACATGCATACATACTAACATATTTATATGCATACATGCACACACATACTTACATGTGTAAATACATAGGTGTGTGCATGTATGTATGCAAGTACATATGTACTTATGTGTAAATACATAGGTGTGTGCATGTATGTATGCAAGTACATATGTACTTATGTGCATATGCATGTCAAAAACATATACGAGCACACACGTTCTTATGTGCATACGTACATCAAACATATATACATACATACATGTATGCATGTGTGAATGTATGTACATCTTGTGTGTATGTGTGTATGCTAAACACATATACATACATGTATGCATGTGTGAATGTATGTACATCTTGTCTGTATGTGTGTATGCCAAACATATATACATACATGTATGTATGTGTGAATGTATGTATGAATGCATGCACGTACATATGTGCTTATGTGTGTACTTACGTATCCATGTGTGAATGCATGCACGTACATATGTGCTTATGTGTGTACTTACGTATCCATGTGTGAATGTATGCACGTTCATATGTGGTTATGTGCGTACTTACGTATCCATATACATTTTGAAAGAGGGTGTGTATGTATGAATGCATGCATGTACATCTTGTGTGTATGTATCAATATGTACTTGTGTGTGTACTTACGTACCCATGTACATTTTGAAAGAGTGTGTATATACTTATGTGTGTACTTACGTATCCATGTGCATTTTGAAAGACTGTGTATATACTTATGTGTGTACTTACGTATCCATGTGCATTTTGAAAGAGTATGCATACTCTTTCAAAATGTACATGGATATATGTGTATGTGCATGCATTCATACATACACATACAAGAGTGTGTGTATGCACATACGTATGTACTTATGTACGTACATACATATCCATATACATTTTGCAAGAGAGTGTGTACACGTGTGTATAGTAACATTTCAAAATTATTATTATCTTTATAGTAAGTGTAAAGAAACAAATCTCATTCCTCGAGTAAGAGATGTAATCATGGCAAGCATTAACCCTATAACTAACATGGATGTAAACTTTGCAAATCTCATGCCATAACTTATTTCATTAAAGATAAATAAAAGCATAAAGAATTTCTATTAGGATACATCGTTAGGGATGATTGTGAGTTATGTCCTAGTGTAGCTCACAAGCACGGAAGGCCCTTTTTTTGGGTGAAAGAGAATTGCAATGCATATCTTCTAAAAGGGGCCTTATTCTATGAATATACCTCAATGAGATACTTTCTATAACTTTGAAGTTAGACAAAACATGAATCTTTGAAATGCATCTCAAGGGGAAGGAAACATAGAGGGGAGGAGGAGGAATCTGGGGGTATGGAATAAAGGTGACGTGGGGGTGTATATTGTGTGAAGATCAACTAAAACTTGGTAGTTACTCAGGGGATTTACACACTTATGTCGTGAATCCCCAAACTCTTCCGTAAAAATAGGGTGGGAAGAAAGATGGACGTGGGAGACTCCTTGTCCGTGAGAATGGGTAGGGGAGATCTCCCCGATTTTATTGATTCCATTCCAAGAAACCAGGTTGCACCACATGTGTAAAGGACCTAGTAAGAATCCTTAAGAAGCCATCTAAATTTAGGGATATCAAGATCCGAGGAGGAGGTACTGGGTGTGAATCACCTTAGATGGCATCTAATTTTAATACCCACTTTGACTTTGAATTAGAGAAAAGGTAAAGAAGGATTCGCGTGGTGTGTGTGGAAATTAAAAAAAGAGAGGAGGAGACGTGGAAAGGAGAATTAGCATGAGTAGTGGGGGTACCTAGAGAGAGATCCATCATGTACAAAAGAAAATGAAGTTTCCAAAAAGGCAAAAGAGAGTGGAATCGAGCTTTACACGTGGCATTACTTGAGGGCGAAGGCTATAGGGGTGGGTATAAAAGAAGGGGCAGCCAATTGTGTGCTGTTTTGTGCGCGTCTTTTAAATTTTTTTTAATAGGGGCGTGTCCATCAATCACCATCGAGAGTGCTATCCAGCTGCCAAATTAGTGGAGCCCCTACATTTGGCTGCTTACGTTCGATATTCGTTTCACACTACATTTGGGCGCGTCGAGCACCTCTAGAATTCTGAAGAAGCCAAATCTGCCCCCAAAACGGCCGCCGAATTAGCAGCGCAGCTACTCCGATAGCCATATATAGAGGCGCCTCCACATCTGGGGGAGCTTAGCCGGCTTAAAACCACAGGTGGGTCTACTGCCACGCCCCTCCATTTTCCATGCTGGAAATCTTGTTTTTCCTGGAAGCCACATCAGCAAACGAGTCTGCATTTTTCGAGTGACATGGGACTTTCTGTTAGAATTGCCATATTTTTAATTTAGTTTTTCCTTTTTTTTCATATATCTATATACTATAATAATAATAATTCTCATGTATTGGGCCATCTTTTCTTCAGTACATCCTTTTTGTTTCTCTCAAAATTCTTTTTAATTCAAGAGAGTTTTTAAAAAAAGATGGATGCTCTTTATAATTTGATTCATCTCTTGTGTTTCGATTTCAGCTTTTTGTGTTTCTACCCAGTTTTCCCAAAACGCTTCTCGCACTAATGAAGTGGCTGGAGAGGATTTTCAAGGGCCCTTCTCCCGTCAGAATGGGAGAGCACGATACCAGATACGATGATAACACAGGCCGCACTCGAGTGAGTTTCTGTCAGCCTATAATTCTCCTCTCTGTGTGTGTGTGCGCGCGCGCGCGCGCGCCTGCATCTTCAAGCTTACCTCTCTTAATTGCTCTTCTTTTGTCGTTAATGTTCATTGCTTTTCCTTTTGTCGTTGAATGTGCTTCAACTTTAAGTGTTGATCTCGACGTTCAGTGCTTTCTCTTGAGCAAAGTTCAACCTGTGATCCGAGTACTAACATGGCCAAGTCATGCAAATTGAGTCTAAACATGGCTGTAAACCTTGCAATTTGAGCATGAAAATGATGGATTATGGGCTTGAATATAAATCATCAGACGTCGGTGCACACACCCTGTTCGCTTTCTCATGTGTCCAGATGCTTTACAAACATTGTGCAGGACCACAAACCGCAAGAACAACCAGAAGACGAGGAGCTCGACCATGCGATTGCTCTCTCTCTTACAGAAGACGATCAAAGAAAAGCAAAAGGCAAGGGAATTGTTTTGTTTTTGGGAATAATTAGATTAGATAAGTACCAAGGATCGATCTCAGTGCCTGATCGTCAGCAGGAGGGCTAGAGCCTGCTGGCTAAGGGCAAGAGCTTTTAAATGATTCTTTGTTCCCTTGTGTTTGTGTGTGTGTGTGTGGGCTGGCTTTGCACATGTCCCAGTTCTTCCACACCCCCCCCCCCCCCCCCAAAAAAAAAAACAAACAAACAAACAAACAAACAAACAAAATTGTGTCATTAGTAGCATTAAAATCTCTGTAGTAGATATTGTTACGCTTGGAATCCTTATGAACTATGGGAGGGTGAGCTAACATAATGATGTTGTTATATGTCAGGCCATGACACAGATGAAGATCTGGCAAGAGCTTTGCAAGCAAGTATGGATCTGCATGCGCCATCATCTCGAGACAATTCTGTACCAGTCCATCACATCACGTCCAGGCAAAGGTAGTGATTGGAATCCTTCTTCAACTGGCGGGCTACAAAGTGCATAATGATGAATGGATACTGCTTATTTTTATTTGATGGTCTCCACTATATGCGTAGTCCTACATTTCCTTGCTGGTTTGAATTAGGAGCTATAGATCTATAGCTTGATTTATTAAGGGTTTATGAAGCAAAATCTTTGTACTATAGGATTTGTGAAGGTTTCAAGAAAGAGATTGGTATAGCTTGATTTAGTAAGGGTTTATGAAGCAAAATCTTTGTACTATAGGATTTGTGAAGGTTGCAAGAAAGAGATTGGTTTTGGACGATATTTGAGCTGCATGGGTGCAATCTGGCATCCTTACTGCTTCCGTTGCCATGCGTGTGATAGTCCCATCACTGAGCATGAGGTAATCATCACTTCCTTCTACTCAAATGTGCCTAAATCCTAGATAGTAATGACAATGCCATGAGCATTTTATGGTGGTGTTTTTGATAAATACAAGCAACTCCTCTGAATGTCTTTTGGAAATATTGTGCAGTTCTCGATGTCAGGGAACCATCCCTACCATAAGGGCTGCTACAAACAGCTGTTCCATCCAAAGTGTGATGTGTGCAAAGACTTTGTAAGTATGATGTCATGTGCCGATGCTTTAAATTTCAATGTAGAAGTAACAGTAAATACCATAGTTGTTTGGGCTCTCAACATTTCTATATGATCCCCTTATCAGATTCCAACCAACCGTACAGGCTTGATAGAGTACCGAGCCCATCCCTTTTGGGGACAAAAATACTGTCCCACACATGAGATAGACAGCACGCCTCGCTGCTGTAGCTGCGAACGTGTCGAAGTAAGCAAGAGCCCACAAGCAAAGAAACCTTTATATTTTTCTAGCAGCTTGTATTTACACATAAGATCATTACATGATTGTTTCTAGATGGCTCTCACACTATCACTTTGCTCATTGAATTCATCAGTCTAAGGATGCCCAGTACATATCCCTGGGAGATGGGCGCAAGTTGTGCTTGGAATGCCTACATACTTCAATCATGGACACAGGCGAATGCCAACCACTCTATCACGAGATCCGTGACTTTTACGAAGGAATGAACATGAAGATTGGGCAGCAAGTCCCAATGCTACTGGTTGAGAGGCAGGCTTTAAATGAAGCCATAGAGGGAGAAAAGGATGTAAGTTTTGCGCCTCTTCAACACGACAATTGAATTGTGTTAGAGCATTTCAAATTAAAATGTGCCTTCTAAGATGGTCAAAAAATCTCAACTTTGGCATGTTGGGCTTGTTAGGGACAACACCACATGCCTGAGACACGAGGCTTGTGCTTGTCAGAAGAACAAACTGTCAATACGGTAAGTTTTACACCATTTTCTACATTAATTATTACAGTTTTATCTTAGGTTGCTTTGTTATTTGCTCCTTTAATTCTCATGATGAGGTTTAAGGAACGCCACCTACATGCATGAACCTTTGAGAAATACCCCTGTATACGCAACAAGTGTGAACTTCATAGCAACAAGTGTGGACTTCATATACCATTTTATATGCAGAAACCCTTGAATTTACACCTGTGTATACTACATAAACACAGATTTTAACATGTAAAAATATTCCTCCAAATTTTTCATATATGGTTTGTCCAAGCTATAAAAAAAAACCATATTCTGCACGCACATGTTACATAGGCGCTAGCTGCAAGAACCCCTTGTTGCATGTATGCCAGAAATGGATTGATTCTTCTTCTGCTTTGCGCTTTGCAGATATTTAGAAGACCAAGGATTGGTGCTGGGAATCGATTTGTAGAAATGAGAACAGGGCCGACGAAATTGACCCGCCAATGTGAAGTAACAGCCATACTCGTGTTGTATGGCCTGCCTAGGTGAAGCCTTGACATTCCAAATAATCATAAGTTACATATTTATGTTACGTTGTGGTGAATCATTGAAGTTTTTGACATGATTAGATTTTTGTTCGAGTTTATTTGCATAATAATGTGGATCCTGCTGGGTCAGGTTGCTTACAGGCTCAATATTGGCACATGAGCTGATGCATGCATGGCTTCGCCTCAACGGTACCCATTTCATATGATTTGTAGTTTTTACAATTAGTATATATGTACTTGAGTGGTTAAGAAGATGTTGGCAGTGGGCTTTATCATGAATCGCAATGCTTTGGCCTGCTGACATACTGTCCAAGTTTTAACCCTGGCACCTACATCTAATTAATCTCTCTCAAAAAAAAGGCTGAATGCTCATACATCATAGGTGTGGGGTTATGTTGTTGCAGAATTCCGAAACCTTCGCCCCGATGTCGAGGAGGGAATTTGCCAGGTGGTTGCACATATGTGGCTTGAATCCGAAGTCATGGCAGGTTCAAGCAGCTCCTCATCATCCAAAAAGTCCAAAGCTCCCAAGACTGCCATTGACAAAAAACTTGGAGAATTTTTCCTCCATCAAATTGCCATGGACTCCTCACCTATATATGGTGGAGGCTTCCGAGCGGGCCATGCTGCTATGGTGCAATATGGTTTGAGACGCACACTAGACCACATCAAGAAGACAGGTGACTTTCCACTTTGAAATCAAGCGGTCACAGCTTATACAAATAGATAAAGCTAACCGACTACAAGAGAACACAGCATGTTATCTTGTGCCTATGTATCCAATCCTTTGGTTGAAGCTTTCTATCCAGTATTGATGCATAGATTCTGGATAAGCACCCTTTGGATTGGATGGCCAGGAGCTACCATTATACCATGGTGAGTATTGACTACTGCGTCATATTTACAGAGCTGAAATGACAGAATAAAGTATGGTACTGATGCATAAGATTAGGGCTTAGTACCTTCATGCAGTAGTGAGCTTACGCCATCACAAACCAGTTCTAAATTGCTGGATAAAGTTTTATAGGAAAATTGTTCATCTATCTTACCTTGAAAATCAAGGAAACTACCACCTAATATCTATTTGTTGGCTCTTTTAAACTTATTACTTTGGTTTCCAATTAAGTTTTCCAAATGAAAACACAATTTACTCTGTACCCCAACACAAACTCGCTCCCTTCTTTTCTGCACACCCACCTCCCTCCTTTCCAGGACCCTACTTTTGTGAATAGTTAGGATGCCCATATAAAGAGTTTAAAACCAATGCCTGGATCATGTGTTCTAGCTTGCAATGGTGGGGAAGTGATGGAAGGAAGGGGCTCCTCATTCAGATCGTTCATTTCAAGATAGACTTGGCTATTTGACCTTAGTGGTGCTCAGTTGGCTTCATCCTCTTATTAGAATCCATCATCCATTATCTTGCACCACATTCCTCGAAGGTACTCTCATTTGTGGAAGATCTAAAGGGTGTGCAAGTGGCTGATGCTCACAATACTCTTTCCTTGATCCTAGCTATTTGAAGAGGTAGCAAGTGTAGGTTGGGTGGCAATGAGCAAGGCCATTCCCTTTGGATGGTTGAACAATAGAGGGTCCTTTGCCTGGAGCACCGCATTCACTCACCAAATGACCCAAGGTATAGACTTTAGCCTCATGACCCAAGGTATAGACTTTAGCCTTTGTAGTCCAAGATTAGGTTGAGGCTGACATTCCCAAGTTGAATAGATATGATAGGAGGAACTTTTGGTCTGGTTCATATGAGGACACATATTTGAAAGTAGGAGAGTTAGCTTGGACGAGAATGTCCTCGCATTTTAAAAAACCCCCTATGGTGTGACTGATATACTCTGCAAGATTTCTCTGGTCCCATACTTTGTGGGCTAAAGGCAATGTACATCATCACTAGATGGCAGTAGGGAGGAGTGTGATGTGGGAAAAAATGGCTGCCATATGTTTATTATAAATATAACCCCTTTTGTAGAAGGGTCATTCAGGGTTCAGGTAGAGATCCTACTAATTAGTCAATGATGGTGCACTTCTTCTCAAGAGTTTTTGTTAGGACATCCTGAAAAAAGTGAGATATCCCCTGCCCATGGCTTATGGATGGAGTGTCTCCCCCGTCCATCCCATGCAACTTATTTTTCAAGAACACCAGAAAGAAAGGGGAGCAGCATGCTGGGGTTTATCCAGAGGTAACAGAGGTACAGGGTTCGAATCTAATGGCATGTTATTCTAGTACCCTTGCCTCCTACTCACATAGTGGAAAGTGATGGCATGTGAAGACAAGAATGCTTACCTTGAGCTGCACACCAGGCAATTTTTTTATTACAAACTAGCCTGCCACCTGATAGTCTGTGGAAGAATAAGGTTTTGGGACGAGTAAGCATGAATTAAAGTTCCATTCTCTCGACATCGCTCACTCAGACCTCCAAATCAATCATATTCTAATTGGTTGAAAAAGCCCATTAGGCCCTCCAAAATACTATTAATCAATCAAACTTTAAAGCCCATTATAAGACTGCTAAAATATTATTATTAATTACACTTTTATTGTTTGAAAGAAAAGTGGGCTGCCCCCAATGGCCCATGGTCATACTAAACAATAGCATTATGCTGGGACTACACATCCGTCAAAATATAGAAGAGACTTTCATGACCAAGCATTTTTATTTGAACATGAGATTATATATACATATATATATATGTATGGACACACACACACATACATACATATACATATGTATATGTACATGTGTGTGTGTGTGTGTGTATATATATACATATATATATATATATATATATATATATATATATATATATATATATATATATATGTATATATACACATATAAATACATACATATATATACATATATGTATGTATATATGTATGTATATATATACATACATGTATGTATATATATACATATATACATATATGTATATACATATATATATGTATATACATATATGTATATATGTATATATATACATACATGTATGTATATATATACATACATATATACATACATATATGTATATATATGTATATATACGTATGTATACATACGTATATATACATATATGTATACATACGTATATATACATATATATACATATATGTATGTATATATGTATGTATATATATACATACATACATATGTATGTATATATATATATGTATATATATACATACATATGTATGTATGTATATATATACATACATATGTATATATATACATACATATGTATGTATGTATACATATATATACATACATATATGTATATATATGTATGTATGTATATGTGTATATATACACATATACATATATATATATATATATATATATAATGTCTGTATATATATGTCTATGTATATATGTATGTATGTTATATATATACATATATGTGTATGTTATATATATACATATATGTGTATGTGTGTGTAAGGAGAAATTGAGAGCTTATCCTTGGCTTTCAAATGCATTTTTGTGTGAGGAGACTTCAACAACTCTCCTGAATACGATGATAATAGTAACCACAAATCGCATATGCGTGTTTGTCACAGTGGCATGGTACACTTCAATATATGGGAGCATTTGATTCTGGAAACACTTGATGCCTACCATGCAAGGGTATACTTTCCATCACAATGCTATTACTAATTATTGGGGTCGTCTAGTCAATATAATACTTATGAATGCATGTGAATGCAAATCAATGTCTAGACGAGCCCAATAGTTAATAATAGCATTGTGATGGAAAGTATCATACTTATCAACATTTTGCATGTGAATCCAAATCAATATGATACTTTCACATGCAAAATGTCAATAGACTACTCAACATGTCTTTTTTTAGATCATTACCCATTATGGATGATGTTGCATCTTGGCATATCAATAATTGATGTTCCACTTCCACAAAAGAGGTTACTGCTCAGATCAACAATAGCTCTCTAAAACATCAAGTTTTTGTTGATTTGGTGGCTCATGCAATGCAACCCTCGAAGATGCATATGTTTGTCGACATTGACATGTCTTGGCGTAGATTCGCCACTCGCATGCAAGCTATTATTTTTTATTATGGTAAATTGTTCTTTGGAGAAGAAATAGGTAGAGTGAAGGATGAAAAATTCATCGCTCAACAACTCACTGAATGTAGTCATCAAAGAAGTCTTGATGATTAAGAGCAAGAGGCATTGATGCAAGCAAGAATTTGTCTTAAGAGAAACGATGAAAGAAAACTGCAAAAGTGGTAGATCTTGTCAAGACAAAAACATCTAAAAGACACAGGTTGCTCGTCTAAAGGATTTTTCAAGGGTTTGCATGCTTCGAGGACTTTACAATGTATTCATACAATTAAGAATCAAGATGGTTGTTAGATTGATAATAGGCAACAATGCAAGGGAAGTTTATGGCTACTTCATTAGCTTTTTGTAGCCCCCAATAAACGTACTTAGCAAATTATTGATGCATGGCACCTACTTCACAATGTAAATAGAATTATGTCCCAACAACAAGCATCTGATTTGGAGGTTGAATTCACCATGGAAGAACTACATCATACACTACATAATATGGGCAAATGGAAATCCCCACGCTGGGATGACTTGATAGTAGAATTTTTTGGCATTCTGGAATATGCTAAAATTTGAGCTGCTTTTTATGGTTAATTGTTGTTGGCATTTGGGGGTACTCCCTTCTTCCTGGAAAGAGAGATTGGTTCGCTTATTTTTTTTTTTAACATCTTTGTGAAAACCTATCAGATTGGAGACCAATAACTCTTATGCATGTGGTTTACAAACTGGTTGCAAAAAATGCTGGTTAACCATTTGAACAACATCTTACATGAGGTTATACACCCTGCACAATATGGCTTTGTGCCCTAAGGATAAATAATGGATAACATTGCCAATGCTTACATTGTTGAAGAATATGTGAAATATGATGTACTCATAATGCAAAAGACATAGAAAAAGCATTTGATACAGTGCAGAAAGCTTCAAACTTCTCTCGAGGCAACGTCTTCGTGAACAGATCTGCAACATTGTCTTGTGTAGAGCAGGAAGATAATGAGATCTCCCTTGCATGAATCCTCTCCATGACATAGTGATAATGAATCTCTATGTGCTTAGTACATGCATGAAACATTGGGTTTCGTGCCACGGCTATAGCACTCTAACTGTTAATGAGTATGGTGGTGGGTGTCTGCTGACACTCACGAAGATCAATCACATCAATCTCCTCAGCCATACACAACCTATTGTGGCTGTAAAGGCTATCGTGTACTTAGCCTCACAAGTAGATGTGGCAATAGTGGGCTGCTTTTTGCTTAGCCATTTTTCTTTCCAAGGAATAAATACTCAAGATGATGTTAAAATAATTATGGATGCGATATGTATGGTCTTGTGGCTTGAAAATTAATTTTGCTAAGTCTAAGCTTCTACCGCTTATGATTGGCACTCTATTCTTTGGTCGGGGTAGATAATCTCACCAGAACAGATGGTCAGACATCTTGGGTACCCTCTAGGCTAGAATGACTCTCTGAAGCGAGAACGATAATGGGTGTTGGACAAGCTAAATTTCAAACTCCAATGTTGGAAATTATCTACCTAGTCGTTGCATGTTAGATTGAGAATAGTGCAATCCATTTTAATGGCTTATATTCAATTTCACTTGCCTCTTGCTCCCTGGCATTCAACAAATTTAGATAGTTTCATGTTTTCAACATTAGCACATTTGTGGTGTACTAAGGTGGACAGAAAACCGATTAGGCTACTCAAAAAGCATTTGGTCTGTACTCCAAGAATGCATGGTGGTCTCCATATGCTAAATTTGCACTTTCATGTTATTGCCAAGAAAGATTCTCTTCTTCTGAGTTTCTTGGAGCGAAAACAACCCCGGACTTTACTGTTATCGAGTCTTATTTTTACAACAATGAAAACTCCAACCTTTAGGCATTGGATGATTACTCATGCTGAAGGTATATTTGGATACGTAGAGGGGCACATTCTTGGATGCCCGTCTTCCATGAAATTGATTCAAGACTGGCAGACTCTGATGGCTCAAATGAAATGGTCTATCGGCTACCTAATGAAGGAAACTCCTTTCGCAGAGAGAGCATTCATTGGAATCATTCATTTCAACCGCCTGTTGCTCTTTCACAGTCGAGAAAGGCTTATTTCCTTTCTACCAAAGTAGTCAGATATGTTGAGGATATGGTGAATGATAGGCTTTCTTTTCCACAAGCTATGACACTTTCTTTTCCACAAGGTATGACACTTTACAATTTAGGTCTACATCACACACCGATATGGTGAACCATAGCTTCTATACATCATGATTTTCAGCTTGTACCTTCTCTAGAATTGAGTCATAGCTTGAAATATTGGATTTTGGTGGGTCAAAATGCATGTTATCATGTGGTGCCCTTTCACAATATGACTGCAGCCAGTTGTGATATTTGTGGGTATTTGGCAATTTTTTTTGGCTATTTGGTAGAATTTTCTCGACTTTACCAAAATTTAATACTTTCATTACATGGTCTAGATTTTGGGCCCTATGGTCCATTTATACTGGCCTTTACCTTCCCAAGGCTATATCATGTTCCTACCCTCAGCACTATCTCCCCACGAGGTCTTAAAGACCCTTGTCATAGATGGTGTTGATCAAAATTGCGACGCCTTTTTTCAAATCGGATAAAGTAAACTAGGGTAAGTAAACTAGGGCAAGTAAACTAGGGGTAAAAAATATAAAATATAATGGCTTGAAACCACATGGTTTCATTGCTTGATGGTATAATGTAGTGGTAAGATGTTTTTAATGTTGATCCAAGGTCCACAGTTCAAATCCACTTTTGCACATATCTTGCTCCAAATTTTTCTAAGTCCCAAACCCAAATTCACCCTCATCCCATGAGAAGTAAACTAGGAAGTGCTGAGTAAACTACGAAGTAAACTAGGAATTGCTGAGTAAACTAGGAAGTAAACTATGCCCGCTTAGTAAACTAGGAAGTAAACTATGCCTGCTTAGTAAACTAAGAAGTAAACTATGAAGATGAATTTTCTCAGTTTTTTAATAGTTTACTTTACTCGCCGTAGTTTACTTGGCCTTGTTTACTTCCCTAGTTCAATTCCCTAGTTTAGTTGCCCTAGTTTACTTTATCTGCAGTCAAAAAAGGCGTCTTGATTTTTTATCAATGATATCCATTGATGCCATTTGACAAGGGTCTTTAAGACCTCGTGTGGGAGATAGTGTTGAGGTGTTCCTGCTACGCTGATTGTCTCGTCTTCATGTTGGCCTTCATCTACTTCTTCTGAAACCGCTTCCTTCCCTCTTGCAGTCCATTTTGAGTTTCTTGGTTTTAGCCTTGTGATTACCCTACTTTTTTTTAACTTCTGTGTTTGCAGGACAATATATATATATATATATATATATATACCGACTCACAACACATACTCATGTCGTGCAGCCTGATGGCATCGAACCTGGGTCCTCGCAATAATGGGACCCAACTATTCTACCAACTCATCTACGCGCCCATGGGCACTTTTTTTAAACTTCTATTCAGTTTTTTCTTCTCATGTTCTCACCATGGAGAACCATGATCAAGTCTTTCATGAGAAAGTTTACACACAAGGGTATCACTTTGACTCTGCTAAAGATTCTAAAAGACTAAAGGAATCATCTCCTACTCTATAAAATCTCACTACAAACGATTATGCCAAAAATAAGGAAGTTTTCGAAGAGTACTATCACCTTATTTTTCCATTAGCAAAAATGATGTTGCACAATGGTTTAAAAATGTATTGAGTCGATGCTTTGTTGATGGTGTGTATTATGCAGCACGTGGCTTTTTTTAAGTGGTCAATAAAATGAATGTGCCGATAAAATGTATGTCATAAAATGTACAAGGGTTAAATAGCCCAAGAACTTGGAGATTGGAACTGTATGTACAGAATGAGACCAGATATAGTATGTTTATAGGAACATAATCAACATACTTTGGGTTTCTCGACTATGATATATATTATATAGGTTTGAGTATTTTTTCATAGTTTGTGTACTAGTCACAGGCAAGTTTGAATAATTTCTCTGGAGTTTGTGTACTGGTCAGACATGTATTATAGCCAATAGTGGCCTATAATGGTCCAGATGGCCGTATGATCATTATTGTGTAGTGCACGTTGAATGGCCAAGCTTACAAATTTGCACTAGTTTATGATCCCTTGATTTTAGCCCCCAAAGAGCTATGCTTTGGCATAAACTTTCACAAATGCATATCTATATGAGGACTTTAATAATTCGCCAACCACTACGTGATTACAACACTCATGGTGACTCACATATGTTTGTAGCTGGTATTATGGACAAATGTAATGCATCATTTGAATGAAAATGGCTATCTAGAAAGAAAATTGTCTAGACAAACAAGGTTACACATTTCATCATAATGCCTTTATTGAATACCATGCCAAATTGGATTGTTGGCACATCACACTGATCCAGTAACATGCCATACGTGGGATGATTATTCTCTTGGACTCTTGGATCATGGTACTTAATAGATGAGTATGTATTTAGATGTTCCATTGATGATGATGCACAACTATCAAAAAATAGGCTTTGCATGGTAAATAACAGTTTCAAAATATGGTGCTTGACATTGTCGATGCACTTTAAGCAAAAATGTTTGAGGACATAGATGTTGCTTCATGTAATTTTTTAATTTGCATGCAAGGAGTAATTATTGACTATGGAAAATGGTATTTAGGGGAAGAAAGACAAAGAATTACTTAGTAGAAAACCAATTACAAGCTCTTGAAGAGCTCAACCATACTCATTGTATCCCCTCAAGAAAAATTGGCAGAAAAAATTGACTATGGAAAATGTTGCTAGGGGAAGAAAGACAAAGAATTACTTGTTGGCAGAAAAACCTCTTGAAGAGCTCAGCCATACTCATGTTTTATCCCCTCAAGAGAGGAATTAAAAATGCAATATGCCAGGCATAAAATGGACATAAATGATCAAAGAAAACTATAAAAATGGCAAGTTTAATCATGATAGAAACCTTTTTTGGACAAGGGCTATTTTTCAAAAGCCTTCTTCAAAATTTTGTATATAATAAGGAAAAATCAATGCATTTCAAGACTTCAGATGCCAAATGGTGAATGGACACTAAATCTTATGTAGTTGGAGAAAGAATATTTCAACATTCTTTTGCAAATCATTTATGCACAAGAAGCACAAGATCTTGAAGGTCCTTTTTCAAAATTATAACTCAGTGGGTTGAGGGAAATCGCTAGGTAAGAATGGTCTAATCATGGAATTCTTTCTTTAGTTCTAGAAAATAATAGAAAAGCCACTCTTTCTTATGATCAATAAATCATGGCAACATGGTATTATGTCATCCTCTTGGCAAAAAACTAGTGCCAAAAAAAAAAATGTGTCCAAATATCTATGATTAGTTCCCTATTACATTAATGCATGTGATCTATAAATTAATCACTAAAATAATTGTTGTTGCTAGGATCAAAATGATCTTGAAAAGGACGTGCTAGCTTTGTCCCTAGTAGATGGCAAATCACAAATAATATATGTAATACAAATGTGGGAATAGAATATGCCAAATACATAGAGTAAGATGTCTTATTACTGTAAATAGATGTAGTGAAGAATTTTGATACAATTCAGTGAGATTACATTGCTGTAGTAATGCGCCAAAATGCGAGTTTACAGAAAAAATGTGTAATGTCACTTATGGGCTAAATCAAGATATCACAGCCTGGTCTATGCTAGGAAAAGGTTTGTCCTCTTGGGGAAATCAGTTAGGTAGGGTTTCCCTTTGAGTGCTTTGTTATATATAATTGCAACTCATCCTTTGTTACTTTATATGGATAAAGGAAAACTCACTAATAATGGACAACTATATGGGCTGAAAATGCCACCACATGTTCATGTTTTGGTAGCTCATGCATATGTTGATAACTTGTTCTTCTTCCCTAGAAATAGATAGCATAATCTCAATATACTTATTTTAGCACTTGAGCTTTTTGGTAAAGCTACAGAGGGCTATTCATAAACTTCAAGAAATCAAAATTTTTATCCTTGAAGGAAGCAGATTGGACAACATATTATGGCGGAGATAGATTCTTCAATCCACTGACATTGTTCAGCACTTGGGATATCCATTAAGATGGAATGTGTCGCACAGACATGCCACTAAGAATGGGTCATTCAAAAACTACAAGCAAAATTGTATTACTGGTCATTATCTACTTGGCCTCTTCATGTGCGGTTTCAAATCATGCAATCCATTCTTATGGAATACATTTAGTTTTTCTTACCACTTTGATATGGTCTAAAACACAAATTGATGGTTTTATATCATAGATAAAGAATCATAAAAAAGCGTTGAGAGATCTAAGATATGAGAGAGTATGTTCACCCAAAATATAGAGTAGACTAAACGTTCTTAATATTCATTATCATATATTGGCAAGAAAAGCAACGTTGCTACATACTTTTCTTACAGAGGAAAAACCTTGGCCACTCATGGTAGCAGTAATAAATGTACATTTTAAACACGCTCATTTGAAAATGGTAGCAATAAATGTACATTTTGAACATGTTCATTTGAAAATGGTAGTAATAAATGTACATTTAAACATGCTCAGTTGGAAAATGGCAGTTATAACATTGGGATATATTATTTGGATTTATGCATGGCAAGATTTTTGGCATACACAAGCAGATTGATTACCGACTAGAAAAAAGTGCTCCAATATTTGCATTGGTTTGGAAGGCCTCCACATATAGGGAATTCATTGAGGCATAAAAATATATATTGGAGTAGATATTTTTCTGCCCCGTTAGTGATTTCAACACCTCGACCATCTTATTTCTTATCTATGAAAGGAATATATATTGTCCAAGATGTCATATCGTCTAAGGGGCATGTTTTATCTTTCCCATGAGGCCCAAAGAAGATGGGGTTTGGGTATGCATTATAGATTTTCACAGCAACAAATTAGAACCCAATTGTAGCCCTTTGAGAATATGTTACCTGACCCTCAACATAGTAGACTGAAAGATTGGAGATAGGAGACACTTATTTGAGTAAAATTTGCTTTCTCACAAATCACGGCAGCAAGAGTCTACAGATTGATCATTCAATGGCCTTGGTTCTTGGAGCATACAAACATGTTATGGCATATGAATAAGTTGGCAAAATGGTGGAAATAAACTTTGCAAAAAGTATGGAAAAGTAAACTACGATTAAAACATCAAGTATTCTTCTTGAGATGTATCGAGGAGTACTCCCTATCAGTATAACTTTCTTTGGCAAAAAGAAAGATTACTACTACACAATGCCCAAGGTTCTCATGCTCTAATGAGACCATTCAACACTTGCTATAGTGTTGTAGTGACACCCAAGATAAATAAAATTCTAAGGTACCAAATTTCTTTGGCACCTCATGCTTAAAGATAAATAAAAATTTAAGGTACAAAATTGGCTCTTTTTTTAATAAAAAGATTGGTATTAAATATTTTTAAAATGACTACAAGATTGCAAAGTTGAAGTCATAATGAAGAGAACAAATAAGCAAGTGAGGTGATATGTGCATATATATTTATTCAAACTTCTACGCTTTTTTGTAGGAGATCATTATTTTATGAGGTACACAATATTAGAAGTACAAGAGAGATAGAGAAAATGAAACTTATTATATGTTAAAGTTTAGTCTCGTTGCATGTGTTGTATATTGTTACATACCGATGAAAATGGACTTCAAGAAAGTTAGGAGGTATGAGGAAGAGAATGAATAAGCAAGACAAGCGAAGCATGTAGGAATCTCCAAACCAAGCTATTAGGCTTTTATGTTTTTGTAGGAGAGCATTGTTTAGAAATAAATAAATGTGTGGTGCACAACATAAGACTATTTTTGTTTTCTCTTGTAGGGTGCATTATTTTATATAAAATGTATGTGGAGTGCAAAATCTCAAAAACTGGAGAAAGACATTAAAAAATAATCACTTATCAAGGTAAATTGGCTTCTAGTGTGTGTACTAGCAACATGGCCAAATGGTCATGAATCTTATTATGATAAAAGAAAAAATGCCTTCTAGTGTGCACTTTGTGACTCATAGGGACATGCTTGAATGATCATGAATCTTGAATTAATAATGGCTTCCAATTTGTGAAATCAAAATCTAACTACTACCAATTTTTCCTTAAAGTGGTTCTATCATTAACTTGGTGTGGCCACATATCACCAGCATCCATTTTTTAATTCCTCTTATACATACGCTAGCTCTACAAATTCCTTTTGAAAGGAAAAAAAACATAAAGTAAAATAAGTTATATAAGTTCAAATGAATTTGATTAGAATGAATTAGTTATATAAGTTCAAATGAATTTGATTGGGATTAGATAAATATGAACATAAGAAATTATCCTTTTTCAAAGTGATGCATTAAAGACATTCATGGAAATATATCTATAAGTGGTTATGATGTGAGGTTTTTCAAGATAACACACTCAAGCCAAATCGCATAGTAATGAAGATGCAAATTGATACACACTTATGTGCTCTATTGAAAGGAACTTTAATGGTAAATGTGGAACAATTGAGACAAGAGTTTGTATGCTAATAGAAGCTAGGGTGTGAAAGACAATAAAGTAGATAATTATTTTATAGATGGGTTGGAGTGTCATCCTCCTCCAAATAGACTTTTAGACACATTTGCATTAGGAGACCCTCCATGATCATGTGGCAGGTGCCACTCGGGTCAATATAACCATTTTTATTCAATTAGCCAATACTCAAAGCCACAAATGGTCTTGGGTCTTGCCATAGATTTTGAGACCATTATAATTGAAATGTGTGCATGTTGAGACCTGTTGAGACCCAACACCCTAAGGAAAAGTTATCATAGAGTGAATTACACTAACCACATGTATGGAATATTGTGGTGATAATAGTCCACACAAGCATGTAGCCTATTTGGATTGTCAGTCATAAGAGCATAATGGAGTAGGCACACACTGAGAATGAAGGGAGCTCAAATAGAGCAATGTGGTACCGCCGCACGATAGGCTGAGGCTATAGAACAAGAAGCACAATACACTATCCAAGAAGACTAATAGACGGGATTCCATGGCAGCTAGAAAGATAAATTTTGGAACCACTGAGGAATCAGGAAGAAGGTCACCAAGAGCCACTAAACATGAGGCAGGAAGGTCAGGAAGGAGAAGAACTGGCAGTTGTGGATAGGATGTCCCTTAATTACCCTAAATTCAAGGGCAATAATGAGGAGGATCTAGACGCCCAGATCTTTGCCTTCGAAACCATGTTCCTAGCACTAGAGCTCTGTTTGTTTCAAAAGACAGAATACTTTACGACAATGTTGGGTGGCAAAGCCACCAGCAATAGTAGTTAGTACACCCAATATGGTATGGAGCACTTCCAGACATTTGTGAAGAACTGAAGAAGGCTTTCCTAAAAAAATTAAATACAAGACCATAACATAGGTGCTAGAAAAAATGCAGAGGATGACACAAAAAAAGAGGCCAACAAAAGACTACGCAGCTGAATTCAAAGCAATGTTGATGCACCTGGACTAGCCAAACTATCTCGCTCCAATCATGCTAAGGCAGTGGTTTGTGAGAGGATTGAGGGAAAAGCTTAGTGGTTATTCTAATCACATGAATAATACTAAACTTTATTCTTTCAAATTTATTGAGAATTATTAGTAATAGCAGACAGCGGAGCTATGGAAAAAAATTTAAAAAATAAACACTTAAATCATTTTTATTCATAATATGA
This sequence comes from Cibotium barometz, assembly GCF_041138505.1. NCBI lineage: Eukaryota > Viridiplantae > Streptophyta > Polypodiopsida > Cyatheales > Cibotiaceae > Cibotium > Cibotium barometz. The sequence continues at coordinate 30,381,990 of NC_141083.1, forward strand.
AAAGAGGACTTCCTACCATATTCTAGGATTAATCATCCTAGATTAATTGAATGATTCTCATTATAATCATGAAAAATTTTGATTTTTATGTTTATGCATAAATGGTAATTAGCAAAAGAGAAATTTCTAGTAATTCATTTTTTATGTTAAAAGAGGAATTCTTATGACATTTGGAATTCCATCATTGAGATGGGAAAAGAGAAATTCCTAGCATATTAGAATTATTGGATAATTCATTTAAATTCAAAGATTAATTTTAGATAAATTTATTTATCTATAAGAAATATTTAAATATTAAAAGAGAAATTTCTATGACATTTGAAATTCCATCATTGAGATGGGAAAAGAGAAATTCCTAGCATATTGGAATTATTGGATAATTCATTTAAATTCAAAGATGAATTTTAGATAAATTTATTTTATCTATAAGAAATATTCAAATATTAAAAGAGGAATTCCTATGACATTTGGAATTCCATCATTGAGATGGAAAAAGAGAAATTCCTAGCATATTGGAATTATTGGATAATTCATTCAAATTCAAAGATGAATTTTAGATAAATTTATTTTATCTATGAGAAATATTTAAATGTTAAAAGAGGAATTCCTATGACATTTGGAATTCCATCATTTAGATGGCAAAAGAGAAATTCCTACATATGGAATTTATGGGTATTTTATTTTAGATGAAATTACTTTATAAAAGAGGAATACCCATGACATTGAAATGCAAATAATCAAATGCAAAAAGAGGAATCCCCATGGTATTTGAGATCCAAGAAATTAAATGGGAAGAAGAGAAAATTTTAGTATAATTCAATTTATGATTATTTACCAAAAGTGAAAATATGGGTAGAATTGATTTCTACAAATCCCATGAATTCTTTTATTCAAAAGAGGAATATTGAATATAATTCAATTGAGGAATTGAGAAGGAATATGGAAATAGTCGTCAAGAAGAAGAACCTTTGATTAGGCCAAACAATTGGTAGAAATTTAGAAAAAGTCCCACCATCGGTATCAAACTAGAAAAAGCTATTAAATGGGAATAGCATGTGAATGGATGTGATAAGATGTGTATGGGATGCGATAGGATGTGAATGAATGTGATAAGATGAAAATAGGATGTGATAAGATGTGATGTAATAAAATGGATGTGGATGTGAATAATGAGATGAGAGGATATGTGAAAGGGTGAGATGGGAAGTACATGGATGTGGAAGTGGACGTGTATGTGGAAGAATGGATGTGGATGTACATGTGGAAGAATGGATGTGGATGTGTATGTGGAAGAATGGATGTGGATGTATGGATGTGGATGTGTATGTGGATGTATGGATGTGGATGTGTATGTGTATGTGGAAGAATGAATGTGGATGTGTATGTGGAAGAATGGATGTGGATGTGTATGTGGATGTATGGATGTGGATGTATGAATGTGGATGTGTATGTGGAAGAATGGATGTGGATGTATGTTTGTGGATGTATGGATGTGGATGTGCATGTGGAAGAATGGATGTGGATGTATGGATGTGGATGTGTATGTGGAAGAATGGATGTGGATGTGTATGTGGAAGAATGAAGGTGGATGTGTGTGTGGAAGAATGGATGTGGATGTGTATGTGGATGTATGGATGTGGATGTGTATGTGGAAGAATGAATGTGGATGTGTGTGTGGAAGAATGGATGTGGATGTGTACGTGAAAGAATGGATGTGGATGTGCATGTGAGACGATGTGATGTCGATGTGAGTAAATGGATGAGATGTAATGTGATGTGAATCGGGATGTAAATGGATGAGATGTGATGTCGTGTGAATTGGGATGTGAATGAATGATATGTGATGTGAATGAATGAGATGTGATGTCATGTGAATTGGGATGTGAATGAATGATATGTGATGTGAATGGATGAAATGTGATGTCATGTGAATCAAGATGTGAATGAATGATAGGGGATGTGAATGGATGAGATGTGATGTCATGTGAATGAATGAGATGTGATGTGAAATGGATGTAATGAGATGTGATGTGAATCGGGATAGATGTGAATGGATGATATGTGATGTGAATGAATGTGATGTGATGGGATGTGAATATGGGTAGATCCGAGTGGATGAGATCTGATCTCATCCGAGTGGATGAGATCTGATGAGGATAAATGAGGAAAGATGCGATGAGATGGGAAATGATGTGATTAAATGAGAATGGGAATACATATGAAATGGATGTGGATTAAGTAATGTGGATTGATGTGGAACAGACCCCCTAGCCGGATATTCATTAATGCCAGTCACACCACTTACACACCCAATATGAAATTGCCTTCTTCACAGATTCAGCTATCTTTAAAACAATCATTTATGGAAACCATAGTGTCACTGATCATAATCCTCCAAAATATCCGGTTGAATCCTAATTTCCAATCATTTCTTCATCGGAGTACCTATGGCATCATTGGCAACCAGAACGCTCACCACATGTCCACTCAGGGGCCTTTTCGATAGTTCCTAGCTCATAGTACCCGGCAATATATTCTCTTATAAAAATCAAGATGGAATCTCCATTGAAGATCAGCAAGATCAACCAACAGATCTATATGAAAGAGCCATGGACTCATCCGTTTGAGGACTAGCAAGGACAATAAACGAGATCCATGCCCGAGTTCAAAAAACATCTCTAACACCTTGTTCCATTTTTCTTCCTCGACGCACGCGTGGGTATCTTTGGCGGTGACCCAGAGTCCGGAGCACCGTATGGTCAGCACCCTCTAGGATCCTTTCGCAGGTCACCTAGCTCTTCACTCATAGGCCGCTTCCTTGGTCCCTCATCCACCGTACCGGAAGCTCACCATTTAAATCGAACCGAGGTTGGTTAAGACCTCGCCCGACCTTTCTACGCAAGATGTCTTCCGTTGACTCTCCGTCTCAGTTGTTGCAACTTTATCAGTTAGGTCTCCACACGACCTTAATCACAAGACGGTCAAAATGCTTCCCCAGCATTCTTGACATAAAACAGTCATTTAAAAATAGGTCATAAATATAGTTTCTATAACGAACTCTCGTCTTTCCACTTCATACCCGGGACAAAACCTAACCAAATTCTTAATTGAATTCCATCACTACAGTGGTTGGGAGAGGTTGGCTAATCCATGGGACTGAATGGGGTTAGGCTGGACTAATGGATCCATAAAATGAGACTCAATTTTGTTATAGTACGATAGATGAAGTAAATCTCGGATAGTAATTGTTCTATGGAAAAAGAATCAACGGCTGTGCCTCTCGATGGGGAAAAAAGTGTTGGTTTCTATGATCCAAGTGCAAGTTTCTTCCTTAATCTGACCAAGTGACTCGCAGGCTCGGTCGGATCAGTTTGGTCAGTAATGACCTTGACTACGTTAGAGTACAAATATCCTGGAGAAATCGCTCGTGCTTTCCAGGCGAGGGAAGTTTTTCCGGGTTCTATTTTTTGAAAAACTGAGGGATTAGTCTCTTGCCCAGATATCCGTGTGGTGGGCGAGGCCCCGAGTGAGGGACCCTGTACCGTGCAAGGAGTGCTACTTCCACTGCTAGCTCCCCCGAATCTGTTGCACGGAGGGGGTAGGGATCTTTCACTGTGATTGCTGCTCTACATGTGGTGCAACATCACCACTTCTTACATCTGCATCTTCTGTTCCCTTCATTGCTCATACATACCAGCTACTCATCTTGTCAAAAATAACATCTCTGCTTACTTGCATCTCACAAGTGGTAGGGTTATAACATGTATAACCTTTTTGCTCCATGGCATAACCAATAAAGATGCATTTCTCTACCTTTGGATCCAACTTTGTTCTCACTTCATTAGAAACACGCACATATGCAATACACCCAAACACTTTCAAGTGAGACACATCCGATCTTATGCTTGTAAACTTCTGTTCAGGCATCATACCATGAACAGTTGCAGTGGGTGTCCTCTTCATAATGTACACAATAGTTGCTAGTGTTTTTACCAAAAAATAATGTGGCATATTCTTTTTCAGCCACCATCAAGGCATATGCCACTTCTACAATATGCCTATTTTTTCTTTCTACAACACCATTCTGTTTTGCGGAGTGTACCTGCATGTAAATTGTTTCTTCATTCCCTGCTTTCTTAAGAAATCGTTGAACTCATTGGAGAAATATTCTCCCCCACCATCTAATCTCATGCATTTTATTTGCATGCCTTTTTTCTTCTCAACCAAGGCTTTAAATCTTTGAAAGTGAGCAAACACCTCACTTTTCTCCTTCATGAAGTAAACCCACACTTTCCTATTGTGGTCATCAATGAATATAACACAGTACCTATAACCTACAATTGTTGCAGTCTTGGTCGGTCTCATACATCTGAATGTATGACATCTAATGGCCTTGCACTGACATGCTTTTCATGTGGGAAAGCATGTTTGGCTTGCTTACCAAGCTGGCATGCTTCACATACTTTGTGCATACCATCAACCTTAAACTTTGGCAAACCAACAATATTTTGGGCCTGTATAGACTTCAGTCTCACTGTACATTCACATGACCAATGCGCTTGTGACATATGTCAATATCTGCAATGACACATATTCCATGCACAAACATGGTTGCCTTTACTCAGGCATGTTCACATCCAAAGTAAACATCCTGCCATTTCTATTACCCTTTGTAACCAAGCGACACTGATTTTTGAAGTCTTTCACAAAACATCCTTGAGGATTAAACCTCACTTGCAAACCATGCTCAACCATTTGTCAAACAGGAACCAGGTTCTTTGTAATATTTGAAACATGAAGTACATTTGCCAAGTACTTCATTTTGCCATCCTGCATAGACAATGACACTTTACCAACATGCACAATTGGATGCGCAGTATCATCACCTATTTCTACATAACCTAGTTTTTCCATTTTTTGCATGTCTCTAAACCACTCAACATGACTAGTCATGGGGTTAGAGGCACCAGAATCCACATACCATGTATCTTGAGATCTTAACACATGTCCTGTTATAGAACTGAGCATGTGCTGCATCATTAGGACTTGTTTGGGGTCTTCTTGGGCCCTTTAATTTGCCCCAAGCCTAATGACAGTCATTAAGGAGTGGTGCAATGGGAGAAGGCCATGTGGAGAAAAATGTTGGGTTTCCCTGCCCCTAATATGTAGGGGTCAAACTTGAATCATACGTTTTTTTTAAAAGAAATTGGGCTGAAAAATGCAAAATCTTTCAATAAAATCAAATTTCCCACCTTTTTTTAATAAAGATAGCTCAAACTGGCATAAATGACCCCACCTCAAAAAGTGGGCTAGGGCCAAAAACGCCCCCCCATCATTATCCCTCATTTAAAGCTACTTTTCCCTCTCCCCACTCCCTCTTCCTCTCTCTAAAACTAGCAATTCGGTTTTGAGTCTCTCTCTAACTAAAAGAGTCTTTTTTGGCCTCCTCCCTCCCCATTCTGCCTTCCCCTTGCCTCCTAAAGTTAGATCTATCTTTCTGTGCCTTCTTGGCTATGGAAAGCTTGGAAAACAGTCCACTTTTTTCCCCATCAAGTCCATCCTCTCTTGCTTGCACACATTCTTCACTCTCCTCTTGCTAGCTTATACACATTCTTGACTCCTCTTGCCAGCTTATATGCTCTGCTAGCATTAGGTTGCAGAGATCTTCTTGGCTATGGAAAGCTTGGAAAACAGTCCACTTTTTTCCCCATCAAGTCCATCCTCTCTTGCTTGCACACATTCTTCACTCTCCTCTTGCTAGCTTATACACATTCTTGACTCCTCTTGCCAGCTTATATGCTCTGCTAGCATTAGGTTGCAGAGATCTTCTCACACACCTACAACTTCATAGCATTTAGCTTAATCGGTTAGCCAAGCACAATGAGTCGCCGACCTCGTTCAAGGGTGGAGTCCTTTAGCAGCAGCAACGAACAAGACGACACTGGCTTGTGGGTTACAAGCACCTTTGCAAAAGGAATGTGGGTGACGATGCGTCCAAGCACAAGGGGAGCCCACAAAGTCTCTCGCAGATACATAGGGTTAAAGTCACACCATTGGAAGGGCCGCATAGTGGATCTCAAGCAGAGGGCTGACGGAAGCAAGCAGGTGATGATCCAACACGTCTACAAGGCATCGCAACTCCGTGTTGACAATGCCAATCACAAACGCTTTCCTGCAAATTGTAAGTTTTATTTGTGCTTCTTGTTTTATGGGCTGCACTGAGACATGCTAATATCATTTCATGTTACGGAAGCTTGATTTTTTCAAGTGTGTTCTTGTAATGTTCTGTGCAGACATCTTTCCGTCGACATTTGTGGAATGGGAGCCTTTAGAGGCCCTTTCTGGAACCTTTGAGGCGCACCACTTTGAAATCGGCAAGCTACTAGATACTGGTTGTTCGGCATCAGAGCTTTTAGAGCGCTCAGTTTTCTTCTTTCATGCAGAGTATATTGTACCCACGTCAAGAGATGGTTCTGGGACTCTACGGAGGCTCCCTACACCAAGTCTCACGGACCATGATTGGCCAAAGCCCGACAATACTTTGGTTGCACTAACCAGACGTCGGATTGAGATTGATATGTGCAATGCAATGAAGTGCACCTATGGGTCACATCGTGCGACTCTCACGTTCTTCATGCCTTTACATTTGTTTGTGTTTTTGTTCAAGGAGGCTGATGTTCACCGGACTCCTACAATGTGGATTGCAAAGGGAGGCATAGTAATGAGTGCCTTTCTGCCACCTTCGTGGGATTTGAAGGTTATTCAACATCAGGGTGACAAGATAAAGTGCATGGTGGTGTCGGAGAAGATGGTCGTTCGGTACCAGCTTGGAAAGCAACAACTCTCTATTATCTTTCCTTACAGACGTTGGAAGCTGACTGGAGGCGAATGGCAAGCACTCGATTCGGACATCAACGATGCAGAATAGCTTGATGTACATGTTAGCACACAAGCTGATGTGTGGGATATCGTAGTAAATGCTGATTGGAATATGGCGAACCTAAGGGAGGTGACTTTTCATTTGTGATTGATAACACACCTCTACGTAAGAGGAAAGAGGCATCTTACTTTTGTAAAAGCATTCCCTTCCCTAGATGTATCCATATCAAGCAAGCTATGTAACAGATTTTGAGAGATTAATTCAAAACAATTTTGGCTACTCGCAATTTGCGTTCAATTTTGTGCACTTTTAAGTTATGTCGCGTGTTTTTATTTTTTTGGAGGTTTACTTTTGTAAAAGCATTCCCTTCCCTAGATGTATCCATATCAAGCAAGCTATGTAACAGATTTTGAGAGATTAATTCAAAACAATTTTGGCTACTCGCAATTTGCGTTCAATTTTGTGCACTTTTAAGTTATGTCGCGTGTTTTTATTTTTTTGGAGGTTTTAAGTGAGTTTTTAAACATAAAAAAAGTTTTAAAGACCTCTTTATAAGTCACTTTTGGCCACTTTGAGTTCATCTCCTCACTCTCGGCATCTTTGCGGTCCCCTCGCCTTCTTCGCTACTCAAGCATGGCCACCCCCGCCCAAGCTCTCCTATCTCAATTGCACAAGCTTGACCTCGGTCACTTGATCGAGAAGCTTGCACCCATCTTTCAGACATCTATTGACATGGAAGGCACCGCCGAACTCCATAATGACGTGTTTGGGGCGTTCACTAGCTACATGGACACATACATGGCTGAATATTGTGTCAACTTTGAAGACGAGGAGGGAACTTGGGTGCCTGTGGATCTTATCAAGCATACCTACAAAGCGGACAAAAATTTCAGGTTCAGGCTTGCAAGATTCCTCAAAGGCCTTAGTAGCACATATCTAAGGGAGGAGGAAGAAGATAACCTGGTAGGTCTTGGAATGGGCAACATCGGCACAAGTTTCTTGAGGTGGGACATGACTCTTGCTCTCCTGATCTTGGAGGGAACAGAGAAAAGCAAGGGAAAGAGGAAGGCCACTCCTCCAAAGAAAGCCACACCTTATCTCTTGATCAAGGAAGCTGACCCAAAGGAGGAGATTGTCACCCCAGTGCAAGAAGCATCTCTTGCACTTGTGACTCTGGCGGAAGAGCCGCAAGCTGAGGCTGTGAAACGGGACATCGAAGGGGACGATGTCATGGATGAAGTTCCAGAGCTCGAAGTGCGAACTCTACACCCCATCATAGTAGAAGGTGTAGAGTTCTTATTTTTGGATGACATCGCCCATGTCCTTGGGCTGCACCAGGATGAAACTCTCTCAGTCATTGCTATGTACGCGGGCATGCGAGACACACAACAGCCGTCCAAAGATGATGACATCCGCATTGACTTCAGTTCCGCAGATGTCACAAAGGTGCTTGCGCTCCCGGAAAATCATGCCTCAATAGAGTCCCTTGTGGCAGAGACTCTTGTACAAATATCCCAGTGCAAGGATTTCTACGAGAGTGTGCCAGAAACTAGCTTTGCCCCTCACAAGCCGCTTGCCATTTCGGATTCCGTCAGCCTCGGGAGCATCAATATTAGTGATGCAGACCTTGCGGATCATGATGATGCCACTGAGGTAGTACACCCAATTTCTTCCCTTCTTAATTTGTGATTTTTTGAAGTCAACTCATTCTTCTATCTACTTTGTAGACCGCAAGAGAAATGGACTGGTTCGCAAGCCGAAAGGGTGGAGCACGAAAGGAGGTGGAGGGGAAAGATGCTGCTCTATGGCACTACATCCCGAGCTTCAATGCCGAGATGCTTCGCGTAATTCACAACGACTTTTCAAATGATGTGCAGAGCCCTAAGCGCCATCCTGTCTGAAGCCCCTATAGCCCAAAATGCCCATTAATGTATTCTTGTAAATAGGGAAGCAGCTATCTATAGCTTTGGTGATAAAAGTGCAGGGTCTTTCCTAGGATTTTGTGGCCTTAGCCTTGGACAAGGCATCACTGATGCCAAAGAGATAGCTGAACGCATTGGTGACAAACCATCAGTAAAGACTCTCACCCACGAGGCTTTCACCAAGCTCATCAAGCGAGTTGGCTAGATCCAATGTACTCATTTGCCTTTTGTGAAAATCAAACAATTAATGACATCAAGATGTTTTTCGAGCTGATTTTAAGTTTTATCTTCTTGATGTGTTTATATGTTGTTGTCGTGTCCTGTCATGATGTTTCAATCAATTTTTGTGAACGCTCGTCTGCCACCGCCCGTCCGACTTTGGCTCGACTCGACGGGCCGATTTCTCCTGCGTATGGCCCCAAAAGGGTAGATCAGCTGTGCGGGGTGCGCCGGGGCCGAGGGGGGGGCCGGTGGTCGCGCCGTGGAACCTGTGTGCCACGGAGCGACTTTTGCCTGTTTGACCTGCGCACCCCGCACAGCTGATCTACCCTTTTGGGGCCATACGCAGGAGAAATCGACCCGTCGAGTCGAGCCAAAGTCGGACGGGCGGTGGGCAGACGAGCGTTCACATGAGGTCGAATGTACATAGCGACAACAATTACATGCAAAAGACTACAATTACCTTGACAAGACGACAATCACTTGCAATAGAAAATAACTTTTTTGAAAATAGACATGGTTTTTCATTAATCAAATTGAGATTACAAAACACGGATTTGTTGCATTACAAAGGCTTCCCCTATCTAGTGAAAGAGAGCTTGCTCTCCACGGATACGCCTAGCTAGATGAAGATCAGATGGCTTCAAAGTGACACGTTTTGCATGCACCATGCACAAAACCGCGTCTTGGAAAAGCGAAACCAAAATATCCTCGGCACCTTGTTGCAGAGCGCCTAGTGCCGCCGCTTGCACACGATTGACATCCCGGCGCGCTGGTCGTGGATAATCTCTTTGACGAGACGCCCAAAAGGTGCCTTCGGAATAATTGGTGTGCAGGTCTTCTGATATTTGCGAATTTCTCTAAGGGCAACTGTCCCTGGTCTCCACCTTTGCTTCTTCTGCGTTGTTGGGGGCGGTGGTGCTTGCGCGTGGGGCGAGTCCAAGCTGGCGTGTCATTTTTAAACTTTTGTCGCTGCTCTTGGAAGTTATCGGAAGGGGGTTCTGTGCGTTTAGGAATGGTTTTCCCCTTCTTAGCCTTTGCAGGTGTTGGAGTTTTCTTTGCCTTTGCAGATGGAGTCTTCTGAGCTGCTCTCTGCTCTGCCTCCTTCCTTACTCGCTCCTCTTCATCTTTCCTTTCTTTTTCCTCACGAAGCCTCCGTGTGTTTGCTGCCCTGGCTTCTCGTTCAAGCTTCTGTCTTTTATTTTCTACTTCCTCAGCTGAGAGTTTTCTCTTTCCTTTACCAAGTGCACGAGCCAAGACTCTGTCTAGCATTGCATTGAGAATCCTATTGCTCGGCAGGTGCTCCCTTTCTACTGTGTCTTCATTTCTCCTCTTTGTATATTCTGCTCGAAGACTTTGTATAGCCGCTTCCAAAATTGTGTCATCTTCGTATCCGGCCATTCGCAGGTCAGCAACAAATCCGTGAGCTTTTCTGTTAAGCCAATCCTCCTCCGCAGCAAAGAATGCTAATCTTCTCTTGTTGCTTGCGGCGGCCTGAGCTTCTTCTACAGCCTTCTTATCTGCCTCCGCCTTTCTAACTGCCTCGTCTTCTTCCGCCTTCTTAGCAGCCTCATCCTCCTGTGCTTTCTTTGCTGCCTCGTCCTCCTGTGTTCTAACGGTCTCTTCGGCTTCTTTTCTTGCTCTCTCAGCTGCCTCCATGTCCTCTGCTTCTTTGTGTAATCTCTTCGCTTCTTGGCGTTCTTGGGCTTCTTGGGCCTCTCGCTCAAGCCTCACACGCTCAGCTTCCAGATCCATTTGGGCTTGTGGGTAAATGTTTGGGATTTCAGTTCTATGTGCCACCGGTAAGGGCCCAAGGTCTTTGAAAATGTCATCCTGCGTATTGGAGGGAGGATCATTTGGGGGCTCCATGTGCGTGAGATATTAGTGCACGAGCGAGAGAGAGAGAGAGAGAGAGCGCGCGAGAGAGTCAAGGGGAGAGGAAGAGAGAGAGCTCACAAGTCAAGACTTTTAAAAATGACTATAAAGCTCACTGATATTTATAGGGGGCCAAAATTACAAAAAAGTCAATTTACAAAATGAACGCGCCAAAAAGTGGCGAACAAGAATTATTGGGTGGGTAACCACAGTCGACCACTGTGCCATTGCCTCGCTCTTTCACGTGCCATTGACGCATTGCACCCTTCTCTTTCGCCTTGCACCTACCACCTTCATGATTTTGCGCCTCAAAGACAAATTTCCGGCTCGCTTTTGGGCCTTTCTCCCAGTAAGTGCACGGTAAAACCAATTGAACATTTCCTGAAACACATTGCTGCGAACCTTGCCACCGCCATGACCCGTGTTCTTAAAATAGGCCGCCTTGGCTTGGTAATGTGATCGTTCCATGCCTTGGTTGCTCCAGAGTGCAAGAGACCCATATTCATCTAGAAAGAAGGAACTGTGCGCATAGAGAATATGCATGTAGTGTGTTATATGAGTTTCCCCCCAAGCATCGATCATTTCTTCTGTGAATCTGTCAATCGAAGTCTTTAATGTAGCTATCTCTGCTTCATCAAGATACGAGCGCTCAAGAAGCCTCATCATCTCATCACAAGCTTCCCACACATGTGCACGCTTCAATCCTAGTGTCGCCTCATTGTCTCGATAGGTTGTTACATCACAAATCTGCTTCCATAATTCAAAATGTGTATGGCTTTGAGCCTCACCATAGTTTGAGAGCAGGTGTCTTGCTTTTGCACCACCCATACATATCTTATTAGGGTTATCTTGGGTACTTGATGGGTTTTTGCGATCCTTAGAGAGGGTGACAGCACCTGCGTGAAGCCCCACGGATGATAAAACAACTTCAAGCTCTTCGATGCCCTGTTCTCGCCGTGACTCTGGCTCCATGTTCCAAGCATAATTGATGTGGAGCATCAACAATTTGTCCAGAATTCTAAGTCTTGCGTGCAAGGTACACACATGTACTCGCGACAGTGGAATTGAAAGAATAGGGTTCCAAGTAGCATCCTCCTCTGCGCGAGATGGTGCCTTGCTTTGATTGCAGCTCATAATTCCATTGAGCCAGACGTGCATACCCTTCCCTTTTTGTAATTGATTTGAGCCCTTTGCACTTGCTTGCTTACGACCTTTCACCTTGGTTGCTTGTTTGGCCTTCCCCACTGCGACACTTGGCATCCTTGGATGATAACAAAAGATGCATGGAAACAAAGTGTTAGCACCGCTTTTAGTTCCCAACATGCATTTGAGGGTCTTGAGATCACCACCAAGGTGCCACTCTATTTCAAAGTGACCAGTGCCAGGCACATGCAAGACTTCACCATTTGATTGCCTGTGTATCACTCCTTGAATACCTGTACGGGTGAAGTACCACCTCAGACTGTCATGGTCCTCGTGCGGAAGGGTCCATGCCGCCTGCCACCATATGTTCTTCTCAGACTGCACTCCAAAGTAATCTTGCTTGCGTCGCTTTGTGTGCAAGTTATTCTCCGCATCACCTGTTTCATCTTCGCCGTCTAAGCTCTTTCGCTTCAATGCCCTGCTCATGAGTGTCAGACTTGCATTAGGAACTCAATGGAGTCTTCTTGGGCCCTTTAATTTGCCATGAGGTTATGGAAACGTTTAACTTTTTGACAAATAGGAGCCCGCCATGTAAGCAAAAACCAATGGTTTGTAAGAGAGGTGTAAGAGTGGTCAAAGGGTGCACTTTTTCCCCCAAAAAAGGGAGGGGGCAATTTTACAATTTTCGGACCTCCATAACTTCTACATACAAGCTCCGATTTGAGCGGAGATTATAGATCCGTGATCTACGCATCAAGAGCTTTCCATAGATATGCTACATGATATGGTTTTATCCGCTAGATTTTAAATTCCATTTTCCCCCCAAAATTCAAATTCGAATAAAGTAGCCGTTTTGAAGCTTCTAATTAGAAAACATTTCTTCTTAAGAGAAAAGGTTTGACTCCCTTAAACTGCCAAATAAAAGGGCCCAAGAAGACTCCATTGAGTTTCTAATGTACGTTCCACCCTTTGGCCCTTTACAACCTGACATTCATCTAATTTGAGGACAAATATAACCTTTCCATCCGTCTCCTCTAATGTCATATCATAAAACTGAATCATAGCTCGTTGAAGCGCCTCCACCTCGACGTAAACATTGTTAAACTTGTTGTAAGCAAAATCTTTTGAATTTGACATTGGCATGCTACCATCCACCCATCTGTAGAGCCGCCTAGCAAGTCGGCAATATTGTTGTTTGCTGACTTCCTTGCCATAACTATACTATATGGTGTTGGAAGTATAGATCGTGTCATTCCTTTGCCTCGTAGACGTGCTGTGATGCAAGTATACAAAGCCCTGTATCCCTTATCACTGATACCTGCTGTGTCGCACACAGTGAGCATGTCAACGGGACTGACAATCTGCTCGAATTCCTTGAGAAAATACTTTTGAATCCTGTCACGCAACGCACCATTTACTGGATTGGTTATCATATTGATTACTTTCTGCTCTGGAATAATGTGCTCAAGGATAGACTCCTCAGTATTGGAACAACCTAATATTGCTTTAGCACATTCCCTAGACATCACATAGTTCAGAGTCAATGACATAACTATATGAAAAAGGAATGTAATGCTAGTTTTGAAGCTGTGATTACCTTGTTTGACGCACACGTCGCTTGCGAGCCCCCCCATCTTTGGAAAGAAGACTCAGAGGCTTGCGCTTTCGCTGCCTTGCATTATATCCCACAGGGAGGTGAGTGAAATGATCGACACGTCGGCGAAGGTTCCGAGTTGAGTTTCGAAGACGGAGATAGTTCTCTATAGCTCGATCCCTCCTTTCCACACCTTTATCAAGCTTCATCTTCTGCTCTGCATCCTCCTTCTCTAGATCCTTGACTCGAGCCAGCATATGTTCCTTTGTGGCCATGAAAGTTGACGCACGTTCTTCCTTTTCTGCCTTGCATAATTTTAGAAGCTTCCTGAGGTGATTTTGATTTGAGAGTTCCTGCAAGTACAAAGAATAGAGCCTCTGACAGTACCCTAAGAAACCATTATAACCATCACCCAAGAAGCGTACGACCTGCGTGATATTACGAAAAGGGGGAGGTGCACCAGTCTGTGGATCAAGGGGATAAATGCTTCCATCAGTCCAAAGATCAATGGCTTTTGCACCTTGAAGTCGTAGCACCTCAGCAGGAATACATCCCTTCGTTCGATTACTTCGCATTGTGGCATACTCCTCGTCTAAGTCCACGTGCAAGCGAAACTTTGATTGCTTGTTGGTGATGTCCCGTAGAGCCATTGTACCTAGCAAATGGAGATGGAGATGTAGATGGATACAGAGATGGAAATGTGGATGGTGATGGAGATGGAGATGTAGATGGATACAGAGATGGAAATGTGGATGGTGATGGAGATGATGGAGATGGAGGATGGAGGTGGAGGATGGAAATGTGGATGGTGATGGAGGAGATGAAGATGGAGATGGTGATGGAGATGGTGATGGAGATGGAGGTGGAGGAGATGCAGATGGATATAGAGATGGAAATGGAGGCCTTGAGGAGATAGATATGGAGAGCTTGCTAGTGATGGAGATGGAGAGCTTCAGCTTGCAAGGATGTGTAGATCTGTACCTTCATAGGAGGGGATGGTGAGCTCTTCCATGAGAGCTGGTGGAGAGGATGATAGATATGGAGAGCTTGCTAGTGATGGAGATGGAGAGCTTCATCTTGCAAGGATGTGTAGATCTGTACCTTCACAAGAGGGGATGGTGAGCTCTTCCATGAGAGCTGGTGGAGAGGATGATGGAGTAGGAGGTCCAGATCTGCAGGCCATGGCTCCTAGAGAGAGAAAAAGAAGCCCTTACCCAAGTAAAACACCCTAAACGCGTTTTAGAGAGAGAGTGTAGAGAGAGAGTGGAATCTGCAGCACCTCCAAAAAGGGAGGGAACAAAGTGACGAAAATTTTCAAACATTCTTTGTGAAAGGTACTTCACTACAAGACAAAAAGGCAGTTAGGTCCATATTCCTTCCCAAGGACAGAAGATCTAATGATTAGATTACCTTTTGGCCTATTTTCTTTTTTGTAGAAAAGGAAAAATGCATTTTCAGGCCTAGGCCACTACCTTGGTCAAAGCTTGATTAGCATTTTAAGCATTTCACTAAGTGTCCAAATAAAAGGGCCCAAGAAGACCCCAGACAAGTCCTAATGCACAAATAGCTGCTCACTTCTGTCTCATCACCTCCATGTTTACTAGATCATGCATAGTTTCCTTTTACTGCAGCTTACCACTTTTAATGTCATTCTGCTTTTTATAGCATTCCTTTGCCATGTTCCCTGGTTTGCCACAATAATAGCACTCTATGCTATTTGCATTCTGATTTCTTTGCCAAATACCTTGGCCTCTTTGGCTCCCCCTACCTCTAGACTGGCCTCTTCCACCTGTGTATGATTGTTGTTGTGAATCATTGGACTCTTGTTGTCCAGAATTTTGATTTCCTTGTCGGCCACCACCTTGGCCTCGAAAGCATACTCATTGATTGACATGCTTTTCTTTTCCACAGTATGCAACTCTTGCTTTAGCTGCAGTTTCTTTGCCTTTGTGTTGGTCTGAAACAATTACACCAAATTCTGCCATGCAACAGTTGGAGTGTTGGCATCCTATATGTGTCCTATCATCGTGTTTGTGACACTAATGGAAAGCCAATACATGACTTTCCTTGCACCCTAGTTCTAATCCTTGAATGCCTTTATGTCTGCTGGAGTGGCATTCTCTTCAAACAACTCAAGAGGCTCCTCATTGTCTCCTTCAACATAGTCCTAAAATCCTTTACCCATAAGAAAAATTTTCATTCTGAACTTCTAGGCATGGAAGTTGTTCTTGTCGAGCTTCTCCCTGACAATCTAATTGATTTCGTCACTAGACATGTTTTCCTACATTAATTAAAAAACTGCAACAGACAATTTCTGTATGCAACCTATTCATAGCAGTATCTTCTATGACTACTGCAGCAGTACTTCAGCACAACCTCTAGGTCACCAAATCTGACCAAAGTACATGTACATACACCCAATTTCAACAATACATGTACAAACACTGTCTGCACTTCCAAAATGCACTACTGCACTGCAAAAACTAGATTTCCATCAAAGACAGTTCCCAAACAGAACTTCTCTCGAAACTGTCAAAAATACCTTGTATAGCGATAGAATGGAGACCAAGATATGCCCGAAATTGCATACCACACAGGCACCTCTCCAAGCCTGCGAAGACAGCTCCTCAATCAGAGATGTGTAGCTCCCGGACTAAGGGGTGTTGTACCTAAACCAAGAAGGGAAAGAGATGATGATGCTCTTACCCATGTACCGCTTCCTTCCTTGCTTGTTCTTGCCTCTTGCTTGTCTCCTAAGCCCTCACAAGAACCGGAGCTCTGATACCATAAAGAGAATGTGGGGGAGAGAGAAAGCTTGAGTTACTTGCAAGAAAACACACACACACACACACACACACACAAAAGAGCTTGAGTTACTTGCAAGACACAAGAGACATGGATGGCTGAATTTTTTTCTATCTTCTTCTCTTCTCTACAACCATATAACTAAAAGATAAAAGTACATACATAAAGGGGAAGTACTCTCCTACAACAACATACAAGGTGGTCAGTCTATAATATGAACCCGACTATATGAGATGGCGCTATAACTATGCCATAACTCTAGTACTCCAAAGTGGCTGCAACACAGCCTGTCATCCACTAGCAACATATCAACCATAATCACACCAACTGTGCCAGTGATATAAGTACAGAAGGTATCACCCAGGCGGGTCATCAATGTCCGCCCATAGCACTAGTTGAGCTCGATATC
Organism: Cibotium barometz; assembly: GCF_041138505.1. Lineage (NCBI taxonomy): Eukaryota > Viridiplantae > Streptophyta > Polypodiopsida > Cyatheales > Cibotiaceae > Cibotium > Cibotium barometz. The sequence goes on from NC_141083.1 coordinate 30,398,837, forward strand.
TCAACACCTCATTGGGACGGAGAAGGGGGTGGAGGTTGGTGAGGAGGGGATGATGGAGCAGTGGGTCGATGGGGGATGCCCCAATCAGCACCTTCGTTGTTCTTCATCATCCGAGTTGTTGACGTCGGGGCACTTCGAGTAAAAGAATGTTCGGGCTTCATCTGCTTCCTAGGGGGAGAAGGCAAGAGGGAAGACCACATGGGAATCATCAAACTACATGATCCGAGTGGCCTAGATGACTTGGAGTTAGAGGTGGCATTGGTGGTAGAGGATGAAGAGGCCCTGGGGGGTGTAGGGTGGCAGCTAGTTAGCAGCGTAGAGACTTGTAGGACCAATAAATGGTATTCCCACCCCTCGTGCTAGAGGAAATGGAGGGTGTGGGCGGTTTTGGAGGAGGGGTATGGGTTTAGGGTGGGAGCTTGTTAGCGGCATAGAGACTTGTAGGACCAATAAATGGTCTCCCACCCCTGGTGCTGGACGAAATGGAGGGCGTGGGCTGTTTTGGAGGAGGGGTATGGGTGTTGTGACGGGTGTGTACAACCCCTAGCATTTTCAGCATTAGCTTGGGTGTGAACACCTCCTAGCATTAGTAGCATTACCTTAGGCTAATGAGTTGTGGGATTTGGTTATTACAAGATGTCATATCAAGAAGTAGTTATAAGAGGGCTAATGGGGAGTTAGGATCTTGTGGAGGTTATAAGAGCCTAATAGTCACATGGGTATCCCAAGAGTCACATGGTTGGATGGCTATATAAAGCCCCTCTTGTATGCAAATTGGACATGATATACGATATAATATGAATATGATATGACATGACGATTGTATGGACATGATTCTTGTACACACAATATGTGATACATGGATATGGAATACAATTTGATGTTATGTTGTTATGCTTGTGTATTTTATCTTGTTGTTATATGCTTGTAGGTTTATCTTGTGTCTTTTATCTTCTTGTTGATCCATGCCTCCTACTCCATGCTCCATGGCTATATATGTAGGAGCATGTGTGTGTTCTCCCATGTTAGCAAGGTGATGCTAACACTTGGCCATCACGATGGGACGAGAAGGTTCGATCTTCTCCTTGCCCAAAAGCACTCGATTAGAAGTCGAATGCCTAATTCATACACATTTCTTGCAAGAAGAGAGATTTGTAGCATGCATGATGCTTTCTTGATTCCAGATTAGCCATGATGTTTATTGGGTGGCCCCATGGATGCCAAAAGCTTTGCCCAATAGCCATTTCAGCACCCTCTTCTTAATTATGCACTTCGTGTGGGAATACGCTGCTGCAACGCTCTCTTCTTCCTCTGTTTTTTAGGGTGAGCAGCGCCATTTGGGCTTCAATTCTTAAGTTATATAAGGAGCTAGTTTTTTTTTTCAAAGAAACGAACTGATTCAGATCTTTGTCATCCACTGCAAGGATCTCGGATGCACTGGGACTGTACATACTTGTCTTTGCCTGGCGATATTTAACCTTGTGGGCAAATCTCCTATAATGTCTTCATAATCTAGCTTGTAATACTCCGCGAGTTGCTTGTCAAAAAGACAACTTCTCTCGCAGAGAAATTTTGGCTTTCTTCTTTCTCTCGGACACGCCTTGCGATTGCGAACCTCTCCAACATCAGCAACATCCGCGCTGTCTTCGGCCGCCTCAACCCTATTATCTTTGCTGTCAAGCTCTGAACCTACCAACTCAACGTTCTTTGCTTTCTCACAAGCTGTAGCAAATCCAGTGACCTTGCTGCCCACCTCGTGCGCCATGGAGGCCAATCTTCAGCACCAGTTCACGTCACAAGGCGTCTCTGCACTGCATCAGCAGAGAGACTGGGATCGGTGGGAGTAGGCGCACTTTCAGGCACAAACTCCCAGCTCGCCTTTGCATTCAAAGACTAAGCTCTACTAAGTGATTGTTGTGGCTCACTAGTCTGAGCATTTCTACAATAATGGCCTGAACGACTTGGTCGCCTGCCTCATGGACGCCACCGGCTCTCTCAGCCAACGGAACAGGCCAACTGGTGGAGTCGGCCGGCTACTACAAGCGGTGAAGTTTGTTGAGTGCCAGAACCTTCAAGGCAAGATGCAGCAGAGCTTTTTGCCCCGCTAACCAGAAGCTTGAAGAGCTCAGCTTCTACGATGCTCGCAAAGGCGCAGAGAATTCGACCGTCGTTTTAGGTTATTTTTTTATAAAATTTTAAAAAAAAAATCGTTAGGACCTGGATCATCGTATATGAGTACTACAACCTTTTTTGTTCTGTTTGCGTCTGCATTCTTGCTGCTGTTTTGTATTTTTTTTCCTATCAAAAAATTCACAATATGGATATTGGTGGTCTTTTATATAATTTTCGGTGTTGAGGGCTTGCAACATTCTTAATTTTGTTCTCTATCTATATGTGTGTGGTCGTTGCCCTCGAGGCTCTGTTTGAAAGCTTTAGTGTTTTTTAACCCTAGATTTCCTATATTTGTGATTTTCTATAGTCTCACACATTTTAAGTATTTTCAGGGATTTTTAAGGACAAGATCGGACAAAGTGTGAAAGTTAGTCGAGAGGTTGACACTAGAAGAATTGATTCCGAAATTTCATAAGGTCCGGGCAACCTTCCATCTCACAGAAGCCACTCAACTTTGAAAGCAACTTGTTCGGGCTATTTGAAAGCCAAAAAAGAGTTTTTAAACTCTTAAACAACCACTTAAAGAGGTGCTCCAAAAATTAAAAAGGAGTTTTTAACTCTATCCTTATGAGATTATTAGGGAGTAACACTCAAATTAAGTGTCCGAGAGGGATTTGCATATAAAAAAAACGTTTTTGGTCAAGGAAAATTTTGTGAACCCTAAAAGTTAAGATCAAGCAGCCTTGTGTGTAAACGGCAAGAACCTTGGTATTGCACCAAGCTCTACTTGTTGAGAGCACACTTGGTCTTGCGCTATTGTGGTGCATTAGTTGCAGGGGCTTAGATTAAACCAAACACTAAAAATGGGGAGAAAAAGAAGCACACACATGTGGCATACGACATGTTGGCTTTGATGATCCAACTCATCTATGCCTACTGCATATGGAGTACATGGAATGCAACCTTCACCTCCGTGGGAAACTTGGGGTGGACGACTTGATGAACTTGAATGGTATGTAACTAGCCAATTCTTGAAGTATTGTCTTGAAATATGGTGTCAATAGAAAAATGATAATAATATTGAAAGAAAGAAGCATGAGAGGATCAAGGAGATACTGAGTTGGGATACTACCGAGACACCCATAAGTCCATGAGAAGGCATGAGGTCCGGAGGAAGCCCAGCGAGGTCCCAATCGGGTCAAGGAGCAGTCTGTGAGAAGGCATAAGGTCCGGAGAAAGCCCAGCGAGGTCTCGACTGAGAGTCGAGGCTGGGATACACCAAGTTGTCTGTAAGTCCTAGTGAAAAGGCATGAGGTCCAAAGGAAGCCTAGTGAGGTCCCGACTGATATTAATATTGAAAAAACGAGGCATGAGGGCCAGAGGAAGAATCTTTCCCTCTAAGGATACTACCGAGTCACCTATAAGACCCAGCGAGAAGGCATGAGGACCGAAGGAAGCCCAGCTAAAGATCCCTATTGAGTCGTCTATAAGTCCCGGATAAAGAGGCATGAAAGCCGGCGGAGGGGAAAGCTCAGTGAGATACTTGCCCCAAGACACCCGTAAGACTCAGTGAGAAGGCATGAGGTCCGGATAAAAGGTTCACTTAGGTCCCTACCGAGTTGCCTATAAGGAAAAGGAACAAACAAAAACCAAAATAAAAATATTAAAACAATAATAAAATGATATGTTGATTTCTAGAATGCAGTTACTTGTTGGATTTTTAGAATGCAGTTACTTGTTGGATGTTGTAATTTCAGGACCTAAGGCTGGACTCACTTGTGGACATCCAAAGATAAAGCTCACTTCCCGGATACATGGAGCAAAAGCAGGTGGCTTCATTGACATATATGGTAGCACACTTGAGGTGCCCATGGACGAGATTCTTCATCAGTATATACTTGTGGAATCTTCATCAGATTGGCGAAAATCATCTTCCCACCATCCCCTTGGTCTACCCCATCAGTTTTGGTGGTTCTACATGATATAAGGTATAAATTGAAGTGGATTGCATTGTACCTTCGGGCAGCCACTTCTTCATAGATTTTCATGATGTACTTGGCATTCATAGGCGATAGTACACTCCCAGCTAAACAAAGGGGAAGAGAGGTGTTTACGGGTGTGTACAACCCTTAGCATTTTTTGCCTTAGGCTAATGAGTTGTGGGATTTAGTTATTACAAGATGTCATATCAAGAAGTGGTTACAAGAGGGCTAGTGGGGAGTTAGGATCTTGTGGAGGTTATGGGAGCCCAATATTCACATGGGTATCTTCACATGGGTAGCGCAAGAGTCACATGGTTGGATGGCTACATAAAGCCCCTCTTCTATGCAAATTGGACATGATATATGATATTATATGAATATGACATGTATGGCATGACATGACTATTGTATGGACATGATTCTTGTACACACAATATGTGATACATAGATATGGAATACACTATAATGTTATGTTGTTATGCTTGTTTCTTTTATCTTGTTGTTATGCTTGTAGGTTTATCTTGTGTCTTTTATCTTATTGTTGATCCATGCCTCCTACTCCATGCTCATGTGTACTCTATGGCTATGTATGTAGGAGTATGTGTGTGTTCCCCCATGTTAGCAAGGTGATGCTAACAATGGGTACAAGCAGAGTCCATAGGGAATGGCAAGGTCGAGGGATTCTACGATGGTTGGGTGCTCATATATGATGAGGTTTGCCCAATTGAGGAGGTTAGCCAAGAGAGGGTGGATGGGAAGGGCAAAGAGGGTGGTGGGTTTAGAGAAGGATATTTGGGCTTGAAGGGAGAGGGTGACAAGGAAAGAGATCGAGTTGGATGGGAGCTTGGTGAGGATGTAGGAGAGGGTGGCAAGGGAGATGGGGTCGTCGATGAAAATGTCATGCTACGGGAGGTTGAGACAGATGGCGCAGTGGTGGAGGTCAAGGATTTGGGTGGGGTTTTGCGGGGGATGGCAAGGTAGGGGAGTTTCATTTGCTGAATCCATCAGTGCATCAACTTTGCGTTCGGACAGTGCTCAATACTGGGTCGGAAAGGGGTGGGTGCAGGATGCCCATTTTCTGGTTGTGGCAAAAACTTAGTTACAGTTTAGTTTGTATATATAATCTGAGATTTGTAGGTTGTTGGTGGATATATGTTTATGCGATTGTTCCATGTATAACAAGTTTTACAGTTACATAAAAGATGATTATGTTGAGATTACAGGTTTGCTATAAGTACAAAAGTTCTTACGAGCACTGTTGGTAAGTTAGTATAGGTAATCATGTTTGATAATCTATCCTAGATTGAGAGCACAAGAAGCTAGACAAGAATAACTTCCAAGAATAGAAATCCAAGATGAGAAACTTCCTCTACTAGGAGTTTATTTCAGGTGACGAGAAGGAGCCACGGCTTCCGAAAGAAAATGTCACTCCTCTCAACAAGTGCATACTTTTAAGTCATGGCATGATAGAGCTAGTAAAGTGATGTGCTAGCTATTTGTTAACATGTCAAATGTTATGATTGGTTGTATACAAGATGCAATGACATCTAAGGATGCATGGGATACCTTGGTTACGATGTATAGCACAAGTACCAAGGCAAGAAAGATGAAGTTAAATCCAAAAAAGATGAAGTTAAAGCAAGAGCTGCATAATGTGTAAAGGAATAAGAGAGTATCAGTTACTCATTTGAAAATTAAAGGGCATCGACATACCCTCAACTCTATTAGAGCTCTTATTGATGATGACAACTTGGTGTCAATGACATTAAATGGGCTTAGAAAAGAGTATGATGAATGACATTAAATGGGCTTAGAAAAGAGTATGATCAATTTTAGACATATATCCAAACTCCAAAAAACTTTCTAAACTTTGAGGACCTTATAGAGCCCTTCTCATCACTGAAGAGATGAATGTCAAGAAATATGTATAAACATGCCTTCTACACGAACACAGGTAGAGGTAGAGACAAATCATCATCTACTAAAGGCTGAGGTGTAGGCCATTTTAGAAACAAAAATTATGGTTAGCAACACAAGAATATAATACACAAACAGGTGGAAGATGCCACTCTAGAGGTAGAGGGAGCTAAAGAGTCCGAGGTGGGTGGAAAAGAAATCAAAGTAGAAATAGCACGGAATACTATTATTTGGGCAAACTAGGTCATATAATAAAGGAGTGCTATTAAAAGTAGGATGACATTAAAAGTGGGAAACTACCTCAAGGGAATTATGCATCTTCAAACAAGCAAGTTACAGATAGAAGCAAGAATATGCTCCTATGACTACAGCAGATGTATAAAATCTTGCAAACATATAGTATGTTGACTTTTGTGTTTCATTGGTTCTATCTCACCCACTCTCCCCTATCTTAGATAAGTTCTCATAGTATATCCATGATTATCTAGGAAGGTGGAGAGAATTTGGGAGCATTTATAATCCATGAGTATCTAGGGAGGTGGTGTATGGGCTACCACACCTCCAAGAGGGAACTCAATGCATTCACCTAAAGGAAGAGAAATAGAACACAACTATCATAGGACACTTACCAATGCTTCGAACTTGAGTCCCTTGAGGCCAAGCTCACTTGTTAAGCTCCACCTCTACGCTATCATCGTAGAGTAACTCACACTGTCACATAAGGTAATCACTCTCTCTCACTCTCCCACACCACTCTCTCTCACTCTCCCACACAAGCATGAATCATACAAGCATAGAATAGACACAAATGCTAGAATGCTCTCTCTCAAGACACAAAGAAGAGCTCTCAATAGCACAAAGGGGGATTGTATCTTTTCATTATGAGAAAATGCTTTATATACAATTGGCTCTTATTCACACTTGGGTTCCCAAACTTACTTAACTAAGGCCTTGGGTGGCCAATATCTCATAATGTACAACTTTTATAGTGCCTTTTCATGACACTTATTAATGTCCTAAATTTGAAGGAGCATACTTGTTAATCCAAAATGGGATTAACATCCCCCCTACTACTGATGTAGGTTTTGTCCTCATAACCTATTACCGAGGTCTAAAGACCTGGTCACCAAACTCATAACAGTAGAAGTTTCAACATAGGATTCTTTTGAATGCTGAATGTGAACACCAAAATCCTGTGTCCACCATGTCTTCGAACGTGACATGCATGTATGCTGAAAGACACCATACACGATGGTAATATAGCATCATACCCCTGTCAGATGGGCCTTAATTCATGTCGAATTGCATTTGTTCAGCTTCATATCCATCATAGGGCTCTTTGGGTTGATCAATCAGGACCACGAGCAACTTCAAAAATTGAACACTGGCTACGATTGCTGGGTCCAGGATACGATGCCATGCTATATCCAAGTGAGTATCTGTTTCCTTTGCTCCCGTATGTCTGTAAAGGTTGCGGGCATGAAGATTGGGAAATTGTAACAGACATGGGAGTCGTGCTACTAGGCCTCCTGAAACTCCAGTTTTTAAGTCCATCTTCTCTTTAGTGGCATGTATAATGGGTCAACTCACTGAGTTGGTGGCGTGCACATATAGACTTGGCTGTACTCTGCAATTGTTATCTGCAATTGTTAAGTATTCTTTTTCTCCAATCTGGCTATATTCCAGAATCTTCTTATTTGGGATGAACATCATCAGTGATAATAGTGGCATATCCACCTCATGTGTGTACTGGGTGCGCTTTTCTCCACCTTCGAAAGCAATAACTGATCATGAAGGTGATAATTCTGATCTCCAGTAGGTTGTTGCCATATATATAGGCAGTGATGTGTGTGAACACACATAGGACCGCCGGGGCACTTTTTCCCTCTTTAGGAGGTTTTTTCCCCCGGCTTGTATATACGCCCATCCTTCTAGGGCTAACTTATCTTTGTACATTGACACAATCTAATACACTTTGTGTTGTGTGCATTCTTGCTTCTTCTTCTCCAAGCTTTGTGTGCTTTCCTGCAACCCTAATTCCAACAATTGGTATCAGAGCAGGCATCGGCTCCCAGGGCAACACCGCCAGCACCCTCCGACTCACGTTCTCCGATTGAGGTGAGTTTTTACGAGCGCTTGCAGGTCCCTATACTCTGCAAATAAGCCCATAGGGCTTAGCGTTCTCAGAATTTGCATCTGAGGTCGTTTCGGGCTCCGTTTTTGCATTTCAAGTTCTGCACAGGTGTTTTCGTCATTTTCTGCAGAAATTTTGACAGTGCAGTTTTTTGCAAAACAGGCATACGTACTCTATTATGGACCGTGTTACATAGCACGAGTTGTTTTCTGTTCAATCTTTGCTTCATTACAGGCAGCTTTTGCATCAGTTTCAGTCAGTGGCCATGGCTGATAACAGCAATGATGTATTTCGCATGTTGTCTGCTGAAGACAAACTGGATGGAGATAGCAACTACCCACTTTGGGCATACATGATGCAGCATGTTTTGGTTGCAAAAGGAGTGTGGAACATTGTGCAGGGTATAGATGTACGTCCAGGTTCTGTGGATGTAGGATCTGTTGAGGATGTTGCAGGTTCTAGCAGCTCTACTGTTGCTGCTGTTTTACCCACTGCTGAACAAGCTCGTTGGGATGGTAAAGATGCGCAGGCTCATGCCTTGATTGCACTTTCTGTCAAACGTAACATCACCCCACATATTCGTTCAGCTAAAACAGCAAAACAGGCTTGGGATATTCTAGCTGGTTTGTATGCAGGTCGTAACGAGGCAAAAATCGCTTACCTGCGTAAAGAGCTAGAATTGAAGATTATGCAAGAAGATGATGACATGAATGTTTTTCTTGCTGAGATTAAAGATCTCAAAGAACAGTTGATTTCTGCAGGTGAGATTATTCCTGATCATTCTCTTGTGCAGACTGTTCTTGATGCTTTACCAGAGACATATCAGACTTTTGCTTCCACGTGGAGACTTCTTAATGAGGACAGACCTGATGCTGTCAAGTATGATACTTTAGTCAACAAGCTCTTGCAAGAAGCGCAGTCCAGGCAAAATAGGGCCAGGCAGCGTGCAGTTGATCAAGCATTTATTGCTGCCCAGCAACAGAGAAGAAGTGGTAAGGCAGCCCCTTCCACTGTTTCTTCTCCTATTAGTAGGTCTGCAACTTCTTCTCCTTCCACAGGTAGCAACAATAAGTCTGAGAAGACTCTTGACAAAGGCAAGAAAAAGACCAGGTGCAACTATTGTAAGGCAAATGATCATGTCATTAAGAATTGCCCTAAGCTAAAGGCTAAAGAGGCAAAGAAGAAAGAGTCAAATGCAGCCACAATAGCGGATGCTTCTACAAATGCAGATTCTGCAAATGTTGTGCAGGATACAGAATGGGCGTTTAGCGTGTATTGCCAGTATGACCCATCTGTACATGATGCATGTTTGGCAGTTTCTGCTGACTCTCATGTTTGGTATTTTGACAGTGGTGCTACAAAGCACATTACCTCGCATCATGATATGTTCACTTCTCTTGAGGCTGTCCCTAATGGGAATACTGTCACATGTGCCAATAATGCTTCTTACCCAGTGAAGGGCATTGGTAAAATTATGCTTACTGCTGCAAATGGCAGCGCTTTCACACTTTCAGATGCTTTGTATGTGCCAGGGATAAAGAAGAATCTATTGTCTGTCTCTGCGCTTGCTAGACTTGGATTTGTAATCAAATTTGTGGATGACAGATGTACTGTTCATGATTTGACTTCTGGTGATACAATTATTGTATCTGGCACCTTGTTTCGTGGGCTGTATAGGCTCAATTCTTATGACAAGTGTGTGGAAGATTCAGCAAATGTAGTTTCTGATGAAAAGGCAGTTTCAGATGCAAAACTATGGCATGCTCGTTTTGGTCATCTGAACTTTGCTAGTTTGCTGCGTTTGCAGAAATTTGATATGGTTGCTTCATTGCCCCCTCTTGAGGTACCATTGAAACATGTTTGTGAAGGCTGTATTTTGGGCAAAATGCAGCGTTCTGCGTTTCCAAAGGATGGTTCTGTGCGGGCCACTCGCAAATTGCAGCTTGTACATAGTGATGTATGTGGGCCTATGCAAACTCCGTCATTTGGTAAACACTTGTACTTCGTGACTTTCATTGATGATTACTCAAGGCATGCATGGGTATATCCACTGAAGGCAAAGTCCGAAGTGTTTTTGTGCTTCAAACAGTTTTTTCTTATGGCTGAAAATGTATCCAATTGTACTGTGGGCACCCTCCGTACTGATCGAGGGTGGGAGTACATGTCTAAAGAGTTTGATGCATTTCTGGCTAGTCGTGGGATAAAACACCAATGTACAGTGCCGTATACCCCTCAGCAAAATGGTGTTGCTGAGAGGAAGAACAGGTCACTTATGGAGATGGCACGATGTATGGTCAAGAGCCAAGCTTTGCCACATGCGTTTTGGCTTGAGGCTGTCATGTGTGCTGCATATGTACTCAACAGGTGTCCCACTAAGGCCTTGCAGTCTATTACTCCATACGAAGCTTGGCATGGCAGGAAGCCTTCTATTGGTCACTTGCGTGTCTTTGGTTGCTTGGCCTATGCTTTAGTGCCTGTGCAACAACGCAGAAAATTGGATGATAAGGCTGTCAAATGCATTTTTGTTGGTTATAGTGCTGAGAGCAAGGGTTACAGATTGTATCATCTGCAGTCAAAGCGTATCTTGATTAGTCGAGATGTTGTTTTTGTGGAAGATGCTGTGCAGCCCTTGTTATCATGTACCAAAGAGACAGGTGTAAGCTCACGGGATGTATTTGATACGTTGTTGCCTCTCTTTACAGGTGGGAATTCAAATGTAAGTCCTAATGAGGCAAATATTCAGCCTATGCAGATTTCAAACGACATCATAGATCAGCCTATTTCTGATGCAGATTTACAGGATGTAATTCATGAGGATAGGGCTGAAAATGAGCAGGCTAGAGGTATGCCTAAATGGCTGGTGCAAACCTTGCGTGATAGTAAGATTGATGCACCTATTACTAGTCGTACTCGTTCAGGTTTTCAGCATGCCTCTTATGCATCAGATTGTTATGCTTTGGCTGTGTCTAGTATGTGTGAAGAGGAAGAACCTCTTTCATTTGATGAGGCACAAAATTTTGAAAATTGGTTGGCTGCAATGCAAAGTGAATATGATGCTATAATGAAGAATGGTACATGGTCTTTGTGTGATTTGCCTATTGGTAAAAAGGCCATTGGATGTAAGTGGGTTTTTAAATTGAAACGAAAGCCAGATGGTAGTGTTGATCGCTATAAGGCTAGACTTGTCGCAAAGGGTTATGCTCAAGAAAAGGGCATTGATTTTGATGAGACCTTTGCTCCCACTTGTCGTATGACTACCATTCGTAGCATTTGTGCATTGGCAGTTCATAATGGTTGGAATGTACATCAGTTGGACATAAAGACTGCGTTCTTGAATGGAGATTTGCATGAGGAGGTGTATGTATCGCAGCCTCGTGGTTTTGTTCAAAGAGGGCAGGAAAACAAAGTGTGCAGGTTGAAAAAGGCTTTATATGGTTTAAAGCAAGCTCCACGAGCTTGGTATGAAAAGATACATGCATATTTGACTGCACATGGGTTTCAGAATAGTCCAACAGAAAGCACTTTGTATGTTAAACGTGTGGATGGTGTACATCTAATCATTGCTCTCTATGTCGATGACATGCTGCTCACAGGACCAAATGAGAATCATATTGCTGATTTTAAGGCTGATTTGAATGCCTCTTTTGAAATGTCAGATTTGGGGCATTTGCATCATTATTTGGGGATACAATTTAAGCAGTGTGATGGAGGTATTGCTTTGTGTCAGACAAAGTATATTGAGACATTGTTGCGGAGATTTGGCCTTGAAGACTGCAAGCCTATTGCTACTCCAATGGAGACAGGTTTGAAGTTGAGTCTTCATGATGCTGGAGATCACTTTGATGTCACACTCTATCAGACAACTGTTGGTTGCCTCATTTATGTATGCATTACGAGGCCGGACATTCAGTTTGCAGTCTCACAGGTGAGCAGGTTTATGCATAGCCCAGGGTCTCAGCATTGGAAGGCAGTTAAACGCATCTTTCGCTACTTGAGTGGCACCATACATCTTGGGTTGTTTTATCCCAAGGGGGGATCGTTGCCACTTGATTTACATGCTTTTTCGGACTCAGATTGGGCTGGTTGCTATGACACAAGAGTGTCCACAAGTGGTTTTTGTTTCATGCTCGGTAGCTCATGCATATCTTGGTTGAGCAAGAAGCAACCTACTGTGGCCACTTCTAGTTGTGAAGCTGAGTACAGGGCAGCTTTCACAGCTACGGTTGAGTGTGTGTGGCTCAGACGGCTTATGGCTGACTTGGGTGTTGGACAGGAGTCTGCCACCTCTATCTTCACTGACAGTCAGAGCGCATTGGCACTTGCGAAAAACCCAGTTTTTCATGCTCGCACAAAGCACATTGAGGTGCATTATCACTATGTCAGGGAGAGACTCTCAGCAGGAGAGATCAGCTTGGCCTATGTGCCAACACAGGACAACCTCGCCGATCTTTTCACAAAGGCGCTTCCTCGTGAGAAGTTCGAAGCTTTCCGCAAAGCTTTGGGCTTGCTCCCCTTTGTGGATTGATCTACTTCGGGCATGGCACTCCCCTATACATGAGTGCCAGCTCTCGTTCACACCATCACTCCCAGGGGGGATTTGTTGCCATATATATAGGCAGTGATGTGTGTGAATACACTTAGGACCACCGGGGCACTTTTTCCCTCTTTAGGAGGTTTTTTCCCCCGGCTTGTATATACGCCCATCCTTCTAGGGCTAACTTATCTTTGTACATTGACACAATCTAATACACTTTGTGTTGTGTGCATTCTTGCTTCTTCTTCTCCAAGCTTTGTGTGCTTTCCTGCAACCCTAATTCCAACATAGGTCGGCTAATTGGGGATTGGCTAATTTGGTGTGCCATGCCACATTAGCCCACAATGTACCCTCTCCAACCAAAGGGAGTAGTTCTTTTAAATTTGGGCGAGGCGCTCGAGAGGATATGGTACATAAGGCTTTTTTGTTGGTGTGACCTCGGAGTAGGCTTTTGGTAGAATCCTTCGAGGCGGCTTAAATGGTGTTACTTGCATTAGTACCTTGAACATCAGCTTCAGCTTTAACAGTGGATTGTTAGCTTGAATAAAGCCTTCATATTCTGCACCAGACAATGACTCAAAAACGTATCATCAGTAAAAGCATCAATATTGTCTTGGGGAAAATTATAGCGTACATCCTGAGGTTGCCATTGGGGAGATGGGTTAGGTGCCAATATCGCCATTGGGGAGATGGGTTAGGTGCCAGTATCGCCTCGGGGGCAAGAGGGTTAGTGGGAAAATATATTTGTTGAGGAGTGAAAATAGAGAATATGCAGTCGGCCTGAGATTTATTAGTAGGTGGGGCATTAGGATAGGGATTATGTAGTTTACTATAGCGAGATTAGAATATACAGGGTAAGTGGAGATGGAAAATGAAGATGATGCCTCTTCCTGACCATGACCTATGTGCTGGGGGTGGGTGGCTAGTTTTGTGATATTTCATAAACTCTTGAAGGTCAGGGATATCCTCAAGATTTATGGTAGGATATTCAATATGGGTGGCATCAAAAGTGTAGAGTATATTGGTTAACATGGATTCTAAGTGTTTGTAGATATTAGAGTATAGTTTTAGAATTCCAAAAGGGTTATATAAGGTAGAGTCACATAAGTTTAAATTCTGGTGAGTATTGTAGAGTTCGAGCTACCCATGGCTTATAATCCATTGATAGCGTTGTGCTACCACCTCGTAGTTGGCCGGTGTCTCGGGAATGTCATTTGGAACAAATAGGTCTAATTTTCTGACACTGTTGTCCAGAATTTTAGAGTTTTGTAGTACTCGACACCAACTAAGAAAGATATAATGGATAAAAGTAGATATCATGTGGATTAGTTACTACTATATCTCCCCAGCAAAAATCTCATTATAATAGTGGGGTCAACATCGCGTTCAGTATTCTGCTTAATGAGGGTTAGTTTACCTAGGCCTAGGTCCTCAGACAAATTTATATCGTATTGAAGTAAGAAGAGGGTTAGTGTAGACAAAAACTAAGTAAGAGTTTGAGGAGGGACCCGAGGGGTTGCTAGCAACTGACCTATCTCCGAGGCTCGCTCAAGGAGTAGGCGCATGTCATCCATAGGCTCTTTCCATTGACTTTGGTCTTGTATTGCCAATTGGCATTCCAACTCTTGTATATACAGGAGTCATTGGTGCTGAGGAGGTTGGATATTGTGGTTTCGTGGACCGTCCTTGTAGCATCCAACTCCTCGAATCATCGGGTTGCTTTCTCTTGGGCACATCTAGCTGTAGCCTCTCTTTCTTGAGCTTCTGTGATTCTTTGAAGTCTTTCAGTAGCCAACCTCTGACTGTCTTGTAACTGCAGGGTGACTTGTGCCATTTCCTCTTAGTGTGCTAACACCATCCTTCACATCTCGACTTGACTGGCGCCTATGGCATCGTTAAGTGCTCTCACTTTCTCTGCATGTGCCTTATTTGTTTGTTCTCTTTCTTGTTTTGTAAGTGAGTGACCCTGCTTTCCGCTTCTTTCAGACTTGAGGATAGCTATCGGATCTGGCTTTGTAGCTCTTCTTCTTTGGCCATGGACTTGTGTTGGAGTTCTTGTAGCTCGTGGTTGTGGGTAACCTCCTTTTGGAGTTACTCCTTAGCTTGTTCCAGCTTTGCCTTAAGGTCCATATTCTCTTTAATTATATGAACAATAGTTTGGCTTAGAACCAAATTATTGCTTTCCAGTGACTTGTATCTCGTCTCTTACTCCTCAGTGACCTTCAAACTCTTCATGATGACATCCTGATGCGTGGCCTCTGCTGCTGCCAAGTGTTCTTTTAAAGTCTATACTTGTTTGACTCGTTAACTTGTTTCCAAAGTACAGCATTATGATCATGTAGCATGTGTGTAGTGAGGAGGTGGCAATGCCTTTTGTGACCCCTTCTAGTCTAGCATGCGGTAGGTTTAACAGTTCATCCAAACCTTCCATAGTTTCCTGCATGAACTGTTCATAATCGACATTCTGTAGGAAGGACAGCCGGGGTAGTCTTTCTTCATCCTCCAAACATCTTCTTTTGCTCAGGCTTGATGGCTCTTCACTCCTTGTTCTTTTACATGTATCCATTTGGTCTGTTGGATCTTGCACTGGGGCCGTTTTTGTCTCAATTTCTTGTGATTCCTCAGTAGACACTGGAATTGATGCTGCTAGTTTTGGTTCTATTTTTGCAGGTGTGTTTGCCAAGGTTGAATCCTTGAGTGGGAACAAGTTCATGAAAATAAGTTGTGCCGGGCTTGGAGGAGGAGCAATGTGCTACGTTTGCTCTTGAGTGGCCTAAGTGACAGTGGCTTCTTGTAGTGTCAGTACTTCTTAGTATGATCTTATGTCCTATGCAAGCTCAGCCTCTATCCTCTGTGATTCTGCAGCCATGTCCGGGATGATGCCCCTCATCTTCCTTTCTGTCTTCTTCTTCTTCCCTTTCTTTATCTCCTTCATTATGGCTTGTGTTTCTACTAGGACAGATATGGCCCACACTATCTGGGGGATAACTTCTTATACTTCCCAAGAGATAGAGAACTTCTTTTGGGGCATACTCGAATGAAGACCATATCTGCTTCTTCGAATTTTCTGACTGATCTCTTCTTATCTACATACTGCTTTTGTCTATCCTGGGCAACTCTTAAATCTTTGCGGATTGACTGCATCTGTTGCTCCATGTCATCAAGTATCTGTCTAGACATCTCGACCCTAATTAATGGGTCGGACCAAGTTCATGGTGTTAGGCAGTCTTGTCCATACAGAGCTTTGAAAGGGCTCATCCCGATGCTTCGGTGATAAGAAGCATTGTAGGCAAACTCGACGTGCAGATAGCTTAGCCACTTCTTAGGTTCCCTGCCACCACTTCCCACTTCATCTGGGGGAATGGATGTAACTTTCCACACATTTTTACTCTCTGCTTTGACTTTCTGACAAATCAAGCGTGATAAATCAGGCATTGACGTACATGATTAAGTACATCCTTTTTTAGTCCAGGCCAAAAGAAGCTTTTCTTTATAGACATGTAGGTCTTGATGAAACCTAGATGTCCTGCAATAAGGTTGTCATGGGCTTCATCTAAAATTTGACCCTTAGTGCACTCATCATTGGGAATGCATAGCCTGTTATTATAATACATAATTCCATCATCCAGGCTATACCCTTGAACTCGGTTCAACTCCTGGAGGAGTTTTTCTTTCCTGCATAAGTAGGGTAGCAATAGGGCCAAAGAATCTATCCTGCATGATCTTCTCTCTTGCTTCATTAATCAATGGATTTGACACCACTCTGATTGCAAGCAAGGAGGCTTTTCTGCTAAGGGCATCTGCTACCACATTTTCTTGCCTGGGCGGTACTTGATTTCAAAATCAAATTCCTGCAGGGTCTACATCCACCTTCTTTGGCGCATGTTGAGATCCTTCTGAGTGAAGATCCACTTTAAGCTCTGATGATCTATCATCAAAGTGAATCTTTGACCCAGCAGGTAATGTCTCCACAACTTTAGGGCATATACTACTAAAAGTAGCTCCGGGTCGTGGACAACATAATTTCTCTCATGCATTCTGAGTTTTTGGGATTCATAGGCCACTGCATGACCTTCCTGCATGAGCGCACCTCCTAGGGCAAAACCACTGGCATCAGTTTACTACCTCAAAGGGTAGAGAGAAATCTGGCAACTTTTGAATGGGATTGGTTACCAAGGTGGTCTTTAGCTTATCAAAAGTGCTCTGACACCTGGCATACCATTGAAACGGGGTATTCTTCTTGAGAAGATTAGTCAGGGGAAAGCTATGAGAGCATACTTAGGTATTAAATTTCTATACCAACCAGTTAATCCCAAGAATCCCCTGACTTCTTTCACTGTCTTTGGTTCAAGCCAATCTATGTGACTGCTTGGACTTTTACGGAGTCTGGAGAAATTCCGTCTTTGGATACCAAAAAGCCCAAGTATTCAATATGGCTCTGACAGAGAAAGTGCATTTGCTCTTTTTTGCAAAGAGTTGGTGCTTCCTTTAGAATCTCAAGAAATTTTCGAACGTGAGCTTCATGGTCAGCTGTATTCTTTGAGTAAATCAAAATATCATCAAAGAAAACAAGAACAAATTCATCCAAGGATTCTCTAAGAATGTCCTGCATTATGCGATTGAATGTAGCTGGGGCATTTGTCAATCCAAACGGCATGACTATAAATTCATAGTGCCCATATCGAGTAATGATGGCTGTCTTTGGGATATCTTGCTCATTGCATAGGCTTTATGCATAGGTTTTATGAATAAAGCTTATGCATAGGCTCTATGCATAAAGTTAATGCATAGGATTTATGCGTAGGCTTTATACGTAGGATTTATTATGCAAGATTTATGCATAAAACTTGAATAAGCTTTATGCATAAGCTTGCAATCGGCCTTATGCATAAAGATTTATGTGTAGGCGTTATGCCCTCTTTTTCTATGTTTATTTTACTTTTGGGTGCCAGGTTTAGGTTTAGCTTATGCATAAAGCTTGCATAAGATTGCATGCTTTATACCCAAAGCTTGCATAAGCTTTATGCGTAGGATTTATGTATAAACCAGATGCGGGCTTTATTCATAGGCTTTATGCATAAAGATATGCAAGCTTTATACGTAGGCTTTATGCATAAAGCTTGCATAGGATTTATGCATAAAGCTTTTTGCATAAGCTTTTATAGGATTTATGCATAAAGATTTATGCTTAGGCTTTATACATAAAGCTTATACATAGGCTCTATGCATAAAGCTTATTTATAAGATTAAATATGCATAAATTCTTTATGCATAGATATTTATGAATGTTTTATGCTTTGAGAAATTGACTCTTATGCATGTATTTTTTTGGGATATATGTATAGGTAATGCCGATCGACCCTACTAAGGACTCGAATGTGCGAACCTACTCAACATAATCAACCAACTTTGGGAAGAAGGCATGGATATAGTTTTCACATACACAGGTATGTTTCATGAACCCTTTTCACAAACACAATATTTAGCTTTTCTTGCAGCTCTTTACTGGCAGTATATACAAGTAAATCTAAGATCTTGAAATTATAAGCAAAAATGCTATCCAGATAATGAATTCAAATGTGGTTGATATGATTTTAAAATTCTGGTTGAGAACTGATGAGTTGATTTGGATTCTGCTTGAAAAATGATGATTCTTGAATTTTGGTCGAAATGTAATAAGCTGAACAAAACCTCAATGAGGATGAATGGGAGGACGAGTCCCTGTGATGATGTTCATAACTGGAATGACGATAATGACTTCAGCAAATCACTATGAGATTAGTGGATTGTGGTGACAAATTACTACTGTTAACACTTGACCCAGTGGATCAAGTTAAGGGATGAAAAATTAAAAATCTGTATAATTGAAATTCCCATGGAGGACTCTTCAGATGGAAATTTCGGTCTAATGGACCATTATTGTGTTAAAGATATAAATGAGATGTTCTGAATGATTTGTTATTCGATATAATGAGTTCTATATGAATATCTTTATCCCATGATTCTGTGAGGAACTGATCAATCTAAAGAACCCCAGAATCAGTTGAATCTAAAATCGGATTTGAATCATACATAAAGGGACTTAACAAGAACTTTCGTATTAATAGGAACATGGATCAAGGTCGTCGTGGTAGAAATGATAACCCCCAACTTGAGGAGGAAGAGCTCGACTTGGATGTTCGTAAAACTCTTCATAGATCGTAGCCTGGACCTTTCAAGGGTGAAGGGGAAAACTTGGGCTAGGTTGTGAAAAAGTGGATCGAAGCAATGGAAGAGTACTTCGATGTCACTGGGTACAATGAGAATAGCAAAATGGCTCTTGCAAGACTGAAGATAGTAGAAACAACCAGAGTGGCATGGAGAAACCACTGCGAGACAAACCATCTGGATCGGAATACCTAGACATGGAATAATCTCAAAAGTTACCTAAGGACGAGGTTCTGTCCTCCCGGCTTTTTGGAAACAAAGTTGAACGAATTCTTAGAGTTAACCCAGGGGAGCAGAACTATTGAATTATATCACCAAGCATTCGCTCTCCTTCTCAAATTCTCACCACCGCTAGGATGAAGAACAGCTGATGGCCTGGTTCTGAACGAACCTTTGAATATCCTGGTAAAGAATGCCAAGCCAATTTCCATGGCTGAAGTAGTACGGATGGCAAAGGATTTCACCAAGGCCTTTGATGTCAAAGTCCTGCCGAAGCCAGCACCATCACCTTTCAAAAGGTTTTTAATTCTAGAAGGTGATTCTTCCAACCTTTCGTCGCCTAAAAGATATCAGGGTCAAGCCCAGGATATGAGAAGTTCCAGAATGGAAGAAATGTCCTTTTCTCGAAACTCAATCCCCTAGAATTCAACTTCAGAAGTTCTACCCTTGAACAAGGGAGTGAAATGCTTTAACTGTCAAGGATTTGGACATCACAGTATGGATTTCCCAACACCTTTTGGATCAAGGTTTTCGGGGTAGGGAAATCAAGGATCAAGATTGTAGACTCCAGCTCCTTCCTTCCAGAGTAATCAGGTTTCTTTCCGCCCCAAAATTGAAAAATCCTAGAGGTAGACCCTCTAACCAAACCGCAGTCTCAATCCAAAGTAATACAAGACCTCGCCTCAGAATAGGGGAAGACAAAGAGAGATACTCCACCTGGCGAGATGAGGACATCTCGCGTTTTTTCAAGTGGGAGAGTGTAAGATTCCTCCCTAGCCCCTCAAGATGTCCAGTTTCTTCCCCTGTAAATCAATCCCCTTTTCAGAATAATAAAAGATCTTGTTTCTACCTGTTTTGGCTTCGAGAGAGAAAATGTTCTAGAGTGATTTCTCACTTTTTAGATATCTTTGGATAGAAAAATATCCTTTCTTATTAAAGTCAATTCCCCCGAAACAGAAGTTTAAAAAGAATTTTCTAAGGTGCATTAGAAATAAATTATAATCTGCTCAATTAGCCTAAGGATCCAGATTTTTAAAAAATTTTGGATTAAGGTTCTGAGGGACCAATTAGATTAATCCAAATGTAAGGAGGAGATAAATTGAAGAGATAAAGAAAAACCCCCTTAAAAATGAGTAAATACTCACATAAGATGAAGAGTGGACTAAGAACCAAGGAAAATAGTTAAAAAACTGATTTTTGACACCTCAAAATGGGGATTCCCCCTCATGAAGGAGGCACCTTTTTTCTCATCATTGCTTTCCATTGTAAATCAATAAAATGAGATATTTCATCTCTCATCTCTCCTTATTCAAGTCTAGTTCCAAAAAGTAAGGTAAACTGACCCAAAAATAGTTTTAAAATGACCAAACTGATCTGAAAAATTCTAGAATCAGTTTGCTTGGTTTGAGGCTCACTTTTTCCTATAAATAGAAGCCTCCCCCTTTGTAAAAGCTTAATAGTGTTTATGCACTACTACTCTACTCCTCCCCAGAGCCAAAAACATTGAATTCACTTGATAATTCACTTGTTTTTGACTAATTCCTATACAAAGAATTGGTGGCCACTCTTGATCCAAACAAGAGTAGAACCCTCAATCCCTCAAGCCAAAGGAAAGCTCACAAAACTCCATGTAAGTTATTAATTCTACTTTTTTATAATTCTAATCTATGGTTTTCTGAATTCTTTGCTTTTTAATGTGATTATGGATTATAAGCCTTGATAAAAAGGCTTCCCCCTTCTCTTCATTAAGAATTTCAGCCTTTCTTTATCCTAAAATGAGTAACAAATAAATTGAGTTAAACTTTTCCTATTGATTACTCTTTAGAAGTGAAAAATTGATTAGATTAGAGTGCTTTATTTCATCTTAGGATAAATTTTAAAGTAAATCTAGAATGTAAAAATTGAGAAATAGTCAGCCATACAAAGGAGGTTATGGCAAAATTTTCTTAAATTTTGTGGAAATAAATTTTATCTTTACGTTATTCAAAAAGAATAATCCCCACCATTTGTGCATTCTAAAAGAAATTCTTTTTATTTTAAAAGTGTTATTCCTATTTTATGCATAAATAGATGTATAAAAGGATTTTCTTTTATTATAAAAGTGTTATTTTCATTAGATTCATTCAATTTCTATGCATAGAAAGATGCATATTGGAAATTTTTTTATTATAAAAGTGTTATTTTCATTAGATTCAATTTCTATGCATAGAAAGATGCATATTGGAAATCTTTTTATTTTAAAAGGGGGCCTTTTTGTAGTTTATATTTTTCCTAATGCCTATCCATGGCATACCTATATCTGTAAATAGATTCTACTACAACCAAGCTACCTTACACATGCTACCATAGCATCACCCCTATACTCAATCTTTGTACTAGACAAAGTAATTGTTGGTTACATCTTACTACTCCAATTAATAACACTCCTAAAGAAAACATATAGCCATTGTAGATCTCCTATTTGAGACACTACCAACCCAATTTGCGTCTTTATATCCATGTACCTATACCTATACTCTAACCTCATAGAAAAGTTCATAATGTACTTTGGACTTTATGTACTTGATCAAGTGTGGCTTCCTCAAGGCCTGCATAAACTGACTCACCAATCCAATAACATAGTCCAATATGGTCGGGTGATAGTCATGTAAATCAAACTCTCTATAACACACCTGTACATAGTAGGGTCCTCCAAAAGATCACATGTATCTGTAGCTAATTTTGTGTTCAACTCTAATGGCACTAATATTAGCTTATAGCTTGTCATTCTATACTTGGACACAACATTTCCAAAACATACTACCTCTTGCAAAATCTAAACCCATCACTCTCATGATTTGAACACCTCTATGCCTAGGAAGTATCAAAGCTCACCTAAATCCTTCATTTTAAGCTTTTTCTCGAGGAAAAACTTCACCTATCAACATCACTGTCCCCTGTGACAATTAAGTCATCAATATAGATGGATTTTTTGACGTCTTTGTTGGTGGATGGGCTTGGGCATGGTGAGTGCTTTAATCGTACTTTGTCTGAAACCATTAGACAGAGTATGCTTTATAGTTTACTCTCTTGATGGTTGCAACACTGTTTTCAATAGATGTTCTAGATTGGAATGTTTTCTCCACTTCCCTTGCCAAGGGCATGATGGATATCACAGCCAAGTTTCTCGCTCGCGAATGAAGGATTTTTGGTCGTGTTATGCCTTGCCGAACACTTTGGCAAGGTGACAAAGTATGCAAGGAATGGTGGTTTGCGTGTTCATTATACATGGACTCTCATGTGCGATGGTGACTATAGACATCCTGTCACACTCGAAGAGGTTATATTTCTTGGAGTCTTTGCATTGTCATTGCAGGGATACATTATGTAAGTTGGTAATTACATGATTGATATGATATTACAGGTGTGTGACCTTACAGTTGGCCTTTTTTATCGTGGGGACAAGCCTGTCCCAAACTATGACAGAGAGGGAGGAGCGGAGATTTGTTCGAGGATGTTTCCGGTGACTAGGAGCTTTGTTGTGGAGAGAGAGATACGCGACCAGGTGACTCGCACTTTTGTCGATGACGTTCTTGTAAGATGGGAGCAGAACAGTCTTATGCTTTTTTTTTAGGTGTGGTTTTCTTTTTACAGATTTTTGATTTACCATATCTATTCATATGTACCATATATTCATAAGTTTATAAGTTTATTCATGTTCCATATATTGAGAAACGTTATTTTTTAAATGTAATGTGTACCTTGTAGATGGTTGCTTGCTACTTTCACGGATGAGCAAGATTATGTCATTGAGGTATTTGCAGGCTGTGGAGGTCTAGGTGCAGCTAGTGTAGGGACATTTCGATATTGTCTTTGCATCGAGAGTCATTCTTTTGTGTGGAATGAGTGCCTCACCAAGGTTGTGTGTGGCCCACTACCATTGCAATACAATTAGATAGTGGGCTTCTCTTTATAGACCTATTTTGGGCAACATGTTTTCGGATTCCAATGTATTTGCATTTTGATGTATCTATGGATTGTGTTGTTTTTTGGATTGGGATGTACTATTTATGGACTACATAGTTTTTGGATTGCAATGTCTTGGTGAGTCAATAATGTTTAGAGCCTTTTATACTTTATAGTTGATAAATTGGAAGTGTAATGTTAGTCACAAATATTGCATTGGGAAATAAAATTCATAGCTCAAGGAGATAAAGTTCATTGCACTAAATAATTTATGGATTGCAATTCTTTTGTGAAAAACTCTAATTTTATGCTGAGACAACACAAAAACTCTAGGTTCAAGGCTCGTTTTTGTAAAACCCCCCCACAATAATAATACGCTATACTATTTGCACTCTGTTTTCTTTGCCAATCACCTCGGCCTCTTTGGCTCCCCCTACCTCTAGACTGGTCTCTTCCACATGTCGATGATTGTTGTTGTTTGTGAATCATTGGATTGCTGTCTAGAATTCTGATTTCCTTATCAGCCACCACCACCTTGGCCTCAACCATGACCTCTACCTCTGCCTTTTCCTCTACTACCTGAATTGGAGTAGACGGTATGTTCTAATGTGTTCTTGCTTTGTGTGAAGAAGAGTCCTTACCTAGAGACTTTTCTTCTATGATCAACATAGATACCAAGTCGTCCTGAAAGTTGGGGGTATTCTCTCTAACTGCAATGGAAGTCTTGAATGGCTTGTACTCTTTGCCAAGCCCATTCAAACAGACACTCACCAAATCATCATCTTCCACCGATACATTGATAGACCCAAGGGATTCATTAATACCCTTGATCTTTAAAGCATGCTCATTGATAGACATGTTTTTCTTTTTTGTAGTATGCAGCTCTTGTTTTAGCAGCAATTTCCTTGACTTTGGTGTTGGTCTAGAACATCTACACCAGATTATGCCATGCAACTATTGGAGCATTGGCATCTTGTATGTGTCCTATCACAATCGTGTCTATGACACTGTTTGAAAGCCAATACATAACTTTCCTTGCACCTTGGTTCCAGTCCTTAAATGCCTTTATATTTGCTCAAGTAGCATTCTCTTCAGACAACTCTGGAGGCTCCTTATTGTCTCCTTCAATATAGTCCAAAAATCCTTTACCCATCAGGAAATTTGTCATTCTGAACTTCCAGGCATGGAAGTTGTTCTTGTCCAACTTCTCACTAACAATCTAATTGAGTCCATTAGATGTCTTTACTTGCAACAATTAAAAACCTGCAAATAGAAAATTTCTATATGCAACCTATAACACAACAATATCTTTTGTAACTCTTGTAGTGGTACTTCAGCACAACCTGATTTGACATGAGTACGTGTACATACACCCAATAGCAACAATACATGTGAAAACATTGTCTACACTCAGCTGCACTGCAAAAATGAGATTTTTAACCGGAGACAGTTCTCCACTAGAACTTCCCGAAAGTGCCGAAAAAACTTTGTAATGAGATGAAACGGAGAGATCAAAACACGTCTGAAACACAAATCTGGTTGCAAAACCGTAGTACAAAATACTACATACCACACAAACATCTCCAAGTCTATGAAGACAGCTCCTCAATCGGAGATGTGTAGCTCCTAGAGCTATCGAGGGGGTGTTGTACCTAAAACAAGAAGGGGAAGAGATAATGATGCTCTTACCTATGTACTGCTTCCTTGCTTGCTTGTTCTTGCCTCTTGCTTGTCTCCTTAGCTCTTACACAAACTGGAGCTCTGATATCATAAAGAGAATGCAGGGGAGAGGGAGAGATTGAGTTCCTTGCAAACACACACACACACACACACACACACACACACAAGAGAGGTATGGATGCCTTGATGTTCTTCTATCTTCTTCTCTTCTCTACAGCCATATAACTAAAATATAGGATTACATATATAAAGATCAAGTACTCTCCTACAACAAAATACAATGGTTGGTCTATAGTGTGAACCTGACTATATGAGCTGGCGCTATAACTATGCCATAACTCTAGTACTCCAAAGTGGCTATCACACAACCTATCATCCATTGCCGCCATATCAATCGTAATCTCACCTAACCATGCCAGTGGCGTAAGTGCGAAAGCTATCACCCAGGCATGTCATCAATGTTTGCCTCACTGTAGCACTAGTTGAGCTCAATATCTCAACATTTTTGGCACTTATACCCTCTATTCTCATGTTGGACTTTTCAAGTCAAGGTTTACCCGATTGATTCCTGGAGAGACGGAAGACTCTCTACACTTGTAGCAAGAGTAGCATGATCCACGTGTAGCTCAATCCAATGGGATTTGCATCCCTTTCGGAGCTAGGGATTCAACCCGTACCGGTGCACGAAAGCTTATCCACAAATGGAGAGAATGCTATAAACACCACTACCTTGACATAGACTTTACACACAAGCTCAATCTTGCCATAGCTCATTCACTCATCATCCCACTCATTCATGCATCCAATACAAGAAGAAAGCTAAGCTAATGCATACACAAGCTCAAAGCATACTTCATTCTCAAGCACTTACTTCCCTAGCATGCACACAAACCTTGAAGCATAATGGAACTTGAAATAAGCATGCATTCTCATTCACTACTCAAGCAATGCCTTGCCCATGGATAAGCTACAAGCTATGGAGAAGCTTAAGCTTGAATCCACTACCACACAAGCCTAATAGAGAATCCACTAGCATCAACAAAGAAGCATGCATACTAGAGAATAGAGATGAGAAGAGAGAAAAATATCATCTCATTGCATTGAATTAGAAGAGCATTGCTCATACAATAGTGTAGATGGGAAGAGAGAAGAGCTTGCACCTCTATGAACAAGAGGGAGAGCTAGTCTCAAGAGAGCTCAAGCATGAGTTTAGCCCAATGTGTCCATAAGATCTCAAATGAGCCACTATTTATACTAAAACTCCTAAAACTCCCAAAACTTCCCATGTGGGATTATTCTCAAGCCCACTCCCACACTCACCTACAACTTGGAACTCTTTACAAGAGCCCTAAATAAGAATGTCAAGTCTCTTGTTTTCCTGCTTGCATCTTTGTGTTGCATCCTTGCATTGATCATCACCACTCGTCACGCAACATTCCCCTCTTCCTATTTTGCGCACGTCCTCAAACGCGTAGATGCCAAGGAAGAGTAGAATCTCCAATGTGTACCTGCAAACAAAATGATAGGTGGTTTGTGTGTTCTTTTTTTTTCTTTTTTTTCTTTTTTCTTTTTTTTTAAAGCAAAAGTAATGACAGATAATAACAAAACAAGCAATTTTACTGAATAAGACGACATGGCAATAAACGTCCAATTAGCTAGAGGAAGGAAACATTGAAGCAGTGTAGAGATTGAATAGGTTAGTTCAAGCCTTAATAATTACTACCTGCAGCTAACTAAAGTAAAGAATGTTTTATACCAAATGGATTGTTCTTTTCCTAGAAGGCAAAAGACAACAGTTAATCGAGGGACTATCAAGTAGTATACCTAGCCTATGCTAAGTCAAAGATGTCCGTTCAACACTAATAAATCTAACATAATTATGTAGTGGCAGACTCTTGATATTGCTTAGTATTTAGTTTAATATTTTAAGCACAATGGCGACCATCCTGGATTAGACAAGCATTTCTCTTGGTGCCTTTCTGTCCTTTTTCTTTTCTTTTCTTTTCTTTTCTTTTCTTTTCTTTTTGGACAGGGCTTTCTTCAAGAGTATGTTTGCGCACCCGAGGTATGGCTATTCCTTGCTACACAAGGCATTGGTCTGGGTATAGACCTCCCTCGCCTACCATGAATAACAAGGCAATAGGCCACAAACATATACACTTTTCTTTTATTTTTGTCATGCCAATTTTTGTTATGGTATGTTTATTAGATTGTCCCTAAGCAATGTCCTAGTAAGGGCAAGATATCCACTGACGGTCCTATGATTAATTTAGTCTCTTTGTCCTAGGTCTGGAACTCTACCTTTAGCACAAAACACTAATTACTTTGTATTGCTAAACGAGTAAAAACAATTACGGTCAAACTTACACTATCAAGTCTAAAGCTACTAAAATGCTATCCCTACTCTAGACCAAAGGAGATGCATATTTCCATGCTTAGTAAAGTGAATTTTATAAACAATCAAGCAACAAGAAAAATACAGAAAACATTAGAGATTGGCATGAGTTCACCTGTTTCTGTTAAAGCGTTGGTTGGTGAAGAATTGGTTGCACTTAATTGTATGACTGTCAGTTGCGGAACTGAAGCGGAAGATGTAGTTTGGTGCTTGTATCTATTTTATTCCGACAAAACAAACTAAACAGAAAGAAAATTAAAAAGACAAAAAATAAAAAACATTGGTGCTAAACACCGGATTTGGCCGAGGGAAAAAACCCAATGGGAAAAAGTGCCCTGGCTTCTATTCTTATTAAGAGGTATAAGTGCTAGTCTTGCACTGGGGGTGGATGTATGTCTGCATTCTCAGGTGGGTGGACATCAATAGCTTCAGGATGTAAAGATAACCCAGAACGTAATCCTACCCATGGAGTAGATGGCAAGGGAAGAAGTGCATCTTCACTAACATATGGTATGGGCACAGTAGGAAGGCTAAAGAGGCACCTATGGTTTTGAAACCGTTCTAAAGACTCACTCACATTGAGCCAAAACTGACATGTAGATTCATGGGGAAGAAGAACCTGCAAAATGGGAGGGGTTAGCAAACGAAGGGTGTCTTCGCGCCATGTTTGAGCTCTTTCCTCTTCCGAGAGTCTTTGTTGGTTGGGTCCACGTTGCGGCATCATAATTGCCCAGAGATTATGTCGCTGAGGTGTGACCCCCATGATCTGCTGCATCATACCAGTGCCATAGCGACGGAAGTATGTGCGACACTGCCAACATATATGGGAAGCATTCCCCAATACCATACGAGCACAGTCGCGACAGTGTGGAAACAGATGATGTTGCTGGTAGTATAACTCCACAAATTGTCTTCCACAACAATCCTCACCCACTGGGGCATAAAAATATCGGGAGTGTGTCTGAAAAGGTGCAATGCTGTAGCCCCCTTGATGGTCAGGGTGAGTGCTATCTAGGTCCAAAGATGGACTGCATGTGTCCAGCCAAGTCTCCATTTGGTTATTCTACACAACACATAAGGGAGTGTTCAGATTTTAATACAAGTTGAACGAAGAATGCTAGTATGTACAGGCATGACGAAAAATAGAGCTAATAGAATGAGTAGCTTTTGTAGCATGATAGCTCTTTTAAGAATGAGTTTGTTTTTGGACGTAACATTATGCAAATTGTTTTTGGGGTGTTGACGTATGGCACAGGTTCCTTTTTGTTGGACTCTTTTTGGTACCCCTTTCAGAGTACGTGCAAGAGATTGAAGTTTAGTCAGAGGTGAGATTTTAGCGATAGGCATAGGAAATGCATTGGGACAAATAGGAGGAGGTGTGAATGGAGATGTTTGAACACTTCTAAGGTTTGGCATCCATATGTAGCTGTGTTCTTGCCATCCCATTGGGCTTTCAAAATATTCTTGGGTCTTCAGAGTGCCCCAACTCTAACATCTATGCCTGTAGACTTATGGCTGGTAATGTAATTTGATTAGGGAAAGAGTAGAATACCGACGACATTCCAAATAGTTGTTGTAGGAAGAATGCTCTTTCCTTGATAGTCAGGGAGTCTACTTGTGTAGGAGCCTGATTGAAAGTCGTCGGCTTTGTAAGACAAACTTTGACATTGCTTGTGTTTTGAGGAATAGACTCTGAACTTGATTTGGTTGCAATATCCTCCTTTTGATGTGTTGCCTCTGAGATAGAAGTGAGTAAAGGTACCCACTTACCTTTTTCTTCCCATGTCAGTTTGGAGTATCCCTTCCTGTTCAAGACCTTCTGATGATGTCCGATTGACGCGTCAGCTTGTGTTTCCACCTGGACTCTTTCAGGCTTGGTAAGGCGTGGTTTCCAGTATTGATTTGGTTTCTGTAAGTGAGGTGGTATTGATTGCTTTTGTTCATGAGTAGATTCAGGAACATAATTATGTTTTGCTGCAGTAGTCCCTGCATTCTTTTTTGGTAGCCACAAGGTAGTAGCACCCTCGTAGTAGCCTTCTGCTTGCAGAACCTTCTTTGGGATCCACCTTTGTTGAGTGGTCTTGTTGGAGGTGGAACTGTTGGTTTTGGTGAACCTCCTCTTTAGCTTTGTATTCCTTGGATGTTCCTTGGTAACATTGGGTCTTGGCTTGCGAGCTGCTTTAGGTAACCAGATTTGAATTCTAAGTGCTTCCCCCCTTCCGTAGCCTTGTGCATATAAGAGAGATGTTGGCACATGCCATCCTTGTGTATTGTCATTGTCATTATTCACCCAAATCATTGGATCTTTTGAGGTTGTCTCTATCACAGTGGTGATGGTCTCCATCTTTTGAAAAGATGGGAGTGCCGAAGCACTTGATCCTGTAAGGTGAGTAGAATTTACCAACAAGGTGTATTGTCATGAGTTCTAGTCTATACCACATCTAGTGGTTCTAATCCATGATCTGCCTAGAACAACATCCACCACTGCTCGGCTCTTGTTAGCAACATAAAAAGTCACGTGCATGGATTGATCCTGAATGGACATATTAATATAGCACTTGCCTAGGGCTGGGGTTTCATCACCAGAGAAACTCTGGAAGTTCAATGATGCATTGGTGAGCAATGGTTGGCCTAATGATGTCCACGCTTCATAAGACAAAACATTGCAGTCGGCTCCCGTATCTATAAGTGCAGACGCTGCAAAGATTGCTCTTTGAGTAGGGATCCTTACTTCAATATGAAAGGGATCTACAAAGTCTTCATCATCATTCAAGTGGATGGCCATGATAGCTGCCTTGCGGCGCTCTCGTGCTAGTGCTACTCTAGCCTTAGCTTCTTCTTTTGGTTGACTTTGTAACAAAGCTTGAGCTTTTTTACGTGTTTGACTAGCATGTATGTGTATCAGCATATCATGTGTTAGAGGTTCTTCATAGCGCTTCAAGCGGCTACCATTGATGAAGTTAGTCATTGGCTCTCCATCTAAGGTTCTTCATAGCGCTTCAAGCGGCTACCATTGATGAAGTTAGTCATTGGCTCTCCATCTAAGGTTTCCAACCTTACTGCACCACTCGCACTAAGCTCGTTGATCACAAATGGACCAAGTCCTCGCATTTTCAACTTGCGTTTTTGTTTCTTCAATGTGTAAAGCAACACTAGATCACCTCTCTTGAAGCGACCTTTCTTCACATGCGTATCATGCCAACGCTTTTGGCGTCGTTTTTTAGCATACATGCCAATGATTGCCAATAGCCTGTCTTCATCTAGCCTCTCCAATTCATCGATCCGTGTAGAGAATTCATGATCCGTCCACTCAAGTTGTTTTGCAACTCGAAGTGTAGGTACAATAAATTCTATCGGAAGGATAGCGTCCAATCCAAAAACTAGATTGAAAGGTGTCGTGCCTATGGACGTTTTGTAAGCAATTCAGTAAGCCCATAGAACTGAGTGAAGTTTCTGTTCCCAATCTGTTCTATGTCCCTCAACAATCTTTGTAAGCACAGTGCAAAGAGTCTTGTTTGTGCTCTCAGCTTGACCATTTGCTTGCGGGTGATAAGGCGCTGACCTCTTATGGATGACCATAAAGTCTTCCAAAAGAAAGGTAATGACTTCATTGATAAAATGCACACCTTGGTCACTCACAATCTCAATAGGTAAACCATAGCGTGTAAACACCTCTTCGTATAAAAACTTTGCAGTGGTCCTAGCATCGTTTTTTACTGTGGCTTTTGCTTCTACCCACTTCGTAAGATAATCTGTGGCTACAATGATATACTCAGCATGTGTATGGCGTGCTGGTGGTTTAATCGGTCGTCCCACAAAATCAATTCCCCATTTGGCAAAAGCTCTAACCCCCATAATTGGTCTCAATGGCATGTCCTCATACTTGGTAGGAGGTTTGGCTCTTTGACATTGATCACATCATTTGACATACTCTGTTGCATCATGAAAAAGCGTAGGCCACCATAGTCCTGACCATAGTATAAGTTTGGCAGTTTTTTCTCCACAGAAATGTCCACCCCCAACTCCTAAATGTGCATGAGTCAATACGCTAAGGTAGTCACTCTCACAAACACAAGTCCGTAGTAGGTTTCCATCTTTGCCCCTCTTGTACAGCTGGCCTTCAATAATCTGAAAACTCGCTGCTTCTACCTCTATGGCTCTCTTTCTATGCCTAGGCATCTTATCGTCCGTATGACCCTGCGTCAAATACTTCACAATGTACGAACTCCAATTGGGTGTTGTTGAAATATAAAATAGAGTCACATGAGGAATGGGCTTCCTTTGTTGACAAATTTTACAATTCTGTACTCTTCTGTATCAGCATGAAGTGTTGGACACCAATATCCTTCCCACAAAACTCTTTTAATCGTATCCTTTCCAGAGACATGTCTGCCTCCTAAGCTCACGTGGACATATGAGATAATCTCATCATATTGATCAGGGTCAGGGCATAGATGAAGTATTCCATCTTTTCCTAATTTATACAATCTTCTAGAAAGAAGCTTATAAGGAGCACAATGCTCAATGGTCATTATCTTTTCATTGGTGGGACTAATGGAGTTAACAAATCCTATCGTTAAAACTTGAATGATGGGTTCTACCCATCTTGGTGCTGTCTCAACCAAGAATAGAGTAGCGTCAGGAATATCATCATCTATACCAATGGGTGCTTCTCCTAAAGTTATCATGGAAAGATGATCAGCCCGCTGATGCATTTTTCCCTTCTTTACCGCTACTTCAAATTCAAATTCAAGTAGAATAACAAACCAGCGTCGTACAATCCTTCCGGTTGCACATGGCTTGTTCACAAGGTAAAGCAAAGCTTGATGATCTACAAAGAATGTAAATTTGTTGGCCAAAAGGTAATGCCAAAACTTCTTCACAGCATAGATCATAGCTAAGCCTTCTCTTTCCGTGGTGGTGTAATTCTTTTCAGCACTATTCAACTGGTGGCTAGCATATGAGACTGGAAAGTCCATTTTGTTCTCGCCTGGTTGAGCTAAAATACAGCCAATTGCAAAAGCCGAAGCATCTATATGTACGTGGAATAAATTATCCCAATCCGGCGGCCTGAGAATAGGTGCCGTCACT
Source organism: Cibotium barometz (assembly GCF_041138505.1). Classification (NCBI taxonomy): domain Eukaryota; kingdom Viridiplantae; phylum Streptophyta; class Polypodiopsida; order Cyatheales; family Cibotiaceae; genus Cibotium; species Cibotium barometz. The sequence continues at coordinate 30,431,053 of NC_141083.1, forward strand.
AATGCTTTCTTCAGCTTTTCAAAGGCTTCTTCACAATCCTCTGTCCATTCAAATACAACAAGGAGTGCGTACAATGGCCATGCTATTTCAGCATACATGTAGATAAATCTACGATAGTAGCCGCAACGACCCATGAAAACTTGTACCCCTTTTGCATTGTAAGGTCTAGGTAGCTCAACAATAACAGCTATCTTTTCCACATTCGTGGATATACCATTCCTAGACACAATGTGGCCTAGAATCTTCCCTTGCCTAACCATAAACTTGCATTTATTAGGGGGTTAAGGCATATGCGATACACTCTGCATTTCTCAAAGATTTTTTTGAGATGCTCTATGTGTTCTTCTCTGTTTATGGAATGCACACACAAGTCATCCATGAATATTTCAAGAAATAATCGCAGGTATTCTTTGAACGCATGGCTCATCAGCCTCTGAAAGGTGGCTGGAGCGTTAGTCAAACCAAAAGGCATGACTCTATATGCAAACACTCCCCATTCTGTAGCAAATCCGGTTTTGTGTTGATCCTTGGGATCAATAGATACCTGGTGGTAGCCCGAAAATCCATCAAGAAAACTGTATGCCTTCTTACCAGCTACCCTCTCCAATACATGATCAGTGAGTGGAAGCGGACAGTTAGCAGCATTTACTTTCTTTAGGTTGACACATACTCGTAGTTTTCCATTCTTTTTAGGTACTACCACAATCGGTGACACCCATTCTGTATGTTCAATCTCATAAATAAATTTAGCCGCTAACAGCTTGTCAATCTCTTCTTTGATCTTTTTGGTAAAATGATCGTTATACATGTAAGGATGCTGCTTGGACGGCTTGGCATCCTCTCGCATGGGAATTGTATGTTGGCAAATCTTTGGATCTACCCCCGGTCTTTGTAACTCCAAGCAAATATATCTCGATACTCTCTCAGAGTAGAGATTAGCAATTCTTCCTCCGCTTGGGTTAAGTCTGTGGCAATCCACATGTTACGTGGCTCTTCGCTTAGTTCTGCTAGGTCTATTTTCTTGGCATCCTCAGGGCCATCATAGGAAACTCCTGGTTCCTCAAGTTTCTGTCGAATAGGTTGTTGCAAGACTATTTTTCGATCTTGTTTGGTGAATTTCTTGAAGTTTGAGGGGATATTTGTGGTATCCTCTTCTTCCTTTGAGTCATCACTCATGGAAGACCATGCTGCTTTTAGCATTCTCTTCCGTTCTTGCACTAGAGCTTTACGCTCCACTCTCGTCATGGTGCTTTGTTCAGTCTTCACTGAATGCACTAAAGCCTTAGATTTTAGCTTCGGTTTCCGTTTCCTCTTCTTCTTTGGGTTGTCACTCTCCTTCTTGTTTAGCTTTTGCACTAATTGAAAGCCGTATCTCCATTTTATCTCATCTTTAATGCAATCATCAGCTCCCAAGTAGTACAAGTACTTGTTCTTCCCTACAAAGGTTGGAGGTGGAATAAATTCTTCTTTATCCACATCTTCTCTTTCTTTTTGTTGTGGTTGTCTCTTTTCCTTGACTTTCTGTTTGCGAAACTTCCGGTGACTCTTGCAAAACTTACGTTTCAGTTTGTCACTAGGAATACTCAGCAAGACCTCTCTGCCCTTTAACAATAATCTTATCTTCTCTAACTCTGATTCAGGGACTATGGCATCGTCATCAGAATCCTTCCCATCAGAGGATTCTAAGCATCTATCCTCATCTCCTTCATTAGCTGAGCTGTACTCAAGAGGGGATACTTCCTCTACAGATACCATATCTCCTAGCAATAATGATTTGTTTGCTTCATACCTAGGGGCTTCTTGAGATTCCTCTGCATAAATTGGTCTTAGCACTCTTACGAAAATAATGTCATACCCATCTGGATCACAAAACTGTGTTTGCCTTGGCAATGCACAAGTGTCTATGGTAGCTAAAACATGGTTCCATTCTAAGGGATCTATCAAGTTCTCAGGAAAAGGTATAGGGATATACGCTTCATCCGTCACACTTCTGTCTATGGTAACATTTCCAGGTTGCAAGTCTCGACGACAAGATACTCCACAGATCCATAGATCAGCTCTTCCTTCAGACATAGTTGCTCCCGATGCTTCTAAAGAAGCGGAATCAAACTCATCCATAGGAGAGTGCGTCACATCTCGATAGGCATGGTTTTTCAGATTCACCCTCGTGGTTACATTCTCATGTCTGAGGTACAAGTAATTGTAACCCCAGTCTTGAATCATTTTGAATTGGCGCATGAATGGCCTTCCTAGGATCACTTCGTTATATATGTGGACGTACTGATTTGGATCACCCTCTCAAGAAGACCTCCTGAGCTTTCCTCAGACTCGGATGCTTTTCCCTTTTGCTTATTTTGAGTTTTCCCTCCGATTTGTTTCATTTTCAACATTCCTTCTAGCTCTTTTGGGATAGAGTTTCCTCCGTCAGAGCTCTTCTGCTCCTTCGACTTCTTACTCCCCTTGCTGCGTGGTTTACGTCGAGTTGATTTCTTTCTCTCTTTTCCATCTTTGGATAGAACCTTAATCTCAGAGGGTTTCTCAACAACCTCTTTGACATTCTTTTGCACTTGGGCTCTAGTCACTACTCTTAGCGACACTAGTTCGTTCTCCTCCTCAGATGTCGTGGGTGATGGAATCACTTCAACATAGTTGAGGGGCGCTTTAGCTTTTTGTGCTGCCGGATCCGCAGGCTTCAACAAGCAATCCTTTGGTAGATGGTCAATGCTACACCCTTGGCAAAACCTCTCTATAGGTGGAAACGTAGATGTTGTGTCTGTGTTAGCTAAGAGGGGTCGTTTCTTGTTTGGACATTCTCTCGCCCAATGTGGTCCACCACATTCGTAGCATGGTCCTGTTTGTTGCGTGGGGTATAGTCTCTTTGTAGGATATGGTCCTGGATAACCTTGAGTCTTGGTTGGCTGAGATCCTATAAGCATCAAAGAGCTTGGGTCTCCATTAAAGTCATGAACTAGGCTTGGTCCGGTTGGGTTCTCAAAGTAGGGTTCGACAAGAGGATGCTCCACTTCGATGTAGCATGGTTGAGAGCTAACCATCTCCATACCTAATTCAGGATTCTCATATTCCACATATCTAAAGGAAGTTGTGCCAGGTGGAGGAGGTTGAGCTCCTCGCACCGACCGTGCTTGCTCTTGAGCAACTATGGTTCTCTTATGGTTCACAACTTGCTGTCTAGGTGCAGAGTTGGCTGCTTGTTCCCTTTGTATCCTTGCAATGTGATTGTAGTCCGAAGTCACATGTGTGTAGTTCCATTTACAAAGCTAGCACCACTTCTTTGTTGGTTGATTGCCAACTAATGGTGAGAAGATTGGGCACTGCTTGGTTTTATGGCTACCTCCACATCCTCCACAGACGTAGGGGCCTGTAGGTACAGTATGCATGTATGATGGTTGGGGTCGGTAGGAAGGTCTGTAGTATTGCCCCATCTTTTTCAATACTATCTCGGCAATCTGATCTGGATTAACTAATGGCACACTAGAGTTAGAGCCCTTCCCAGAGCTACGTTTATCATCCGGATGACTATCTTGGTTTCCCATGCCAGTCATGTCAAAGTTGTCATCGTAATCCATGGCATCCATGCAACACTCATTGAAGATGACATGCTTCTTTGCGTACAAGTGAGCGTGAAGCGTCTTGTTTCGTAAGCCTTCCAGGAAGATAGAAATTAATCTTCCTTGGCTTGGCTTCTCATCGTCAGGGCGTTGATTGATGTACTGCTTTAGCCTATTTACGCAATCTCGCACAGATTCTTGATCTTTTTGCTTAAAAGCGTAAATTTGAGCTACCGCATTGTGCTTAATTTCCATTTTTGAAAATGCAGCTATAAAGCTCTTCTCCAGCCCATCGAAAGACCGCTTTGCCTCAAGCTCTAAAGTCTGAAACCATGATAAATACTTACTCTCTAGCGTCAAGCCAAATCCTTCGATTTGTGTATGCGTATCCGTGACTTGCTCCGCATGTATAGCTTGCTTAAAAGCTGCTATATGGTCATATGGGTCTCCGGATCCGTCATACTTCTTGACAAGATTTTGCAGCGCAGATGGTCTCACTTTTCTAGAATATTCAGCGTCATGTCTCCTATATGAGTCTCGGCCTCTAACTCTAGGCTCTTCAAATGTCAGTTCTCTTGGTCTATGGGGTTCTCTTGGAGGTACATATCCACTTGGAGGTACATGGTCTATGGGGTTCTCTTGGAGGTACATATCCACTTGCTCGTGGTCCTTCTTCTCCCCTAGATTCTCTAAGAGCCCCGGGTCTCCTCGTAGGATCAATCGTTGGAAAGACTGGTCCTTGAACAGTTGTTCGCATGGAAGGTGCTGGTCGAGCCACACTTGGGGTTCTAGCCCATGGTGGTGCTAGTGTTTCTCCTCGAAAGGTAGATTCATCTGGACGTGCTGTGTCTAAGGTAGACACCTCAGTGAAAAGGGGCCTTCCTTTCCATGTCATTTCCCTAACCTCTGGCCATTCAAGGGTTCTAAAGTCGTTCCCCCATCTATCATGAACACGCTTAGTGAAACCATCTAGATGCTCTACAGTTATTGTATGCGTGATTGGAAGCTCTAAGCTCGGGTGCTTAGTGGTTGCATAGTAAGTTTCTACCACATCCCTATACACCTCTTTAATTGGGTCGTCTTGATAGATTTTAACTACTGGAATTTCTTTTACTATGTCCCATGGGTTTTTCTTGGTCTCTTTTTCTTTTCCCGTTCTTTCTCTATCCTCCCAATTCCTGTCGGAAAACAATTCTTCAAGTAAAGAAATGGGCGTACCGGGTCTGTGCGATGTTCCTTGCTCATTTGGGTCCGATGGAAGCTCCTTTTTCTACTTTGCTTGTGCAATAGGTTGAAGTACACCCAAAGTATCCACTTGTTCAGGATTTTTGGTGACCTCGTAGCATACTCCATTTCTACCCATGTACATATCATCTTGGTAGTTTACCCATGGTGTTGGTTCAAATGCAGAATGAATGTCTGCAATTTTAACAACAAACCAGCTCATTGGATCTTTGTAGATCTCACCGCCATGCGCGTTTGTATACAAGAAATGGAGTCTCATGTTGTCAATCAACTCCCCATCTGGGATTTCAAATGGATTAGCAGAATCTGCCATACCAATGGGTGTGGACGGTCTATTCATGCCAAATGACTCGTTTACGTCCATTGAAATATCACTCTCGGTTCTTGAGAGGCTCTCTGTTTGAGACTCCGAAGATGTCTCGAGAATGCTCTCCAAGTTGCCAACAACCGATTGAGTGCCGCTCCCTTGAGTGGTTACCCTAGATGGTGCACTAGTGTTATGTCCCCCTAGTATTGTTCCCGAGCGTAGATGCATATGCTATTTTTAGCACGTTGCAGTGTCCAGTTTTTGATTTTTCTTTTATGTTTATATATATATATATATATATATATATATATATATATATATATATATATATATATATATATATAAACCCTACCTAACCACTAAATGCAACTAACATGAATATGTGTGTAAATATATATATATATATTTTTTTTAATAATTACACAAAAATATGAATTATGCTAAAAATACCAATTATGCAGATTACACTAGTTATGCAAAAAATTATAAAAATTTAAAAAAATACAAAATATACAGAAAATGTGGACTCCTAAGAAAACACATAATTTACAAAAAAATAAAAAAAAATTATTATCATTTTATTTTATTTTTTTACTTTTATTATTTTATTTTATTTTAAATACAAAGAACATGAAAATTAACAAAAATATAAAAAAATAAAAAAGTTAAAAAAAATACTAACCTTATCCAGCCTTATCGCCTCCGGATTTCTCTGCTACGGCCACGTCTCCTTCGCTTCCTCCCTCGTCTGCTGCGCACCTTCTTCGCTACAGCCACAGCCTCCTCTCTCCTGCGGCCTCCTTAAAGCAGCTCCTGGCTACTCACCGTCGCCTTCCACCTTTCCTTCGCACACCGGGCCTCTGCAGCCTTCGTCTGCAGTCACCGGCCAGCTCTCCTTCGCCACCCCCTTCTCCGCTGGCGCGGCCTCGCCTTCGCCTTCTTGCCTTCTGGCCCCGTTTGCCGGTGCCTGGGCCTTTGCCTTCACACCGGCCTCTCGCCGCCTTCGCAGCTGCGTTCAGCTGGCCCTTCTCCCTTCTGACCCCGCCGTAAACAACACCTGGGCCTACGTCAGCCGCCACACCGTCGCCTTCTTCGGATGTTGCGCCACTTCCTCAGCGGCACTTCTCCTTTGCCGCGCAGCCGCCTTAACCAACTCTCTGCTGCGCTCGCCTCCTCAGCTGCAGCCGCCGCCATAACTTCCTTGCGGCCAGTCAGCTTCGCCTTCTCTACCGGCCACTTCACCACCGCCGGCCTCTTCGCTTCTTTGCTTTCGGCCTTCAGCGCGGCCACCTAACCACCGTTGGCCACTGCAGCCTTTGCAGCCACAACTTTCGCCTCCTTGCTCTCTACGTTGGCTACTACAGCCTTCGCCTCCTTGCTCTCTACGTTGGCTACTGCAGTTGAACTACTAGTTAGCCTTCTTTATCTTTCTTTTGTACTTCTTTGAATGGAAAATCATGTGCCGATTGAGATTAAAATAAACAAAACAAAAAGAAACCCCCTGCGGCCTTATCCGGCCCCTCCTCTCTCTTTGTAATCTACTTTTTCTCTTCTAATCACTAGCTCCGAGATTCCACACTCGTGCTAACCCTAAACCTAAAAACAAAAAGAATTAGTGGTAGTAATGCAAGCTTCTCAACAGGTTTTGAGTCTTCTCCCCGGCAGCGGCGCCAATGGAGAGACGGAAGACTCTCTACACTTGTAGCAAGAGTAGCATGATCCACGTGTAGCTCAATCCAATGGGATTTGCATCCCTTTCGGAGCTAGGGATTCAACCCGTACCGGTGCACGAAAGCTTATCCACAAATGGAGAGAATGCTATGAGCACCACTACCTTGACATAGACTTTACACACAAGCTCAATCTTGCCATAGCTCATTCACTCATCATCCCACTCATTCATGCATCCAATACAAGAAGAAAGCTAAGCTAATGCATACACAAGCTCAAAGCATACTTCATTCTCAATAAGCACTTACTTCCCTAGCATGCACACAAACCTTGAAGCATAATGGAACTTGAAATAAGCATGCATTCTCATTCACTACTCAAGCAATGCCTTGCCCATGGATAAGCTACAAGCTATGGAGAAGCTTAAGCTTGAATCCACTACCACACAAGCCTAATAGAGAATCCACTAGCATCAACAAAGAAGCATGCATACTAGAGAATAGAGATGAGAAGAGAGAAAAACATCATCTCATTGCATTGAATTAGAAGAGCATTGCTCATACAATAGTGTAGATGGGGAGAGAGAAGAGCTTGCACCTCTATGAACAAGAGGGAGAGCTAGTCTCAAGAGAGCTCAAGCATGAGTTTAGCCCAATGTGTCCATAAGCTCTCAAATGAGCCACTATTTATACTAAAACTCCTAAAACTCCCAAAACTTTCCATGTGGGATTATTCTCAAGCCCACTCCCACACTCACCTACAACTTGGAACTCTTTACAAGAGCCCTAAATAAGAATGTCAAGTCTCTTGTTTTCCTGCTTGCATCTTTGTGTTATTGATCACCACTCGTCACGCAACAATTCCATGTAGCAAAGGACAATAGATTATGACTAGCACCTATGTCAAGCATAGGATTATAGAACACTTTACCATAGGGGCTAGGCTATTCTGAGAGATGGGATGTGATCCTCCATGTTGTCGATTAGCTCTCCAACATACGCTTGTGCAGTAGGTCCAAGGTTTGCTTCCCAACATTGTTAAATTTTTTCCGTCTTTTCCTTGCCTCCTATTAGGCTTGGATCTTCTTTTGAGTAGCCCTTTCCATGGCAGCTTTCTTTTCATGAGAAGCACATAAGGATTCTTCGGTAAGAGGTCCATAGTGTTTTTTACACTTACTACCATTAAGGAAACTGATATTTTCAACTTCGTCAAGAGTCTCAAAACGTATAGTACCTTATGAAGTAACTTCACAAACCCTAAATGGTCCCTTTCTAGTATATTTGAGCTTTTTCTTTTACTATAGACCCCATATATAAGTACAAGATCTCATACCTCAATTTCCTTATCCTTGAGATTTCGGTTAAACCACTTCTTTCTTCGGTCCTTTTCTGTCAGCATGTCTTGCACTTTGATTTGTCTTTCCTCTATAAGTTATTCTTAAAAAAACAACTGGTTAGCCAAGTCATTACCATTAAGCTTTTCATTTACAACTACCCTTAAGCTAGGGATCATGAACTCCCAAAGCATTACTGCCTCAAGTCCATGCACTGTGCAACCAATTGCAACTTTGTATTATGTGCGATAGGCCCATAAAGCCATTGTGAGCTTAGACTCGTAATCAGTGCATCGAGCCTCAATAGTATTTGTTAATATCAAAACAAGAACCTTGTTGGTGCTCTCTACTTGGCCATTTGATTGTGGATAATATGGTGTTGACTTACAGTGTGCAAACAGGAATGTGCTAGTGAGATTGTTGATAACATAATTGATGAAATTCTTACCTTGATCACTTACTAGCTCAAATGGACATCCAAATTAGATAATGATGTTCTCATAGAGAAACTTAGCATGGCATCCACTTTTCATGAAGCTCTTGCTTCAGCCTATTTGGTTACATAATCTGGCAACAATGATGAAGCGTGCTTGTGTGCCATGTGTAGCAGGACTAATAGGGCCAATGAAATCTAAGCCCCATTTTTTAAAAGTCTGGTCGACTTTGATAGGATGTAGTGGCATCATGTCCTTCTTCTATGGCTTGGCACAATATTGGCACTCACATCAAAACCTTTTACACATAGTGCAATCTATAATCTTGTTGCAACCTTCTCATCTCTCTCTAATCTTGATGTAGGCTTCTAACCTCTTTCCTTAATCTTGTTGCAAGCTTCTAACCTCTCTCCTTATAAATCTTACTTCAAGTTTCTAATCCTTTGAAATTCTTTCATATCTTTCTAAACTCTCTAATCACTCTCTATCTACTTCTAAATCTATCTGTAGGATTTCTAAGCTCTTCTCTCATCCTCTTACAAGTATCTAACCTCCCTATTCCTCCTTTTCATCCACTCAAGCTCCTTTATCCTCCTCTAAGCAAGTTGTTATGCATGGAAAGCTCTAGTAGGAGACCTAATGACTCCATCTCTGAGTATCTTCTTCACACAACTCTAGGGATGAGCAAGGTGTTTGGATTGGAGAGAGATTTAGGTTAATAATTAGGTTTTCTTATAGCCAAGTTCAAGAGGGCACATAGGGTCAAAGCTTTTGGTGTTTTGGACCTTGATTGGAAGGGAAGATTTTTGCTTTTAAGAAAACCAAGAATGAAGGTATGGTGGTAATGGTTCAACATGTGTACATGGCTTCAAGCATTCACCTTCTTCCCCAAATGGCAAAAACCAAGTTCCCTTATAATTGTAAGTATTTTATTAATTATGTGGTTGTGTTCAAAGCATTTTGTTATACCCAAGTTGTTCACTACTTTTTTTTGGTGGCTTTCTTTGTGCATACATATTCCCTTTAAGTTACATAAAGGAACAACCGCTAAAGAGCCTAACAGGGACTTTTGAGGGTTTCTATTTCATCATAGGCGAGGCTTTGTTTCCTAGCAAGAATCCTTGAACACTTCTTGGTAATATATTTTTTTTTTGCACACTCTTACATAGTTCCCTCCAGCAGGTTTAAGGACTATGGAAGGATTGAAAAGCTTCCATTGCCTACATTGGATAGTATAGAGTGGCTAATCCCATATAAATGGAGTGTAGATGATTTTAAACAGAAGATGATTAGTGATATCTAATCCTCTTTAAATTTCACAAAGCCCCCTAAATCAATAGGTCTTAGTTGCTATGCTCCCATTCATCTCTTTATGCACATGTTTTTGTAAGTTATCACCACAAATCACTCTAACAATGTTGATTTGCAAGAAATTATAATCTGAATGGATGAATAACTTATTTGAAAATGATTAGGATAAAGTGGAAGGGATGCATAAGGCGGATGTATATTCTTACAGAGTTGTGATTTCAAGTATAACACTTAGATACTTGAAGGCATGATCAAATTTATACATCCGATTCTACTATGAGAGCGACAGTTGAAGAAAATGGGGAAATGGATACCATTATAGTCATGTGAGGGTGTTGATTCACCCATAAAACTACCGGTCTACTCTGATGGATCAATTAACCTTATCAATAATGCTAGTAAGGAATGTAGCTTAGTAGATCAAGAAAACTATTGATCAGATGAAAGGCATTAACTTTTTCCTTATAATTGTTAATAGTATAACTTCCTTGGCATCCATGCCCCCCTAATATTTGACCCTCCATGAGATTGTGTAGGTCACGAGACGTATAGAGAAGCCTTTTATGGTTTGTGATTCTTGGAGGGATGGTGGTGTATTGCAATTGGGAGTGTAATTAGAGTTATCATTGTACTTTTTTATTTTCATTATACAAGTCACATTTAATGATGCTTTGAATTACTAGGTACTATTTGTTTTAAAAGTACTATTTCATTACGTTTAGGTGAAAATTACTACTTTGAAGTTTGAGTAATTTAATTTTGAAATATAATAGCAAAATATACGTATTTCAGGTAGTCAGCTCCTTTTTTAATTAGTGTGGAGAAACAGTCGACTCCAAACCCTAAAATTTACCATAAATAGGGGACCTCCTGTCAATTTTGTGATTTCTATTATTAGCACTTACATGCGCTCAGTTATTCTACACTACAAAGAGCTCTGTTTTGCACTCTCATTGCTATCCTCATGGACAATTCCATGTCGTATGAGAACTTTCTTGCTTTCTTAGAGAGGATAGAGTGGTGTAGTCAATAGAAGTTATTTTGCATATTCTCCCACACCATATCCTCCTCACTAAAACAACCTCAAGGAGACCCTTGAGTCCATGCATACACATGGTGAGGTGACGATGTCCCCTACAATGACATCATTTGGTTCCCTTGCAACTTCCTATGCTACATCAACAAGGGGGATCCAAACTATCCCAAGAGGATGCGTAGGTACCAGTAAGTGGTGCAAGAAGATGGCCACTTTGAGGTGCTCACCATTGTGAGGAAATGGCTTACCTTTCTAAGGGCAACATTGGCACTCAAGTTTTGTCATGGATCTCCACATTTATCCTTTTATTTGAATGAGCAGGAGTCCGATGATGAGGTTGAGGTTGGTAAAATTACTACCCTTGCTGATTTTATTAAGGACAAGGAGGCAGATCCCAAGCCTGAGCTTCTTAATCAAGTGGCCAAGAAAGCTTTAAGTTTGGTGCTCCTTCAAGAGGAGAAAGAGGTGGAACAAGCCAAGGTGACAACCTCAAGAATTGCTGGAGAAAGGTCATCAGTGAGCTAAGGGGGCCAAGGCCACTACTAAGGAACTTGAGGATGAGGCTGAGAATGTTGGGGTTGTTGAAATAATATACAAGTGAATAGGGTGTGTGCGGGAACAAGCCCTCGGCAAGAGGCTATAAAAGAGAATGTATAAATATGAGAGAACCTGTGAAAAGGTGAGAAGAATCTACTGGGAGAGAATAAAGGGTAGTATGAGAAGACTTAGGAAGTGTGGAGATATTCTGGGAGATATTCTGGGAAAAGTAAAGAGGTGGAGAGAATCAAGCAAAAGAGGTGGAGTGAATCAATGAGAAATCAGTGGGATTAGATGCTTGGATGTAAACTCTATAAATTGAGGCATTGGCCTAATGAGAATTTGCTGGTTTTTGATTATCCATGCCTACATTAAGCTATTTGTTAATTACTCACTAATCATGTCTTACTTATTTACTAATCACTTTGTTAATGATGTTGATTCTAGTATTTAATCCACCATAGGTCATCACATTGCTGTGATTTCAACATGGTATCAGAGCCAAGCCTAGAATCCATCATTTTGTGAGCCCATTATCTTGCTAATCATTTTGCTAATTAGGATTAGTAGAAAATTATAATTTTTCCCTCTTTTTTCAACTAGTCTCTGCACCCCGAGTCTAGTGGAGGAGCTCCCTCTCCTTGCACACTTAAAATTAGGCCCATTGATTCTAGCCATAGATAGCCAACCCTTCTACTCCAGCCAGTCGAAACAACGCAGCAAACCACCACCGAACGAAGGAGAAATCGCGATTCTAGCCAGCGTAGTTTTTTTTGAGGAATTTGCAGATCTTGTCTTCATCCAATCAAATTGCTCTAATTCCTCATAGCTCCAGGGATTTTCAAGCATGCTCTACAAGCTAGTGAAGTCAGAATTCAATTTGATCAAGACTACAGTGAGATCCAAGCTCTTCATCAAATTTGTAGGTGACTTTAGTAAAACAGAGATTAAGCATTCAATATTTGGTCAAATCTTGTGTTTATTGGTTTAATCCTCTACTAGGCTCATCATTGCTATTGATGGCCTTGAAAGCATTTGAGCTCATTTGAAGTCTAAGGCCCCAGATCTGGACTCCCCGCATACTCTATTTTTTACACACAAAACAGAGGATTAATTTGCTAATCAGTGTGATTAATCAGTGCTAATCATTGTATTTTGGTACAATTGGGGGTTCAAATTAACCATTAGGTATTTGATACAGATCCCTATAACTTCAGATTGCAATTCAGAGTTGGTTTGATACTCCAACCATTCTGTACAAATTGGTTACCCCTGATTTAATGTATTTTTCGGTAAAAATATGCTGATAAGTTTATGATAATCATCATTTTACATTTAATCCTTGGATAATGCCTGTAAATCTCACTCAAATTCAAGATTATTCATAGCCAGAGTTTCATTTGGGAATGTGTATAAGAATGAATGCTATACGCATTATGTATTGGGCACATTACATCAGTGTAAAAATGGGATCAGACACTGCCCTTGTCCAGAATAAGGCAAGAGGTAAGACCTCCCGCATAGATTTGGGTTTGCATTGCATAATGATACAAGATAAACATCAAAAGCCCAAAAGAACTGTTAACAAAATGTTTAAACATGTTGCTCACATGGAGCAAGAAGACCTGACGGACAAGCTCATGGCCCCAGCCATGAAAGAAGAAGATCTCTTTCCAAGAAGAAGATCCACACCAAGTAGATCTACAAGAAGCATTGAAGAAAGACATGGACACGAGAAGAGAAGCTGCCCCAAGAAGACTGAAAGAAGAGACGGACGCGTGAAGAGAAGCTGCCACGACAAGAAGACTGAAGACAAGAGAAGATGTGAGGCTCCAAAGAGTGAGGAGCCATGTGAAAATCTCAAAGAGAGAGAGAGAGAGAGAGAGAGAGACCCCACAACCCAATGTAACCTGCCCCAACAAAGTAAAACCACCTCTGAGCCACCGATGATGTAGGCCACGTGGTAGATGTATGTGTGAGCTCAAGGACTATGAGTTTAGGGACTTGAGGCACTGGTCACGCGCTATCAAGTAAGAGAGAAACTTGGTACAGGGTCCAGGTGTGCTAAGTTAACTTGAGGGGAGGAGTGCTAGACACTGGTCCTCGCGGACTATCAAGTAAGAGAGAGAAACTTGGTATAGGGTCTAGGTGTTCTAGGAATATTCACTTGAGGGGAGGTGTTGAAATATACAAGTGAATAGGGTGTGTGCGGGAACAAGCCCTTGGCAAGAGGCTATAAAAGAGAATGTGTAAATGTGAGAGAACCTATGAAAAGGTGAGAAGAATCTACTAGGAGAGAATAAAGGGTAGCATATGAGAAGATTTAGGAAGTGTGGAGATATTCTGGGAAAAGTGAAGAGGTGGAGAGAATTAAGCAAAAGAGGTGGAGTGAATCAAGGAGAAATCAGTGGGATTAGATGCTTGGATGTAAACTCTATAAATTGAGGCATTGGCCTAATGAGAATTTGCTGGTTTTTGATTATCCATGCCTACATTAAGCTATTTGTTAATTACTCACTAATCACATCTTAATTATTTATTAATCACTTTGTTAATGATATTGATTCTAGTATTTGATCCACCATAGCTCATCACATTGCTGTAATTTCAATAGGGGTAGCACCGGATGTGCTCAAGCTAACACTCGGTACACTTAGCTCCATAGTGGTGGTGGATGGAGATGATTTTCTCTTCCTACAAGACTTGGAGAGAATGTTCAAAGTGAAGCAAGATGAGTGCTTATCCCTCCTTGCCATTGGACTAGATTTTCCTTAGGACATTGCAAGCTCTTAGCACATGATGGAACAACTCATACCAATTAAAGGTACGATATTAGATAGTGTACAATTAAGAGCCCAATTAGGCCCGTGTGTCCAAGGAGGAGTTTAAAGAAGTGAAAGCTAGCTTTCCAGTGGTCAAACTGGCCCACTCACCCCCTTAAGGACTTGAGGAGCATAAGTCCTCCATCAACATTAATCAACTAGATGTGATAGCATCTGATAAACTAAACTTTGTAAGTTATCAATCCCTACTTTTTAATTTTTATTAATGTCATAAATGATTACTAAAATATGTTTTATGTGTAGCATATCATAAAGCTAGATGCTTGGGCACATAACAAGGGTGGCTCAAGGGATCCCTTCGGAAACAATTCGTCATTGGCCTGATGCATGGGGCATATTCCAACTAAAGACATTATGGTTGTGCACAATGCAATTAATCCAATGGTAGGATTTCATCTCCTTGCCCTCAAAGCAGTATCCAAATTCTTGTGCCTCTTCAATATCTCCAAAAAATCAAAAAATAATAATTCTCATTAGCAAGGTGCCGGTCTACGCCACATTCCAAGGGGGTTATTATTCCAAAGTCCTTGTCAATATGGTCATGTAACAAGTGTAGGGAAGAGAGATGTAACATGCATCATTGATGCCATCATGTCTAGAACTCTACCCTCAATAATAGAAGGCAAAATGTACAAAAGATAGCATTAAAAAGCTAAAACTCAATAGCATGTAGTTACAATTTTCAACCCAAACCGATGTAATGACTTCTTTATAAAAATATAATTCCAACTCTTTTTATTTATATTAATCTTCCAGTGCCTTAATCTTGTAATGGTGAAATCAATGAAGTGTCCAAGAAAAATGTTTTAAGAAAAAAATTGACCCATTTTTTAATTTCTTGCAATGATGAATTAAATCTCATGTTTCAAAATAAAAACCATTTTCATGCTTTAAATATTTTTTGGACACATTGTTGGTCCTCCAAGCACTGCCCAAGGCCTTAGGAGGATTGGATGGGCTCAAAATCACCTAGGCCATCATGGGGTGTGACGTAGGCCTAGATAGGGATCCTTGTCTAGGCCTAGATCACCCCGTCTCACGAATCCCTGTCTAGGCCTTGGTCTCACCCCATGCTACCCTAGGCCCTTTTGAGCCCATCCAACCCCCCTAAGGCCTTTCAAAAACCCTTCAATGTAATTCATGATTTCTTTCATGAAAATATCACAAATACCCTTGTAATTGGGATCACGAACAAGGGCCAACATGTCTTTCTTCCTAATCCAAGCTTTCAAAAGACTCTAGGCACAAGTTTACCCCACAAAAATGAGCTTCCTCTTATACTACCATCATATGGAGATATACATTTCAAATTTATGCATCCATCAAATAATTCCTGAAATGCAATCGGAAGGAAAGGGTTAGTTATAGAACTCTAATGTAAATTATTCGACACTAAATTATTTACCTTGTAACCATGATTCTTCTTTTTTAAGCACCACCGCCTATAGCAAGACTATCAATTTTTTATTGCTCCCTTTGGCATTCCCTTGCACTAATTTTGGTTTTTTCAAATAACATAATTTGGCTCTAAGATTATTTAATTCAATGTTCTCTTTGTTCTTAATTTGTATCTCCTTCTCTTTATTCTTATTCTCTACATCTTGCACTTGTTTTGTGTCTCCTTTGGCATTCCCTTGCACCAATTTGGGATGGCTCTAAGCTTATTTAATTCATTCTTTCGTTTCTTGAATTGTATCTCCTTCTCTTTATTCTTGTTCTCTACGTCTTGCAATTGACTTATTAAATCTTCAATATTTGAAGCTGCAAATTTGTTGTGTTGAAGATGCAAATTTGTTGTGTATATATTTGATTGAAGATGCAAATTTGTCCCCCCACTATGGTGCCAATTTCAGCATTCTAAACCCAAAAAATTAGCAACTTAAGCTAATCTTTACAGGCCCTTTCTGCTACCTAGACATTTAAAAAGAAAAGAGGGGTCTTAATATTTTGCTTGGTAAAACTGTCTTCATAATAAATTCTACATGCTCTCACTAACCACTTCATATTATATCATTGAAATAAGTTGTAGGCCTTATTTTTGTGAAAGAAGCTGAGTAGCCTGAGCAAGCTTGACAAGTTAGGTGGGTGGGTGGATGACTGTGGTTTTTGTATGCTTCTACACAGCCTATAAATAGGTTGGTCCCCTTTCATTGAATCTATCACTCATGTCTCTATTTCCCTTGATTTGATCAGCCTATACTCACAAAGCCACCCTCCTCGCATGGGTTGTGCTTCTCTCATATACATCAATCTATTGTCGATTCATTCTCTCATGCCCTATTCATTACTTTGTGTGTTTGTCATTGTGCCCTTTTCCTTAGGCTACCCACTCTTACATGGTCGCAGGTTGCTAAGGAATTCCTTCTTCTTCTCGATCCTGTCCATTGGTGGCTGCAATTTCTGGTTCTACCCCAAGTTTTCCATCAGTTGCTATTGGTAGCATTTCTCAGCCCCTTGCTTGGCGGGCAAGTTTACCTCAGCGTTCTTCTTCTCAAGCATCTCTCGCTGCTAGGTGACCATTGTGGCCATGATTTGGTGCTATCAGAGCAGTATACTTGTTGTATTCTCCTCTTCTTCAGTTTTCTCCCTTCCTTGCCTATTTTCAACCTTGGACAGTAGCGTTTCTTGGTTGTTTTTTTGCCCTCCTATATAGTGTGTTGCATAGCCTTGCTAAGTACTTCTCCTATTTCGGCCACTTTCTACACCTCTCTCTACTTCCTTCTAGGTGATTTCTATAGGTAGTTCATTGCTGTTTTTCTTTGAGACATGTTGCTCTTACCTTCTCCTTTGTAAGTTCTCTACACTGTAAGGTCTCTGCCTTGCATCTGGTTGGTTGGCCATCTTGTACGTGTGTTTGAGACCAGCGACGAGTAGTAGTGAGAGGAGTGATTTGAGTTTCTACTCAGACAGCTTTTTTTTTAGCTATGCATGTGTAAGGGTTTGATGTGTCCACGAGCAGGATTGATTGAGATCAATTAACACTGCATGTGTAGGCATGTGCAATAACTCAACACTAATTATAGGATATGCCATGACTAAGATCTATTGTTTTCATGGAGTAGCTCAAAATCCGTGGACTTCATGCAAAGGAGTTTTTGTGCATTGATCGTCTCTAATTTTGACGTGCCGGAATAATAAGATATCAAAACATTAAGCTTAAGCGCTTAATTTGGAGCTTCTTACAAGGACTTCAAACCTGATCACATATAGAACAGAAATGGAGAAATTGTAGGCAACTTACTAACCACCAAAAAGGACTTAATTGCATATGTAAACACCCTTTGTTGCTTCGCTTGGATGCTTGGATAATAATGGATTTGCACCAAAGGAACTTATGGACTTCAAGTCTCATATATTTACATCTTCTCTATCAAGTTTGAAAGCAAGAAGACCGCTAGAAGGCCCAAAATGCTTATGCCGAAAAACCATGACTATTGCATAGCCTCTAATTTGACGTGCCAGAATGATAAGATATCAAAATGCGAAGGTTGAGGGCTCATTTTGGAGCTTCTTGTAAGGATTTTAAATATAATCACATATGGAATGGAAGTCCATAAATTGTACACAACTTAATAACCACACCAAAAAAGACTTAATTCATGCATAAATACACCATGTCACCTGGCTTGGATACTTGAACAAGAATGAATTCCCACCAATGGAACAACCCATATACTTCAAGTCCCTCACATGTACATCTTATCTAGCAATTTTGAAAGCAAGAAGACCACTAGAACTACCAAAACACTCATGCCAAAAAATCATGACTACATAGTATGCATAGTCTCAAATTTGATGTGCTAGAATGATAAGATATCGAAAAGTGAAGGTTAAGGGCTCATTTTGGAGCTTCTTACAAGGGACTTTAGACCTAATCACATACGGAATGGACATTGAGAGATTGTATGCAACTTGGTGACTACCAAAAAGACTTAATTGCATGCGCAAATACATCATGTTGCTTGGCTTGGATGGTTGAACAATAATGAGTTTTGAGCAATGGACCTTATATACTTCAAGTCCCTCACATCTACCTCTTATTTATAAATTTTGAAAGAAAGAATACTTGGTCCACTAAAACATAGAAAATGTTGATGCCAAAAAACCATGAGACTACGTAGTCAGCATAGTCGCTATTTTGACATGACGAAATTGGATGCACACATACAACATGAGATTTAAACAACATAGAGGATCTTTATACATGAGACATCATATAACATCAAGAGAATTTAAATAAAACACATTGAATCCATCACAACCTGTGTATTTTTGCCATTTTCTTAATTTTTTCCTTTGAGACAATTCTTGCAAAACTGGCATGTCCAACATCAAAAATTTTCTCTTGCATCTTGCATTTATAAGATAACAGAACTTGTAATAAAAACATAGCTGTAGAGTTCTCCCTATGCCTAGATCAACAACTTGAGATCAAAACCTAGTAACTCCATATGCACCCAGTGATACATCTTCTCTTAGTAAATATGAGCAATCTAAAAATGTAAGGGCACATTAAAAATATAAGGGCAGACTAAAAGTTTGGCCGATTTTTGGATTTTCAATTGGTTTCCCTTATGGGCCAGCTTCAAAAAAACAATTTCGTTTTTTTTAAGAGCTTGGTATTTTTAAAACTGAAATGTATAAGAGGGGGGAGAAAAATGTATAAGTTTTAAATTTTAAATTTACAGGAGGGATATAATTATCAACTATGAAATTCACATGAGGTATGCATAAAATAGGGAAAAAGAGGTTACAGAGGAGTTTTTAAATATGCCTTTGAATGCAGCAGGTGCAACCCCCAATCTTTTTTGTAATCCATATTTCACGTATGTCTATTATCATTTATTGTAACAGTATGAGTAGCATATAGTTAGCTAGTATAACCAAGTGTGTCATGCTAGAACAAAGCACATTGAGGTGCATTATCACTTTGTGAGGGAGAAGGTTCTAGCAAGAGATGTGGATTTGGCATATGTCTGCATAGAAGAGGATCAGGCTACTCTAACATCTTCATGAAGGCATTGGGTACAAAAAATCTATATAGGTTCTCGAGCTTACTTGGAGTGCAGGGCACATGTGGATTCTTTTGCTAGGTTTAGTACATACACACTCCTACCTTTCTTCTGCTGCTCAGTGGCACCACATTTCTCAACACTTCAAACAAGAAGTAGCTATTCATCTAGTGATAACTCCTCTACAGAAGGATCAACATATGTGTTAAAACCCTAAGATCTCTCTAGATAATTGTTATGCATAAACATACATAAATCAGGCATAAACTCGTCCACCCAACCACCCCCGAGCCCAAGGGATGCACACATGAAATATAATGAAATACATCATACCTCTACCTTGATGTCCCATACCATCGAGAGGTATAACTCCAATCCAATAGCATGTCGCTATAGTAGTGTGAAATGGTAAGTGAGTAGATATGATCCTCTACACAAGAGAGCATAACATAGCCTTGGCCTCACAAGCCCAAGCCTCCCTTGAGTGTGCCCCATGCCCCTATTATATAGGAGGGCCCTCAAGTGACTCTTGAGTCTCCATTTCCCATGTGTGACCCTTGGATACCTAACCCTAATCTTAACCCTTCAAGATGTCTAGGAAAAATGAATAAAATCGTGTATAAAAGGAATAAGATGGCCTTATCCCAGACTTTCACATATTAAAAATGAATAAAATCGTGTATAAAAGGAATAAGATGGCCTTATCCCAGACTTTCACATATTAAAATCTATCTCTATATACCTGAGACTACATCAAGGAATAACTCTTTTCGAGTACATCATTTAGAAAAGAAATTGAATTATTGGCACCTTTCTAATGATAACTACCCAAAAAACACAATAAAGCTAGGGTAGAAAAATAACTCACCTAGATACATAAGGAACTAGGTATCCGAGTTGGAATATACCTGTACAAAAGTACAAGCAATATACACCAAATTTAAGTGCAAAAAACGAAGGCAAATACTACCTTCAAATCACATGATATTATCCAAAAGATCAAAAGATCCTTATAAAACCATGGATAAAAGTATAGAAGCTTCTCGAATCCATGAAAACCATAGTTAATCATAAAAATCAATGCATACCATCTAATGGAAAAGAAGCATTAAAATTGGTGGCTAACTCATCAATCCTCCAGAGTATATGAATGTAGTGTCATTCAAACAAAACTCCAAAGTAAACAAGTGAAACACATATGTGTAGCACTCAATAAAAAAACCCCTTAGACACAAGTGATCTAGGCAAAACAACCTGATGAGTCCATATAAAACTTGAAAAACATCCAATAAAATCCACCAAAACAAATCGATTAGAATTTATCTTAGGCTTAAGAAATTAAGCACAAACCATACTTAAACAAGTGAAAAATAAATTATCATGAAAAAGTGTCAAAGATGAAACACACTTTGAATGCAAATTATAGCCATCAATAGAAATTAAGGAACGTTGTGTGGACAAAAACAGAGACTGATGATGTGTATATACAGTGCAAAGTACTAAGAGTTTCAGGAAATATGTAATCAGTTTGGGTCAGTTTTGAGTTTTGGTTGAGACTAAATCTGTTGTACAAGAGGAGCAGAGGCATAACCATCAGGCCTTGCATCCTCATCATGTGGTGATCTTGCTGCTTTTGTGGGCGAGTCTTCGGGTGTGTGTGTGTGTGTGTATGTGTCAGTGCCTGCATGAGTGCTGACTGTTTGCATTTGAGCATGCCCTTTGTAAATATATAGAACGGATGACTTGTGGCATGTGACCTAAGGCTAATGAGGAGGCAAAAAGGGTGGTGCTAATGGCATGTGAGCAAAGGATGGAAAGGCTTAAGTGGCTTGGGGACTTAACTGAAAGGGCTACACAGTATGAACAGCCATAGATAATAAAATCTAATATGAAATTAGAAGCTTCAAGCTTCCAGAAAGTCAGAATGGTGGCCGCCATTCGGCATCCTAGCAGGTTTACCTTCACCGCGTGCGCCAAAAATCTGGAGAGGCATGGACATTAGGGATGGAAAGGGAAGCTTGCTGTATTGGGAAGAAGAGATAGAAGAGAGAACGTCGATGGGCTAGCAGGCGAAAGAAGAAGAAAGGTGATGAAGGGGTGGGGTGGCGATGAAGCAGGCGCCTATCTTTCCTGAGAGTGGGAGGTGCTGTAAGCTGTGAACGTAGAGGAGAGTTGTTTTTGGGTGTTGCTTTGTTTGCTACCGTAGTTGCAGAAGAGAGAGGTGTGTTTCTTATCTGTATTGCCACCTCTGAGCACAAAGGTATTGCGCTACTTTTGTTAGCTGCCAACAAAGTTCGCAGAGCTGGTGTATTTTTCTCTTGTTCGTTTGGTGGCGGGTTTGAGAGTAGAGGCGTGTTTCTTTTAGTGGCTAGTCGCTCCAGGGAGTGTGGGTGAGACACTGTTGGTTTTGGTCTGAGAGAGCTAAGTTTTCTGTGGAGAGTATTAAAAGAGGCTGGTGTATAGCTTGAAGCTGTTCACTGCTATTCAAACTAAAGATCTTTACTCAAGTTTGGTGAAAGGCGCAAAACTGAAGGTGGTGATCTTATGAGCTACAATGATGATCAAAGTATGAAGGCCGGGATGCTGTTTGGATGAAGGTCACCCTATGAAAGGAGATCAAGATCATGGAGGTTCAGAAATAGTATGAAGTGAATTCGTCAAAGAGTCCTTGGGTCTTGCTAGCCGTGTATTCTTTGGTGTTGTATTCATTCTTGTAAACTTGAAGTAAAGCTTTGAGGGCAGCCCACCTCAAATATGTATCTTGTTCGTATATCAAGGAACTGTACTTTGAAGACGCTTCTATGTTTGAGGTTGTTTATTCTGACAGTGATGCAGGGTACTGGTCAGTCATAGTTCATATCACTGAAGGGGAGTGGGCTGATTGTGAATGGGTGTTAGATGAAGATGGTTCTGAGGATGTAATGGATGTTCAACTGTGTAAAGACGAAGACTTATATTGAAATAAAGTTTTGTTCATACTCTTGGGTCTCGTGCTCTAGGTGTGTTTGTATCAGTGTGTAGAAGTGTGACACTCTATAAAGGCATATATAGCTATACTGCTTCCATGTCATCACTTTTTGGTGTCTTCACAGAGGAAGAAATTTCCTTCGGTTTGTGAAAGAAGACAAGGGTTTGTGTGAAGAAAGATTGAAGAGATGGCTCAGGACTTTCCAGAATATTGGGAATAACCGCATGAAAGTGCGTTTAAATTTCTGAAAAGGATGGAATTTACAGCTTTGATGAAAGACAAGGCAACCCCGGAGATCCTCTCTCAGATTTTGACTTTTGCTTACACGGTGATGCAAAAGCATGGCTACAGATGTTTGTGACTACACACAGAAATGCTCATCAATAGGACCCTAAGTACCGTGTAGCTAGGGCTGCATTTTTGGCACACTTTGCCTGTGTAAGAAGTCCGAATGATGTGTAGAAAGAGTTGTGTAAAATTCAGCAGAAGGATGAACAGGATGTGGATCAGTATTTGATTGAGTTTGGTAGACTGTGGAGTCTATAGTGTGAGGCTTTGATTCCTAAAGTACCCCCGCAAATGATAAAGAGAGACCGGTTTATGGCTTATCTGGAGCCAACCCTCCGTCTAAAGGTGGAGCTAAAGAATCTAGATAGCTTTGAGGAAGCTATCAGAGTTGCTCGAGAGAAGGAGTGGAAGGTGAAGCGTCTGAGGCAGTTGGGAATACAAGAAGAGCCGAAGAAGTTTGTGAAGATGCCAGAGATTGAGAGTATGCATCCTGAAAGAGAAGCTGCTGTTGTTCCTGAACAGGAGAATACTTTGAAGAGAGACATTCATGATGCAGTGGAACTCATGGTCTTTAAGTTTGAATTGGATGGAAGCATGTGGAAGAGGAAGAAGCCGGGGAGCTCCAAATAATAGGAGGGATATTATGCCAACAGGTGAAGGAAATATGGGAGGATCAGGGAGAGAACGAGGTTATTATTTAAGCAATGTCAAATGCTGGAATTGCGGGGAGCGGGGACATATCAGCCCTCAATGTGATAAACCGCCTAGGGTGGGTGGTGAAATGTATCCCGTGATGCAAAGAACTAATGATAGATCAGGAGATCACAGTATTGAGGTAAAAGATCCAAGTCAGCCCTCTACCAGTGGAGTAAAACGAGAAGACAAAGGAAAGGGACCGGCTCTTAGCTTGATAGGAGTGGAGACCATTCCAGAGATCATGCCTGTGGCCAAGAGGACAAGAAGTACAATGGCAGAAGCTGAACCATCATCTAAGAAAGGAAAACATGTCCAATTTGACATCAGCCCTCAACCAGAGAAGAAGAAAAGGAAGCCAAGAAGACGCTATAAAACTTTAGATTTGCATATCAGTCAAGGTCAGGAAGAATACACCCTGATTGAAAGGAAGGGCAGCCAGTATAACTTTTGTCCAATTGCTTGGATTGTGTCCGAAGCTCAAGAGAGAGTGGAAGAGGTTGGCAAATCCGAGGAAAGCAAATGAGCAGGAGCCCACACAAGGTGAAATGGAGTTGATGTCTGTGGAAGACCTTCCTGATATCTGTTCATCGGTTGATGCTTGGTGTGGAGGTGTGAGTGTTGGAGAGGCATATGTAGATGGCGGTGCACAAATCAGCGTAAATGACTCAGTCCTGCATGGAGAGATTGGGGTTAAAGCTGAATGCTAATTCAAATTTTATACTTCGATTGGCAAATCATGCAAAAGTGAAGTGTCTGGGTATATGTACAGGAGTGCCAGTGAGTGCTTTTGGTGTGATTTGCAGCATAAATTGCCATATTATGCCAGCTGGTTTGGGAGCTTATCCACTGATTTTAGGTAGGCCTTGGCTCAGACAGGTGGGTGCCATCCAAAATTGGAGGAGGGGTACTATAACTGTACATAATAATATGGCATAACTGTACATAAATTGCCATATTATGCCATATTATGCCAGCTGGTTTGGGAGCTTATCCACTGATTTTAGGTAGGCCTTGGCTCAGACAGGTGGGTGCCATCCAAAATTGGAGGAGGGGTACTATAACTGTACATAATAAGAGAGGAAGAGCCAAGAAGTTCAATATGAGTAGCAAGCTGGAAATGAAGAGTGAGTGTGAAGAAACAAGTGTTGATGAATATACAGATAGTGAAACTGAGGAAGGAAGTTCTACTTCTGATGATGAAGGTCAGGTATCATTTTAGTGAAAGAAGAAGATGAGTATATAATGCAAGCTGAAGAGATGTCAAAGGAGAAAGAAGAGAGTAGACTTGAAGATATGGACAGTCTGATGCAGCCTCCATCACCCAGTGCAAAGAAAGAGAAGCTGTTACAAAGTATGTTGAATCCCAGTTTGTAGCCAGTGGAAAGAGCAGAATATATGAAGGTAATACATAAATTTCCAGATTTGTTCATTACCTCATATGAAGAGAGCGGAGGATTCAAATGTGAACCAATGCCTATAGTATTGAAAGAGGGTGTGAAGCCAGTGTTTCAAAAGCTGAGAAGAATAAATAGAGAGCTGTTGCCCGTGTTGAAAGAAGAGTTGAGTAAATTGTTAAAGGCAGGATTAATTTATCCAGTAGATCACTCAGATTGGGCAAACCCAGTGGTCATTACTCCAAAGCATACAGGTGGGTGGAGAGTTTGTATTGATTACAAGCCTCTAAATGCTGCAACAAAAAGCAATCATTATCCTCTGCCATTCATTGATGACATTTTAGACAGGGTGGCTGGATACGAAAGGTATAGTGTATGTGATGGCTTCTCTGGGTATTTTCAGATTTCAATTGCTGAGAAAGACCAAGCTAAAACCACTATCATTACACCGTGGGGTTGCTATTATTATCAAGTAGTACCATTCGGTTTGAAAAATGCACCCTCATGGTACAGAGGAATACTGATAGAGTACTTGCACCTCTTACTGATGATTTTGTGAGAGCTTTTTTGGATGATATATGTGTATATAGTTCTCAAAAGGAGCATGGTAATAAATTGGAGCAAGTATTTTCTAAAATGGATGATGCAAGTGGACAGTTGAATCCTAAAAAATGTCACTTAGGATGTTCAAAAGTGAAGCTGTTGGGTCATATGATATCTCAAAATGGAATTGAACCTGATCCAGAAAAAATAAAAGCTCTTATCTTATTATCTGCACCATCAACATCCAGGCAGCCTGCTGTGCAGACTTTTGTCCAAAAGGTAAAGTATATGGCGAGATTTATTCATTTAGTATCTCAATTGCTTTATCCTCTTCAACAGGCCATGAAGAAAGAACCATTGCAATGGAATGAAGAATGCGAGGAAGTGTTTGAGAAAGTGAAGGAGGTATTGGGAGGTATTTCTAATGTAAAAGCCCCAGATTTCTCCTAGGTCTTTTATGTGAATCCCTCTTTTGGTCCGGATGTGGTTGGAGCAATCTTAATGCAGAGAGGAGATGAGTCCAGATACATGAAACCTGTATATTATGCAAGTAGAGTGAAGACGGAAGTAGAAAGGAAATATACAGAGGCTGAATTGGTTTTGTCAAGTCTGGTATATGCATGCAGGAAGTTCAGGTCATATCTCCTGATGAGACCATTTGTGGTTCTGACAAACTATACTCTTCTCCCTCAGTTGGTGAATGGTACTTCGCTCTCAAAAGGTATGATGCGATGGACAGTGGAGCTTCAAGAATATGATTTCTTATTTTTGATTGAGATACTTGCAAGGCAACTTTGGCAGATCTTCTGACATATAAGGAAGCCCCGATCCTGGTGAAGGAAGTGGATTCAAAAATAGAAAAAGAGAAACAAATTATCATTCTCGGAGCTCATGTCTTGTTCTTTGATGGTTCGTATAAGAGGAGTATACATCAGGCCATCGGGGGTTATATAATCCAAGATTCAGAAAGCGGGCTGATTCTAAAAGATGGAATACGTCTGAAAGCCGAAAGTACTAATGAGGCTGAATACACAGCATTGTTTAAGGGGCTGCAGGCTACTCTAAAACAGAAAATTCAGAAGCTAGAGATTCCCTGTTAGTAGAAAAGCAGGTCTTGGGTAGTTGGCGGGCAAAGAATCCGAGATTAAAAGGATGTCTGGCTGATGTTAGAAGGCTGCTGCATCAATTTACAGCATGGAGTATTCAACATGTGCGACGGGAGGACAATCATATTGCACATGAGCTAGCCCAGGAGGTAATTGATCAGGACCCGGTAATTGCAAAAATTGAAGAGCCATTATACAAAGGGAGAGAATACCCATCTAAGGTAGTGGATTACTTACTCTCAGGTCGCTTGTCTGAGGATCTCAAAAAAGGCCAAAAGTATCATTTTATCAGGAAGAGTAAGCATTATGTCATGATTGGGGATGAATTATACATGCAAGGAGCTGATCAGGTATTGAGAAGAATTCCCTGGAGAGAAGAAATATCATATTCTATCTTCAAATCATGAGGGAGCTTGTGGAGGTCATTATGCATTTAAGATCACCTTGCAAAAGATATTACTGGAGGGTTATGTGTGGCCTTCCATCCAGATGGATATTCAACACTGGTGCAGGTGTTGCCATGAGTGCCAGAGAATGGGAAAAAGAATCTTAAAAATGGAGCCGAGAAATATCATGCTGGTATATGACATTTTTGAAAGGTGGGGGGTGGATGCAATTGGACCACTTCTTCCCAGGACGACCAAAGGGAAGTGTTATATGCTTACTGTGGTGGATTACCTATCAAAATGGGCAGAAGTGAAGGCAGTGAAGAGAGTAGATAGTAAGGAAGTGGCTGATTTTGTGTATGAACATATATGCTGCAGATTTGGTATTCCTCTGGAGTTATTGTCAGATAACGGTCCTGAATTTCGAGGAGAGGTAGTTGACCACTTATGCAGAAGACTAAACATCAACCACAAGTATACCACTCCTTATCACCCTCAATGCAATGGTTTGAATGAAAAATTCAATGGTGAATTTAAGCTGATGATGACTAAGATGACAGAAAGCCATGTCAAAATTTGGGATGTGGAGATGAATCGTGTATTATGGGCATAAAGAGTTGCATTGAAATCTGGTACACAATTCTCACCATTTCCTTTAGTTTATGGAAAAGAAGCACTCTTGCCTATTGATGTATAAATTCCAGCTTTGAAGTTTCTGGTTGAAGAAGGATATGAACCCATCAATTGTTACAGAGAAAGATTGTTAGCTTTGCAAACAGTCCAATTAGATAGAGAACTAGCTTTTGATCATTATGCCACTATGCAATTGAAAAGACAAGAGAAAGAGAATAAGGAGGTGAAGCAGAAAGAAATTGAAGAAGGTGATCTGGTTCTCAAATATAATAGCAAGCTGGACAGTACATTTCATATTGCATTCCAGACAAAGTGGGAAGGTCCATACAAAGTTGAGAAAAAGTTTGATAATGGAAGCTATCAGCTTACTGATTTAAATGGAAAGAAGCATAAAAGAAGAGTGAATGGTCTACGATTAAAGAAATATTTTGCTCGGTTGATGTTAGCCTTGAAAGAAGAAGGTCAGGAAGCTTGTGATGCATGTCAGGAGGTTGTGGAGGAGGTTGTGGAGGAGGTTGTGGAGAGTACAGAGGAAGATCTGAATATTACATCCCTGTTTGTACAGCTGCTGGACATGAATGTCTCAGCAAAAATAGGGGGTTGCTAAATATGTGTGGACAAAAACAGAGACTGATGATGTGTATATACTGTGCAGAGTACTAAGAGTTTCAAGAAATATGTAATCAATTTGGGTCAGTTTTGAGTTTTGGTTGAGACTAAATCTGTTGTGCAGAAGGAGTAGAGGCATAACCATCAGGCCTTGCATCCTCATCATGTGGTGATCTTGCTGCTTTTGTGGGCGAGTCTTCGGGTGTGTGTGTGTATGTGTCAATGGCCTGCATGAGTGCTGACTGTTTGCATTTGAGCATGCCCTTTGTAAATATATAGCACGGATGACTTGTGGCGTGTGACCTAAGGCTAATGAGGAGGCAAAAAGGGTGGTGCTAATGGCATGTGAGCAAAGGGTGGGAAGACTTAAGTGGCTTGGGGACTTGGTTGAAAGGGCTGCGCAATATGAACAGCCATAGATAATAAAATCTAATATGAAATTAGAAGCTTCAAGCTTCCAGAAAGTCAGAATGGCGACCGCCAACGGCATCCTGGCAGGTTTACCGTCACCGCGTGCGCCAAAAATCCGGAGAGGCATGGACATTAGGGATGGAAAGGGAAGCTTGCTATATTGGGAAGAAGAGATAGAGGAGAGAACGTCGATGGGCTAGCAGGCGAAAGAAGAAGAAAGGTGATGAAGGGGTGGGGTGGCGATGAAGCAGGCACCTGTCTTTCCTGAGAGTGGAGGTGCTGTAAGCTGTGAACGCAGAGGAGAGTTGTTTTTGGGTGTTGCTTTGTTTGCTGCCGTAGCGCTGCAGAAGAGAGAGGTGTGTTTCTTATCTGTATTGCCGCCTCTGAGCACACAGAGGTATTGCACTACTTTTGTTAGCTGCCACAGAGTTGGCAGAGCTGGTGTATTTTTCTCTTGTTCGTTTGGTGGCGGGTTTGAGAAAAGAGGCATGTTTCTTTTAGTGGCTAGTCGCTCTAGGGAGTGTGCGTGAGACGTTGTTGGTTTTGGTCTGAGAGAGCTAAGTTTTCTGTGGAGAGTATTGAAAGAGGCTGGTGTATAGCTTGAAGCTGTTCACTGCTATTCAAACTAAAGATCTTTACTCAAGTTTGGTGGAAAGCGCAAAACTGAAGGTGGTGATCTTATGAGCTACAGTGATGATCAAGGTATGAAGGCCGGGATGCTGTTTGGATTAAGGTCACCCTATGAAAGAAGATCAAGATCATGGAGGTTCAGAAATAGTATGAAGTGAATTCGTCAAAGAGTCCTTGTAGTATGAAGCGAAATTTTAAATTCCGCCTCTCAAATCCAATGAAAATTTACAATTTTAATGGATTTTTCTTATTTTTTGGGTCAAAAAATATATTTTAAAGGAAGTTGAATGGTCACGGGCGCCCGAATAAACACACCACATGCCAAACACCAACCCCACATTTTTCCAAAATTTAAAATAACCTTTTTTAATTTTTCACTAATTTTTAAGAATTTTTTAAAATTTTTAAATCACCTCGAACGCATTTAGAATACGAACGGTCAAACAATTTAAGAATTCCAATGGTTTTCTCGGAATACGGAAAGCCAACAATTTCGGAAAAATGAAAAGACAAAAAAATTCAGAATGTGAAAGGTCAAAAGTTTTCGGAATACGGAAGGTCAAAAGTTTTTCGGAATTCGGAAAGCCAAAAGGTTTTGGGAAATCGGAAAGCCAAAATTTTCTCGGAAGATAAAAAGCCAAAAAAAAAATTAAGATGAAAATTTTTAAAAATTTCCTTAGATTTTTTTTCCCCAAATGTCAAATTTTTCTCTATTTTTCTAGGCTTTTTTTTCAAGCTTTTTTTGAAAAAAAATCAAAAGCTTTTTTTAAATAAAAAAACTCATTTTTTTAAAAAAACAACATTAAAAAGCTTATAAAAAAAATTTGGGGGGGGGGCGTTTTTTTCCGCGAGCGCCGGCTGCTGCTGCTGCTGCGCAGTCCCCCCCTGGCCCCCCGCATGTGCGTAGAAAATATGAAGGAGAGGAGAGAACCTCTCCTCTCCTTCTCTCCTCTCCATCTTCTCCACTCAATTCCCCCTCCATCTCTCTCTGTTAACAGAGATCTTAACTTTAATCTTTTGATTAAAGTTTTTAATTAAATCCTTACTTAATCATAATTAATATTAATTACGATTCATATTTTTAAAAAATCCTTTTTAAGAGAAATTCACACAGGGGAGGAAAAAAGTAGGAAAAATCAGAATTGAGTGGCGGAGAGGGTCCCACGCACACGAGAGAGCATTTCATGCATCAACATGCTGCCCCCTACTGCATTTCAACAAAAAATCAAAATTGAGTGGCAGAGAGGGTCCCACGCACACGGGAGAGCATTTCATGCATCAACATGCTGCCCCCTACTACATTTCAGCAAAAAATCAACAGAAATTAGATCGCATACCCGCGAAAAAACCTACAAAAATGTATTAAAAATATATTTTTAACCATAAAAATGCTCTAAAATTTTCTTGAAACTTAGGAAAAAAATCCTTTAAAATTCTAGAAATTTAGGGAATCCATTCTACCAAAAATATCCACAATAAAATATGTTGTATTTTTGTAAAAAAAATCCATTAATGCTTAATTTTAACCACAAAAAATAAAAAAAATAGCATTAAACTCACGAAATTCCCTGGCAATGTCAATTCGCCCATTGAATAGTAGTAACACGCATTCCAATCGCCATATCGACGATCCACATGCAAATCATAAACACAAATCAACAAAATGATATTTTTATTAGTAAATATTTACTTCAAAAAAATGCCAAAATTTACAATAAGAAAAAATCAACAACAATTAACTAGAGATTGCTCTTATACCACTGTTAAAACCCTAAGATCTCTCTAGATAATTGTTATGCATAAACATGCATAAATAAGGCATAAATGCATCCACCCAACCACCCCTAAGCCCAAGGGATGCGCACATGAAATATAATGAAATACATCATACCTTTACCTTGATGTCCCATACCATCAAGAGGTATAACTCCAATCCAATATCATGTAGCTAGTGTGAAATGGTTAGTGTGAAATGGTAAGTGAGTAGATATGATCCTCTACACAAGAGAGCATAACATAGCCTTGGCCTCACAAGCCCAAGCCTCCCTTGAGTGTGCCCCATGCCCCTATTATATAGGAGGGCCCTCAAGTGACTCTTGACTCTCCATTTCCCATGTGTGACCCTTGGATGCCTGACCCTAACCTTAACCCTTAAGGTTAGTCCTAACCCATGCTCCACTAGAGCTTGTTCCCATTTGTGACCCTTGGATGCCTGACCCTAATCTTAACCCTTAAGGTTAGTCCTAACCCATGCTCCACTAGAGCTTGTTCCCATGCTCCCATGCTCACAAGCCTAATGTGGATTAGCCTCCTAGTATATGCACACATAATGTGCGTATAACATACTTCCCCTCTCTCAAAACATTGCACTCTTGCAATGAAAAGAAGGAGAACTGCACTGAACAATATCAACCGACTCCCAAGTCGAATCCTCTATTTCCCTATCTTTTCACCTAATTTTAACCTCAGGGATTAGTCAACTAGAAAGTTTCCTTTCCCTGAATTCAAGTACCTTATCAGGTTCATGTGGAACATAGGATAAATCTTTGACTTCAACGAGTTCTTGAGGAGTAACTGTGTAATCCTCACCTCCCAGTTTCCCTTTCAATCTATTGATATAAAAGACTAGATGACCTCTAACATCTGAAAATCTTTAGGAACTTTTAAATAAACCAATGCTCCTGGTTCACTCCATCTTCTCTACTCAATTCCCCCTCCATCTCTCTCTCTTAACAGAGAGCTTAACTTTAATCTTTTGATTAAAATTTTTAATTAAACTCTTAATCATAATTAATATTAATTATGATTAATGTTTTTAAAAAATCCCTTTTAAGAGAAATTCACACGCTGGAGAGGAAAAAAGAAGGAAAAATCGAAATTGAGAGGCAGAGAGGGTCCCACACACACGGGGGAGCATTTCATGCATCAACATGCTGCCCCCTACTGCATTTTAGCAAAAAATCAACAGAAATTTGATCGCATTCCCGCGGAAAAAACCCACAAAAATGTATTAAAAATATATTTTTAACCATAAAAATGCTCTAAAAATTTCTTAAAACTTAGGAAAAAAATCCTTTAAAATTGTAGAAATTTAGGGAATCCATTCTACCAAAAATATCCACAATAAAATATGCTGTATTTTTGTAAAAAATTTCTATTAATACTTAATTTTAACCACAAAAAATAGAAAAAAATAGCATTAAACTCACGAAATTCCCTGGCAACGTCAATTCGCCCATTGAATAGTAGTAACACGCATTCCAATCGCCATATCGACGATCCACGTGCAAATCATCAACACAAATCAACAAAATGATATTTTTATTAGTAAATATTTACTTCAAAAAAATGCCAAAATTTGCAATAAGAAAAAATCAATGACAATTAACTAGAGATTGCTCTTATACTACTGTTAAAACCCTAAGATCTCTCTAGATAATTGTTATGCATAAACATGCATAAATCAAGCATAAACTCATCCACCCAACCACCCCCGAGCCCAAGATGCACACATGAAATATAATGAAATACATCATACCTCTACCTTGATGTCCCATACCATCAAGAGGTATAACTCCAATCCAATAGCATGTAGCTATAGTGTGAAATGGTAAGTGAGTAGATATGATCCTCTACACAAGAAAGCATAACATAGCCTTGGCCTCACAAGCCCAAGCCTCCCTTGAGTGTGCCACATGCCTCTATTATATAGGAGGGCCCTCAAGTGACTCTTGACTCTCCATTTCCCATGTGTGACCCTTGGATGCCTGACCCTAACCTTAACCCTTAAGGTTAGTCCTAACCCATGCTCCAATAGAGCTTGTTCCCATGCTCACAAGCCTAATGTGGGTTATACCCCTAGTATATGCACACATAATGTGCATATAACAATATGTAGTATTCATAATAACTAATCCAAGAAGAAGAAAACCCTATAAAAATCCTAAGATGTAGATTCTCCCAATGACGGATCTTCACTAGCTTTGTTGAGGCTATGGATTCACATGAGACCTACTTTAGACAGTGGGAAGCTAACCTAAATAAGTTTGCTACAAGACAGTGGCCTATAAAGGTGACGAGGAACCCATGACCTCCAAACAATCCAAGCTTTGTTGAGCCACCAAATGCAAGACCAATAGAGTTCAGGCTGAGCATAAAAGGAAGAGAAACTCAAAGAGCTCATCGAGGCTCAAGAGGAAGATCTAAGGTAGGTGCCTAAGTACTTTCCAACATTGGGGACATAGTGGCACATGGTAAGGAGGCTTAAGGAAGCCTGGGCCACAGGCTTCATATGTGATTGCCCCAAAAAGGTCAAAGAAGTAAACTTCACTAACACAAGTGAAAAATGTAAGCCAATTTTTAATGCCAAAAACCTTACTTTTGAGTGAGAAAGAGAATTGATAACCTTTCTCAAAAAATATCAGGATGAAGGGAATTCTTTCGAAAGTGGTAAAACACACATTTCTCTCCATGAAGACGCAAAGCCATCCAAATAGAGAGCATGTCCCAAGTACAAAAAAATGTTCAAAGAGGAGCTAAACAAGCTCATTGATGTGGGATTTTTGTACAAAATCGAGCACACCAAGTGGGTGTCACTAAAGGTGTTCGTTTCCCAAAAAAACAGAAGCTCAGAGTACATTAACCTCAAAATGCCCGCACTCAAAGTGGAAGGAGCCATCTTGCTCATCTTTGGCTAGTTTTTGAGAGATACAGACCCTATTGCATCTCTTGTGAAACCACTCAAATGTCAATTCTGGGTCAAAGATGGTGTCATCCTTGGACATCGTGTATCCAAGAATTCCATCTCCACCACAAATGAGAACAAGATCCATGTTATCTTGGAGTTACGACTGCCCATCAACTATAAGGAAGTGTAGAGATACAAACCCTACTACATCTCATTGTGAAGCCACTCAAAGTGGAAGGAACCATCTTGTTCATCTTTGGCTAGTTATTGAGAGATACAAACCCTACTGCATCTTATTGTGAAACCACTCAAATGTCAATTCTGGGTCAAAGACAGTGTCATCGAACATCGTGTATCCAAGAATTCCATCTCCATAAATGAGAACAAGATCCATGTGATCTTGGAGTTACGACCACCCATCAACTATAAGACAGTGTAGAGATACATAGCCTATTGCATCTCATTGTGGAACCATCTTGCTCATCTTTGGCTAGTTTTTGAGAGATATAGACCTTACTGTATCTCATTGTGAAACCACTCAAATGTCAATTCTGGGTCAAAGAAAGTGTCATCCTTGGATATTGTGTATCCAAGAACATCTCCACAAATGAGAACAAGATCCATGTGATCTTGAAGTTACAACCACCCATCAACTATAAGGCAGTGTAAAGATTTATGGGGCATATAGGGTACTATAGAAGATTCATCTTCTTGTATGTCATATATGCCATACCCTTGTATAAGCTATTTATTATCTTTGAATAAACATATGAATTCCAGTGGACATTCAAAAAACTGAAGAGAAGGCACTACTAAGCATACCTATCTTAATATCCCTTAATTGGGATCTAGTTTTTCATGTGCATATCGATGCTTCAGAATTTGCTATTAGATGCATATTAGCACAGTCAGGGGAGTACAACATGGAATTCCTTGTGACCTTTACTTATCTCAACTAAATGACATTGAATCTAATTACATAACCCACTGCTTCACCTCTTGGCTGCCGCGTTTGTTTTCTTTGTCGACCCCATCAAGCATTTCTTTATTTGGTGAATAATTCTTACATTATAGGTGTATCAATAGATGGTTGCTCATTCTTTTAAAGTTTGGTTTCACCATCATTGTGCAAAAGGGATTTGTGCATGTCCATGCTAATGGTAGGCCACCTTTCCACAATTTCAAGTGGAGAACCCTCTGTAGGAGTGGAAGACGATCTTCGGGATGCTCCCTTGTTCCATATTGACCATGTACCGACACCAATGCATTTGCAATCCATTATCCCACCAAGAAAGATAGATCTAGATGCCTCATTAGGAAGGTTCCCCTTATCAATTAATAGCCGGAATACTTTCCAAGAAGGGTTAAGATGGCATCATAAAAATATGCATTCATTAAGATGACTTTGTTTACCATTCTTGAGCAAGCCCATTTTTGGCATAGGCGGAGGATAGGGACACAAGTGCCCGTAAATTCTCCAAGCCTGTGGTGGTCTACACTTTGTTGATATGCAATAAATTTGTCAATCATTGCAATGAATGCTAAAGGTATGCCATAGTCCAAGAGAGGACCAAATGCCCCAAACCCCCCTATAATTTTGGAATAACCATTTGAAAAATGGGTTATACTTCATTGGTTCCATTAGCCCATCCACTAAGGGAACCCAAGCACATTTCATTATAGTCGCCACCAATTCCCAAAGTGAGCTGAGGCTAAGGCCATGTAGAAGGCCGATGCAAGAGCCATCGACAAGTTCCTCTATACGAATTTTATTACTTATTTCAGTTGCCAATAGAAATAATGAGTGATCATGCTATACATCTTATAGTCGCCACCAATTCACAAACTGGCTAACGCTAAGGCCATGCAGAAGGCCAACATGAGATCCACTGCCAAGTTCCTCTATACAAATGTGATTACTCATTTCAGTTACCCACTAGAAATCGTGAGTGATTGCAGTATACATTTTATAAATGAAGTGGTAGAGTTCTTGCTCAAAGAGTTCCTTATGGTGCTTAGAAAGTCATCAACTTACTACCCACCACAAGTGAATAGCCAAGAAAGTCAACACCTTCCTTATGGTGCCCAAAAGTTATACCATACATCATCACCGTTTGTGGATACATCTATAGTCATTGAATTCAACATGTTCTTTTTAGCCTCCTCTATGGCTTCCCTGTGAATCATGGGACTGCATTCTGATTTTTAAAATGGCCACCACCTTGGCCTCGACCAGGGACCTTTACCTCTACATGAATTTGAGTAGAAGTTCTATTCTATAGTGTTCTTGCTTTGGGAGGAAGAGTCTTCACCTAAAGACTTCTCTTCTATAACAGACACCAAATCATGAAAGTTGGAAATATTCTCTCTTACAGTAATAAAGGTCTTGAATGGCTTGTATTCTTTGCCGAGCCCATTCGACGAACAAATGTTCAACAAGGCATCGTCTCTTCCACGGAGACTAATAGACCCAAGGGATTCAACAATACCCTCGATCTTAAATGCATACTCGTACTTATCTTCTCCACATTGTATGTAGCTCTTTTTTAAGCTCTAACTTCCTTCCTTTGTGTTTGTCTCTCTGGAACATCTTCACCAGGTTTTGTCATGCAACTACTGGAGTGTTGGCATCTTCTATATGCCCTATCATAGTGTCTATCACACTGACTAAAAGACAATACATGATTTTCCTTGCATCGTGGTTTGAATCTTTGAGCGCCTTTATCTTTGCAAGAGTTTTGTTCTCTTCAAGCAATTCTAGAGGCTCCTTATTGTCTCCTTCAACACAGTCCCAAAAACGTTTTTCCATCAGGAAATTGATCATTATGAACTTTCACGCATGGAAGTTTTTCTTGTCGAAGCTTCTCACTGACAATTTAGTTGATGTTGTCAGACATCTTTACTTGCACCAATCAATTAAAAATTTGATAGATTAAATACCAAATTTAATATAATCAAGATGATGCAACCAATACACCATACACTTGTAATGGAGTCACCCATGTACACGGTTAGCTATAGCCGCTCAAATTTTAAAAGGTATCTCGATATGAATTCAGCTAGGACAATCCATAAATAATAGAAAATGTTTCTCGATCTAAATCCATCTAGGAGAATTTAATAATAAAAAATGTGGAAATTAAATTCCATGAATTACTCCTCACATAATACACACTTCCATGAGACCCATTAAGTATGTTAGTCATAGTGTGTAGGAAAAAAGTGGAGTTAATGTGATTATATGATAAATGTGGAGTTAATGTGATTACATGATGATAAATAATTGATTGGCTAGGGTAATGGTAAAGAAATGCTAACATCTACAATTACGACAATTGAAACATTTTATAACGGTATAAAATGGTTTTGAAACATGTTTCATGAAATGCTTGGCAATTATGCATACAATTAGCTCAAAAGTAACACTTCAAGCCACATAATCAGCCTAAAAATTCGCTCTTATACCACCATTCTAAGATTGCTGAGGTTTAGACTTTTCAGACCCTTGTTGGTCCTTATGAAAGTATGGCCTTAATAACATTATGAGCTACTATATTTTGGGAAAATCAACATAACATAGTAAGAAATAGGTGCAAGAAAAATTTTAGCAATTTTCTAGGCAACTTCAGGCAATAAGAATATGGAACTAGAGTTTCATGATCAATATAGTATGAGTGAGGATGCATGGTTATTTGTTATATGTTCTTTACAAGGATTCATAATTTATACAATTCATAGATTACATTATAAAGTGTATAGTTTCATGGATCTCCTGATAAAGTGTTAGAAGAAAATGTTTTGTGGCTTGATCTATCTACTAAATCGAATCAAGGTCTTCTAAGTTACATTAAAATGGGATAAATTATGGACTAGTGGTGGATATTTATGGAAAATAGAGGATGTAGGAACCTCTTTAAGGTCTCTTAATCCCCCTTCTAAACTAGTGAGCAACCACTTGCTTTTGCTCTTCATAGTTACAATGCTAACAACTCTACTTGGAATTGGATTTCTACCCTAAATATGCCTACATGTTCATGACAGCAAAGATAATTGTGGTGATATATAATAATTTAGCTCCTTGAATGATTACATGTACCTTTATGACAAAAATTTTAGGTATTATGTTTGTTAGTAACTGTAAAAAAGTATCACAAAAAAGCATTCACAAAAACTTCACACTTCTCTCTTTGTAAAACTATAACCCACTTACTTTTCATGATACCATCAATGTGGGCATCATTGTGATGAAATTACCATCAATGTTGTTGCCTACAACATAAGGGCATCATGTTTTGAACTCAACAAAATTTTCTTGACTTTACCACCATAGCCTCACCAAGGTTCTCTACCACAAGCTTGAGCTCATACCAATAGAGAGACTCTAGTGCCCCCATGACCACCTTGGCCACCTCAAAAAATTATACTCTATTGTATCTATTGTAGTGCTACCTCATACAATGGGGTACAAAATCCAACAACTAGGAGACTCACACATCTCATGTTTCCCACACAAGCCTATGAGAATCTGTACAACTATAACATCCATGACCACATTGGTTACTAGGGTATAAAATCCAACAATTAGGAGAGTAGCACATCCCATGTTGCCCACACAAACCTATGAGAATCTATACAACTACAACATCCATGTGGCCGATGCTTATAGGTCCTTGATCTCTCATCATTAAGCTCTCAACACTTGTAAAATGTACTTCATCTCACTTGGGTAAGCACTGTGATTAGCCCAAGATTGATTTTCTCTTTTACATCAATGCATTTTCATGGAAATTAGAAGAAACCTCTTCATGATGTTCATCGTGAAGATTATGTGGAGTAGCAAAATGGGGGGGGGTGACATGCTAGGATGTATTGTACCCAACATTAACCTCTTCTTTGATCACATAGATCCCCCCCCCTTTTATATTATTGCATTTTTATGGCAACAAGAAGAAGCAACCTTTTCATGATGTTCATCATGGAGAGAGAGTATGTGGAGCAACATAATGGGGGGCAATCTCTTTGTATATAATAGGTTGTGCTATCCCCAAATAGGAAGCACCTCTTTGATCATCTGAATTCTAGGTCCTTGCACTCTAGCCTATGCTATAACATAAGGGTAATAACTTTTCCATATATAATGTAATGGATTGTAGTGTGCAAGTGGAGATCTCCTATCCAAGGATCCCCTCCGTTACCTCTTGCACAATTGAGGGCACACACCTCTTACTCTATAAATGGCATTTAATAGAAAAAGGAAGCGAGAAAAAGGCGAGAGAGTAACGTGGACTATCATTTTTGGTGTCAAAATTTGCAAATTTGTGAGGCACAATGGGAGGAGGTTCAGGTGACTAATCTGTTTACTATTCACTACCATATCTCCCCCCCCCAACCCACCAACCCACCAAGGAGTTATGTGCTCTATGAGCCATCAAGCTACCACCACCACTAGCCATACCTCTTGCACAACATAACCAACATAGTACTAGTTCACAAAAAATATTTTTCTTAACACATCCAAAAACTTACATCTCCCAAGTTTTGTGGGTCCTTTTTCTAAAATCTATAGATTTTTTAGCTAAATTTTAACTAAAGTACAATAAAATTTGTTGTAGACTTTTAAGCTCAATTTTAACTAAAGTTTTTAAAAATCAATAAAATAAAGTTTATAAGCTTAAAAAATAAAATATTGATGGCTAATTGTATATAGTTTATAGGGTTTCTATGAACGTTGCACCAATAAGAGCCCCCCAAAATCGACACCTGAAATTTCCATTCTTCCAAACTTCTTACCTATTCATGCCCACCTGCCTACCCAAAACAATAAAATCCAAGTTCTCATGTCCTCCCTAAGGCCAAACCAATTGAATCATCACTCCTCTTAGTTTAGAAAAAAAAAGATCCATATCTTATTTGACAATGCACCCTTGACCTTAGGCAATAAATATATATTGATGGTGAGTGAGATAGTAGTTGTACCTATATGAAAAAAAAACTAGATATGTGCAAATTGCATCTTCAACTTAACAAATACTAGGAGTGAAGTAAGCACAATTAAACTAATTGAGCCAAAAAAAAAAACAGAGGTGAGAGATATAGACTTTCTCCACATTAATTTTTCTTTTAAGGGAAGAATGCATGGAAATGGAGGAGAAGGATGATGGGCATGTTGGGAGTTACTGGCTTAAGTGGCCTAGATAGCTATACTTAAATCCTCAATAATCATGTATGATCTTGT
Organism: Cibotium barometz; assembly: GCF_041138505.1. Lineage (NCBI taxonomy): Eukaryota > Viridiplantae > Streptophyta > Polypodiopsida > Cyatheales > Cibotiaceae > Cibotium > Cibotium barometz. The sequence goes on from NC_141083.1 coordinate 30,470,937, forward strand.
TACGTCCTATGATCATGTAGTAGCTTCTGTGAGATCTTAGGAGGTATTATGGTCTTTTTGGAAATTGTGTGGGATCATATAATATCGTATTATGAGCTTATATGTGAGCTTTTGAGCTCATGTGAGCCTAGTAAGTGATCATATGTGCTTTTAGAGCTAATAAAAGATATTATGAGTTCATCAAATCAAGATAGAAGAACTCTTATGCTAACATTATAAGACTTTGTAGAGTCCTTGTAAGTTTTTATATGACATGAGAGCTCCTATCAACACTCATGAGCACAACACTTCCCAAGAGTCCTTATGCACAAAGGTGAGTCAACCAATGAAAAAGAAAACACATGTGCTAAGATAATGGTAAATGTGCATAGATTCTTATAAAAAATAATAACAGTAGATGATTGAAGGATGACACGCTAGGTGGTGAGGAAGGTTTTATCTAAGAGATCGTTATTATTAAATATATAAAAATATAGCTAAGAGCTCATTATTATAAAAGAGGTTTTATAGCCAAGATCTCATTATTATTAAATATGTGATAAAATAATTAAAAATCATCTTGATTAGCATGATTGTGAGAAGAATTCATAGCAAGTAATATGTTTTTAATTTATTTCATTCATGATAGACACTTTAATCTACATCATTAAAAGGTTATAAGAAATGGCACTTGGGGTGCTATTCATGCCTAAAAATGACAGCTTTACAAGTGATTCCTCACTTAGACAAAGCTTAATGATATGCACCAAGGGGTGAGGGAGGAGCTTGTGGTTCATGTGGGGGAGTGAGGGAGGAAGGTGTGGTTCATGTGGTTATATGGCAACCACGTACTCCTTCACTTAGATATGCACTAAGGCATGAGGGGGGAGGGGGTGGGACCTAAAATATTACTACTTATAGAAAACTAGATCATTTTGGATCATTAAAGTTAGAATAGAAAATAGCATTTCTTATTAAACCTAGCCCCTATAGTGTAAAGTAACAATTAGCTTCTAAAAATCTTAAAATTCCTATTTTTGCATGTGTGGCATACATGCTATAATTTGGTAGGCACAAGCCTAGCCCATGGTATGACCCATTGCTTATAGGTACCTCCTAAGAGCCTCTATACATACAACCTCTGCTTTCGACTCCAATTTAACACCACCACAACCTCGCCATAGCCGTCAAACCATACCACTATGCCAACTTCACGTTGTAGCCTGGACCATCCACACTTTTCTACCCCGACAGCAACTTCACCCCCATATATCTTCTTTTGGGACTTTTGTGCACCCCATATATCTTCTTTTGACACAAGTCCCACTTTGATACCAATCATAACAGCTCTTGTAACCATCCAAGATCAAGCCACATGCATACATACACATAATAAATGGAAGGACAAACTATAACCAAAGTATTCATAGCTCCCAAATAGCCCCAATCTAGGAGAGAGAAAGACAAGTGAATGCACCTAACTGCAAGGTCGTCATACCATTTTAATGAGGATTTTCATGTGGATGACTATCATACCATGTTCAGCAACTACTAAATGGTTCAACGATTCTCCTGGGCTATACTAGATTTGGACCCACACGCTAGGGCTTCACACATAATTCCGTTAACTTACATAGGCCCCAAGTTTAATAATTAAAAAACAAAAAATGTTAGTGGAGAGCGAGAGAGAGAGAGAGAGAGAGAGAGAGAGAGAGAGAGAGAGAGAGAGAGAGCTTTTTTTCCTTTTTTGTTTGTTTAACAATAATAAAAATAGAGAATGTTAATGGAGAGAGAGAGAGAGAGAGAGAGAGAGAGAGAGAGAGAGAGAGAGAGAGATTTTTTAGATTTGTTAAGTAGAAAAATATTACCATGTTTTAGTTTGTTTTTGTTTTTGTTTTTTGTTTTCTTAATAATAAAAGTAGAAAATGTTAGCGGAGAGAGAGAGAGAGAGAGAGAGAGAGAGAGAGAGAGAGAGAGAGAGAGAGCTTTTTTTAAAGTTGAGTGTTTTGGTTTCTCTGCCATCCAACCAGCTAAGCGAGGAGGAGAAGCGCATGAGGGAATGCATGGAGTACATGTTCCGAAAGCTCTCTGCCAGTGCTAGGACTCCTCTTCGTGGGTTTTTTGAATGCCAAGTACACCCTTTGAAGGTTTCATGGATTTATGTCCATTTTGTGATATGGGTGTCTCATTATGTCGGCTAAACATTCAGTTCCACAAGCGGCCACAACAGGTCTCTCATCCTTTTGATCTTGGGCTATCGCAAGAGTGTAATTTATGCTAGCTTAACACAACGCGAATTGGGTGTTGTACCCAACAGTGCTTTTGTGATCAGTATCCTGATGGGTGTATCGTCCACAAAAAATTTGTGTCACCGCATCCACACACACACACATTATATAATCAACTTTGGTAAAACAAAATCCTGATGGGGATATCGTCCATAAAAAATCTGTGTCACCGCATCCACACCAACGGTCCAAAAACAAAAAAACAAATACAAGAACAAGAACAAAAGCCTCATTTTTTTTTAAATATATTTTCGCCAACCAAATGCAGCTTTAAAAAAAAACCCGACTTTAATATTGATATATATATAAAAAAAAAAGCAAACCCGACTTTAATATCGAAAAAAAAGTATTGCATTTGAACACCCCAAGGACTATTTTGATAGCTCAAATGAGCTTAAATTACTCAGCTAAAATAATCCAAATAATATAATGTAATCTTTTTTTGATTCCTTGATTATCTTAATATACTCGACATGATTACCGAATTAGAACTTTTTATGAGATTATTTACCATGACTACACCAAATCATGGACCACCAAGAGGATTGTTCTTAACCATAACGTAGGAGACCCAATGGGCCCATAGAATTATGGCACTGCTAGGGAGGAGAAAAGAAGTCAAAGCTATGGGTTATGCATGATTTGTACCCCGCTTATCTTGTGCTATGCAATTAGTTGATTAGGGTGACACTTGGTGTTTGTATGTGCATAGCCTCGTTGAATATGGACAAAAGATATGTAGCTCTCTACACGCATGAGATGAGTATATGCATAGAAAGTGCGCTCAGAAAAAACACTCGCATGCAGAAGAAATCAGCAGCACTCCTCGTTTCTTTCACATCTTAGTTAATGCAAGCTGCATGTGACAAATTGCAAAAAGCTCACAAGACTACCATAAATAGCTTGGATTATGGCCCACTCTTGCAACACCACACATAACCAAGTTCTATGGAGCCACGTCCATGATCAAACGGTGATCACAAAGTGGGAGAACTGCAAGCTGCATGTGACAATGCAAAAAGCTCACAGGACTACCGTTCCTAGCTTGGATTATGGCCCAACTCCTCTCAATATTTCTTAGACTTGCAACACCACACATAACCAAGTTCTATGTAGCCACGTCCATGATCCAATGGCGATTACAAAGTGAGAATAACTACAAAGCCACGTACACTTGCCGACTTGGTAACCGTGTCTCTGACTTTAGTACTTCACAATATTTTCTGTTTGTTAGATTTACAGTCAGATGATTATATCTTAGATACAATAGCTTATCACAAGTTATGTACTCTAAACTTTTTCAGTCTCATAGTCCATTTTGGTCTTCCGTTTCTCTCCCTCTCTCTCTCATATCTTTTGTTAGGACCTCTACTTACCATTTTTCTTGTTCCAACAGCTCTCAGAAAATGTTCTGTAGCAACACTCTATTCCAGTCCAGTAATCAGCTACTAATAAAGCATTGACACAGCTTTCCCTAAATGTTTTATGGCAACACATTCTTCCGGTCCAATTATCAGATACTATTAAACCACACGCACTGCAGAAGTGATGATATTCTACACTATTTTTCTGTAATCCACATCTAATTTTCTGATATATGTATTGCAAACTTAAAAGTATTCTATCAAGTATTCCAACATGTATCACTGAACGAGCCCTACTGCACTGATTGGACAAAGCCTTAATCTTTGGAGTTCGTATTTTGAAAATTCAAGTAACGGGGGGCAATATCGCAACTCACGTGTGGAACCACAAGTCCAACTCTTTCACCACAGTTTCACACATCCATGAAACACATACCTATTGGCATCCCAAATAACTAGCACAAGTTACAACAAATACTAGAGTTTCCACTTGCATGTTATAATTTACACATCACATATAATACTAGTCACATTCTTGAAGTAAGAGTCCACTCAAAACACCCTCCAGATTTCTCTACATGATACCTAGAAGGCATTCCATTGCTCCAGCACAAGGTACACAAAGGAATACTGGAGAAAAAGATACCTCATGAATAGCCTACAAACATCAGCTACACATGGTGGCACATCGTACAGTTGCACAACTGTACTAAGCTCCAAGCTGTAACTTCCAGCTTGGAGCTTAGGAACCGTCAAAAGAAAGAAACAAGCAAGCCCATCCCGTTCATGCTTCATGTAACCAGCATAAATTGTCTTACTAATTCAACTGAATTGTTTGAAAGACAATCAGAAATCAAATAAACTAATATTTTCCTCGCCAGTCTTAAAGACCAGAGTGTTGAATGCCCTTGGGTCATATTAATCTACTAGTGATGACCTTAAATTGAAAACAAAAAGTAGACACGTGAGGATAGGCAAAAGAAGAAAGGTTCTGAGAAAAGAAGCCTACACACAAATTGAAAACTTTTTACTTTGCATCATATCTTCATTCCTTCAATCGTTTCCCATTGCAACCTTGCTTAGAGAGGTACAAAGACAAACAAAAGGTGTGTTAAGTCTTCATGGCTTTCGGCAGTTAACATGTACAAAAGGTGTGTTAAGTCTGCATTGCTTTCATGGCAGTTAACATGTACAAAAGCACAGTCAAAAGACCCACAAAACATAGTGCAAAAATGGTTACAACCGTATTCTTTTTTGGCTATGGCCAAAATCCTCCTCATTTTCCTGCATAAAATATCCCACAACATATGACATCAGCATTCGTCAGTGATTAGGTGAACATCGGAGTCTTTCCAGACAAACCCACCCATGAAAAAGAGGTCTCACCCGCGGACTTGTCCCTCATGGACAAGCAACCACCTCCGACCAATGGGTGGGTGGGACATCTGTCTGTAACGACCCTCAAACGCATACATAAGAGGCGAGACAAAAAACGTTGCAAAGTAAGAAAAGGGACATCTTACAGGCAGTTCGAACAACTTACAAGCTCAGCATCTTCAGTGGGGTCGGCCACAGTACTAGCAACCGATTCTGACCGACACTTAGCATGAACAATGGGACCCAGCACTGAGGTATCCAGGCCCTCCACAGAACCTCCAGGGGGAACATTCATGTAGACGGCTCCTCTATACATCCATTCCTCTGTGTCATCACTGTAGAAGTCTTCAAAAGGCTCTCCACATAAAGCACAAGCAATTTGGTTCTCGTCTGCAGGAACTGCCACCAACACCTCCTCCTCCTCCGATTTCTCTGCTACCTCATCAGTAAAGAAGGACGGAGACACCTCAGAGCTAGCTGCTCCCGTACCATCAAGCCACTCTTTCACACTCACAAACCACTTTCTGGACACTTTTTTTGAGGATTTTTGCCGGCGATTTCTGGATACATGCCAGTCCATGTGTTTGCTATGCTCTTCTTGGTACTTAAATCGTAGTCCACAAGTTGTACACTGCCTAGGAAAATCAGAGTATAAAGCTTTGATCACAGACTCCTGCCTATCTCGCAGCAGCTCTTGTTTGAATTCATTTGCATTAAGAACACTTGGTAATCTCCCATCAGTGAGAGCACTTGTAGCTTTGGCTGGTGGCTCCTGATTCCTCAATGCGGTCACTAATGTGGCTGACACAACGGTGGCAGATGGGGCTGCTAACCTGCTAGAAAGCTCCACTCCGCTCAGAAGTGCATTAGAAGATGGATTGAGAACAGAAACCCCCATCGACGCATAAGGAGCTACTCCAGTTGATTGAGGAGGAATAGAAGCTGACAACGGAGCAGAAATCATTCCCTGTGCCATGAGAGAAGACAAAAGAGAAGTAAGGTTGTTCCCAGCTGTTGATGGCAGCCCAGCTGGTGGTGGTGGTTGCGATATTGAACTTGCAACTTGAGAGGATGGGGGGGGTGGACCAGGGGGAAGAGGAGGCTGCACCAACCATGTAGAGGCAACAGCTGGTTGCGATGGTAAAGGAGCAAGGGTTAGAGGGCTAGATGTCAAGGTGGAAACAGTGGGAGCAGATAAACTAGATTGCCCCGTTAGATTGTTTCCCCCTGCTGAAGGAGGTGGTGGCCCACTTGGTAAGGGTGGATGGGCCTGAGAGAGCTGAGAAACGGTAGGTTCAGAAGGTGGAACAAGAGAAGAGGCCCCAGGCTCAGAAAGCATTTGTGACACTTGTGGAGATATCAAGCCAATTTGTAGAAATGCTGCCAAAAGGTTGTTGGTGCTGACATGACTTTGTGTTCCAGAAAGCAATGTAGAAGCATTATCGTTCAACACAGACCCCTTACGCGCAGGAATCTGAGGCATTGGTTGCCCTTGCGAGATTGGAACCGTTCCCACTGATGGCTGTGGTAATTGTGCTGATTTACTTGGCTGTGAAGAACTCTTCAAAAAAGGAGGTTGAAGAGGCTGGCTAGGTTGAGGAGGAGCTTCTGAAAGAGGGGGTAGATGGTGCTGCAATTGTTGAAGGGACTCTAATAAATGAATTGGGATTTGAGGCTGCACGGGCACTGTTTGAGGAGGTGTTTGATCTGGCACTTGTTCTATTGTTGTTTGCTGCAGCTGAGCAGTTAGCAATGGAGGTTGAGGGACACCTGGCTGCTGAATAAGCAAAGGAGGTCTTTGTTGTGGGTGCAAGGACATAGGCTGCTGTGATGAATGAGAATGCATATCTGGAGCCTGGTCTTGGTGCTGAACAGACTTTGAAGGAAAACCATGCCGTGGCAAGGATGACAAATTTTGTTGGTTGAGTGGTGGTGGGTTATGCACTTGAGATAAGGTAGCAGGTGACAGTGGAGATAAAGGCCTCTTGAGGTGCTGCCTCTGTTGAAAATTCAAGCCTGAAACAGGGGTGACAGGTGATAAGGACTCCAAATTCAGATTGACACCACCAAACGAAGAGCCTAAGTTAGGAAGCACAGATGAACGGCTAGCCAAGGGGGGATCTGTAGCCGCTAGCCCACTGCTGGAGTTTGGCCCAGGATTTGAGGCCTCAGAACCCTGAATCGTTGGTCCAAGCACAGAAGGTGAAGTATTCCTGTTAACTTGCAATGGTCGAAGCCTTGATTGTGAAGATGGGCTAAGCTGTTGAGTCAAAGGGCGTGGCAAGCGGCCAGCAAACGGCCGATGTCCGACCATCGGACGCCCAATTGGCCCAATTACAGGAGGCTCTACAAGAGGATCCAGGGCAAGCCTGGATCCAATGTCTTGCAAGGGAGCCCGTTCTTCTATATCCTGCAAAACGTTAGGACAGCTCTATATCAGCCAAAAGGTTGAATCATTTCTACGACCAACCTGCAAAACAAACAAAGAGCCAGATAAAAAGAAGCATACTCTTACCCTTGTGCTCTTATCTTCAGCAGATGCAGGCCGATCCATTCCTGACCAAGTCCCATGCCTAACCCAGCCAGAATGACCTGAAAGTGGCTGGTCTAAACCAAAAGGTTTTCTTGCAGTCAAAGAGCCAGGTATCAAATTCTTATCAGCACCCCCATGGAGCCAGTCATCCTTCTCCTTCCTTAAGCTCTCACCAACATCCAACAACCTTGGACTGACATCTGCCCAGCTATACTCTTCCTCTTCCAACTTTTGCCAGTCTCTGGCTTGACCTTTGTTTCTACTATCCAACTCTTGGGCATGCTGTATAAGAACAGGAGGTAACCTTGGAGCTCGCATCCCTCTGATATTGCCATATGCATCTATAAGAGCTCGAGGAGAGTGATGCTGCAGCTCGTACCCATTTCTCATTCCATATCTGAAAGTACTGCTTTCCGGTACTCTTAATGAATCCTCTTCTCTGCTGGGCAATCCCTTGTCCCATGCATTTTTCCTTTCAACAATAGTTCCTCCCTTGTCACCTCCTCTATCGAAAGAACCATAATCAAATTCCGGTAAGCTTGAAGCCAACTTGTGCACACTAATGACGTCAGCAGGTACACCATCACTTCTTTCAATCCGAGATGGAAGCTGCACAATGCAATCCTTCTCTTTTTTTGTAAGAGATCAAACACACAAATATAATTAAGATTAATTATTTACTGCTACATTCCAAACTGCATAGGTTCTCTTTGGCGCCTTCTTTTTGCATGAGAGATAATTGGGGAAGTAAATGGGATCTATGCAATCAATCCCTAATACCCTTCTTGATAGAGCAGGAAAGTGGATTAATAATGCATGAATCATGGTGGTTCAAAAAAGGTAGGTAGTAAGGGTTGCCATGAGTTCTCAAGAGACACTCTAGTTCTTCTAGTCAAGGCCAAAAGCCCTTACCTGTACTGCCACACTGGTTTTCATGCACAGAGCAGCCCTGGTGCATCCAACATTTATTTAAACTCAACGAGTTCTGATATGGACAGAAACTCGGAATGAAACCCTGGTTCTTCACACCAGTAGGCTGTAAAGCCCCTTGTCCACGAGTTGAATGCGTCTCAGACACCAAGTGTCGATTACATATATTAACCCATATGGACTGGGTGCCTAGGTGGGCTGTGTACACTGTGCTAAAGGCTCATCAGCCCCAATAAAGATATATTTAGTGTGGAGCATTTATCTGGATTTGTTGCTAGCCAGGGCCGCATGACTTGGTACCAAAACACAAGCGTGCCTGGGAAGACAAGATACCATGTTGCAAGAACACAGAGGTTGGCCATTAAGGTAAACATTTCTATGTTACATGCATGCCTTAATGAGGATGCACATGGACATATACTTCAGCTGCAGCCACCTGAAGGGCAGGGTCCAAGGGCATGTATGGGCACTGGGCAGGTATGGCAGCGCTTTGGGCGTCCAGACATGTGAGTACCAGGCATCCATGATCAGGCCCAGTGTGGACGTCACTTCATTGGATTGTGGGCCAGTCATCACATAAGATGACCTAATCTACCGTATATTGACAAAACATGATTATTTCGGCAGTGCTTCTTAATCAATAATAATTAGCAATAATCAAGTCTAGCTTCCGTAGTCACGTCACACTACTACAATTAGGTTATGCATTGTAGCAAATCTTTCAAATCATACAGTATCGATCTAAATTTGGATGTGTGTCTTCATTGTATATAATCCTGCAATCAGCATGAGCTGCATGCGGTTCCCGAGGAGGCAGTGACCCAGACATCATTGAAGACAGCAGGTCCAATGGCCATGCTATTGGAGTTTGGACCAATGTGTAATGCAGAGAGCGAGTTCGCTAGAAGATCCGTCCCGGCGGGGGTGGAACCCTAGAGAATCAATTGCACCCATGCTCCAAGTTTAGCAGAAGGGGATGTCACGTGCACATTCTCCCGAGTGTGACGTGAACATGCTTCTATCCATTGGCCACCTCAAAGGTCAAGTACATGGCCGGATTCATGTATTTGTAAGGGCCATTGTGCCAGAACATTGTAATGTTGTCCATGCTCCCAATGTGCAGCCCAATGTGGACACATTTATTACGTTATGTGTGAACACACTTAGTTGGACATAATATTAGGGTTGGTAGAGTTGGTAGCCAACTCACCAACATTAGACACTATAAATAGGAGTCTAGACCATGACCATATTCATTCATTGATCGATCAATCATCATTGAGTCATTGAGATCATGGGAGTTTTCTGAGCAAGAGGGGGATTTTTGTGTTGCTGATTGGTGGACTGTTAGGGACTGTTCGGGAAGCGAAGTAGAAAGAGGAAGGCGGGCTAAGTTGCTGGACAGCCACTTGCAGGTTTAAAGCTTTTTTTTCCCACCCACCCAACCTTTTCAGTTACATCCCCGCGATGGCAGATTTGTTAGAGCTGGCCGAGAAGCATGTGAAGATCCCAACTCTCCCCACGTTCCGAGTGGACCGTCAGTTGGACGGGAACAATTACGGCATCTGGAAGGTTATGATGGAGTCTGTGCTGGAGTCATATGACCTTGCTGATTTCATCGTTATCAGGGTTCCACGGCCGGAAGCAGAGGAAGGGGAGTTACTGTCAATGAAGAAGGACTGTGAGGCACAGGCACAGATGTGGGATCGTGTCAACGCCAGGGTCCGGTCATTTATCTTCCTCAACTGCACACCACAAGTAATCAATCACGTAAAGCATATGATGCTGGCCAGAGGCATATGGCAGCACTTGGCTTCTCTTTATAACAAGGTATCGCCCATGAAGAGGATTTCCTTGGAAGTGCAGATGCGGGTTATGAGCCCTGCAACGTCGTCGACGATGCGGGAGCACATTAACAAGCTGCAGGCCCTTCAGCAAGAAGTCCTCCAGGCTGGGAAGGAGATATCATCAGAAGATATGGCCATTACTTTGCTGTCCCGACCATCTCTACAGGCCTAGGCTCTACACCTTTGATGAGTGCCACTGCCACCGAGGTAATAGACCTCATAGATAATCTCCAAGACAGGGATGTAGAAGTCATCCACCCGATAGGGGGTGCATGATCCAAAGCCCCATCGTCAACCAAGGGTGTCCAACCCATACCAACTAGACTCCTAGTTAAGAGGACATGACCATAGATGAGTTGGCAAAGAATCTACTAAACTATTTAGGCCAATAGTGGTAGGGCCAACCCTAAGTGCAACATCAAGGCTAGCCCTAGCCACCTCAAGCAGGACACCCACTGCTACCATTAAGTATCTCTATTCACCATTGTATATATTTCATGTTAGTAATACATGGTAGATTAGGTCATCTCTCTCTACTGTGTATTGAGCATGAAGAAGAAGCAATTTGTGTTGGAGAATGCACAGGCGGAAGCATAAACTGAACAAGAGAGAGAAAGTAGAGAGAGCTTGTGGATGAGATCACCTTTTATAATAGCAAATAGCTTTACAATGGCAATAGCCAGCAGAAGTGTTGAACAATGTGCAAGGGATTGGATGACTAAAGTGAGCAATGAGGAGCTACCGTATACAGTAGAGAAATGACATGGCCGACTGCCTCTAGAAACACGCCGACCAGCTCACAACTTACTACACAAGAAAAAATACATAAAATACCCATTAAATAGGGTAACCTCATAACACAGAGATGAACAATTCTAACACCCCCTCTGCAGCTCAGTGTGTGCAAGAGTCTGAAGAAGATAATTTGATGAAGATGCAACCATGGACCCTCCAGCACCGCGAATACTGGAATCATCTCGAAGAGAGCACCCGCCAACCTATTTCCTCGAAACAAAATGCCACCACGAACAACAAGGAACTTTGCTTGGCTACGAATTCCCACACAAGTGTGCAATGAACTCCATGAATAGATGATGAGCTACCGGACACACCGTGCCCATAATCCCCAACAGTGGACAGAAAACACATCACATTCCAAAAGCCTCGAACAATGAACTCGGAACAGATCCAATTCATAATTTTTGCTACACCAAAGATAACCATGTCCTGCAAGATGTCTAATGGTTGGAACTCCAAATCATGGTTTCCATGCACCAGTAAGTTAAGTTGCAATGAGTCCATAGTTGTTTCCCTACGACGCACAACACCATATTGTATAGAATACCGTACGGTATGATACCGAATGGACTCGTACGGATTTTTCAAAAAATAACTTTTTGAAAAAAAAATCAAATATATATTTTTTTCCAAAAAAAATCAAATATATTTTTTTTCAAAAAAATTTACTTTTTTGGGGGGATAATGGTCAATCTATATCAATGTCGTTTGTCGTGTCTTTGTCCTTTTTCTGAGATGAAGACTTGCCCTTGGTCTTGTCCTTCTTCTTGGACAAACAATCCTTGGACAGATGTCCTCTCTTCCCACAAGAGACGCAACGACTCTGACCTTTTTTCTGAATTGTAAAAAGTGCATGATCAAAACTGTTGAGAGACCTTCATCTTACCCTCTGAGACTAGGACGGACTCTTCCTCCAAAAGAGTAGGAAATTAAGATCATCAAAATCCAACGGAGTGGTTGTGACCTGGCACCGCAAAGTTCAAGAAACCACATCATACTCCAGGGGAAGCTTGGTGAGGATAAGTGCATCTAACTGAGCAGAGGACTGAGCAGCACCCATCGCCAATAACTAGTCATGGATAACCTTGGCCTTCATGAGGAACGACTACATAGAACTGCCTGCAGGAAATAACAAACCGTAGAGTTGCCCTTGCAAAGTAACCGCCCTCTCATCGACGAATCTCGAGCAAAGAGATCCTCGAATTCACACAATACCTGATGAGCACATGTGAGAGTTGGCACGGCCGGTGAGACCTCTTGTGTGATGGTCCTGTTGGTCATGTCCACCCGGCCACTCTCAGCTAGTTCAAGTGTGAACCCGGCTTACTCACGGGCGCTTTTTCCGTGTGGCTGGACACAAGTTTTTTCCCGTGTGAACACACTCTTGTGTGTTGGACACTTAGCCCTAGGCTTTTTAGTACTCTCATTGTACTTTCATTATATCATTAGTGAGTACCTTTTCCAGCCATACGTTTTCTCTCTATCAAGTTCACTGCACGCTAGAGCCTCTAGTCGTGTTCGTGTGCACGTCTGCTCCCAAGCCCAACATTGGTATCAGAGCAACTTAGGGCTAGGATTTCCCTGCTGCCCTGTGCTCCTCAGCGTCGGTCTACTGCTCGTTTTTCTCTCTTCACAAGTATTGCTGTTGTGCACTCGTGCCTCTCTGTTGTGCCATCGTACAAAGCTACTGAACATTCCTGCTACTCCTGTGCACCGCCAACGACTTGCATCCCCTGCCGTTGCTGTGAGCCGCCAACAACCTGCACCTCCTGTCCTTCACAGTCGACTGAAGCTGTGCGCTGCCAACATTTGTTGTGTGTCGACTGAAGCTGCCGTGTTCTCCTCGAAATCTGTGCCAACTGTATCCATTATTTTATCATTTCTAAATTCTTTCAAAAATTCAGAAATTGCTAAAAAAAAATAGCAAATTGGCTGCATTAACTTTGGGGCTTTTCACCATTGAGCTTGATATTGCAACATTGGCATACATTGGCATTGATTTCATCGGATCTGGTGCGTAATTGCACTAGAAATTTGGGGATTTTGCAGTAATTGACACTATTTGCAAGTCTATTATAGACATTTGCAGGCACTTTCGATATTACAAGTACATTCCCTTAGCATTGGGACATTTCCCCCAATTTTTTGGATGTTACAGCATTGATACAGGTGATAAAGACAAGTTTGGGGCATTTCCCCCAATTTTCAGGTGTCTCAGCATTGGATTGCTTTGCAGATTTTTTTTTGCTCTCCAATTGATGTGGTTTATGCCTATGTATTAAGCAAAGATAGTGGTACACTTGGGTCATATTGCAGTTCCCGCCTTGATTCAGTTGTACTACCTGTTTGTACGCGTTTGAGACAGCCATTCCTAGGAATACTAGTGATTTGTTTGGCATGTTGTCCGTTGAGGATAAGTTGGATGGCACCAACTATCCTATGTGGGCATATATGATGAAACATGTACTAGTCACAAAGAATTTATGGGTCTATGTATCAAGGGCTGATGTCAGGCCTATTGCTCCTGCACGAGCAGCAAGTACTTCAGGCACTATTGGTGCAGGTGATGATGTATCTTCAGGTGGTGCTACATCTTCTGCACCATTGTCACCTACTCCAGAACAGCTAAGATCGGATGCCAAGGATGCTCAGGCACATGCTTTGATTGCCCTTTCATGCAAAAGGCAGGTTATACCGCACATTCGTTCATGCACTTCTGCTAAGGGTGCATGGGATGTACAGTGTACTTGCTTCTTTGTCTCAAGTTCGCAATGAGACTCGTGTTGCCATCTTCGCAAGAGGATTGAGTCTAAGCATATGGATGAGGGTATTCAATGGACAAGTTCCTTACCCACATCAAGGATTTGCGAGAGCAGCTTATCAACATTGATGAGATCATTCCAGATAGTTCACTTGTGTCTACAGTGCTTCAAGGTTTGCCAGAATCCTATCAGAGTTTTGCTAGTACTCTTCGTCTACTCATAAAGGGTAATCCAAACTTGTATACCTTTGATGAGTTGGTGGCTCTCTTATTGCAGGAAGAGCAGTCTCGTTCTAACAAGACTACTATGCTTTCTGCTGATCAGGCATTTGGTGCCTTTGATCGAAACAAGAGTAAATATGGGCTTCATCTAGTGCTAAGCCTAAGGGCAAACCACCTGCCCATTCAAATTCTACCTCGTCTAAAGAAGAAGAAGAAGAGATGTAACTATTGCAGGAAACCTAGCCATCTCATTGAAGAATGCAAGAAGCGCATTGAGAGTGAAAAGAAAAAGAAGCAACAAGGTTTGGCTGCTACAGTGGACACTAAAGAAGAGGCTAACTTTGCTCATGAGGGCTATGCATTGGTAGTTACATGCAGTTTGCCTGCTTCTTGTATGTCTATCTCAACTGGAGATTGGTACTTTGATAGTGGTGCTTCTAAGCACATCACTTCTTGCAGGGATCTATGTCATGTGCAAGCATTTGCCATGGACCTTTCTCTAGAGCTAGTCCAGAAGGGGCAGCCAGAAAAAGAGAAGTAGAACCAGAAGATGGAGCATAAGGTGTTGATGTGGCAAGTTTGGACTTGGAGGAGGACCAAGGTGCTGTCGGCTGATTACAGGAGCTGTCGGCTGTACCAAAGAGCAAGGCGGCTGAAGGCGCATCATGACAAGGCAAGAAAACCAGACAGCGCAGCTTTTAGGGATTATATATCCAGTCGGCTGGCCGACTGCTGGTCGGCCAAGACTCCTATGGTCCAAGAGCCTATATAAAGGCCCATGTGCTCATTGATAGAATCATTCATTCCTCTAGGGAATGGGTCCTTAGAGTAGGACAGATTTTGGTGTTTACCACCTTTTATGCAAGGCAGCCTATGGCTGTAGATTAGGTATCTTTTTGTACCATATGAATATACTGAATTTCCAGCATATCTCTCTCTCTCTCTCTCGACTCTCCCTTCTGTCTCCGTTTTTGCATCAGCATGTTCTCAGTGGTGTTTAGGGCTGAAAGAAGACCATAGTTACCACGGAACGGGAACGTTCCGGGAACGTCGGATGCTGGAACAGGAGCGGGAACGGGAACGGGAACGGGAACGGGAGCGGATCGGGAACGTCGCGGAACGCCACGTCATATGACATGTCGGCATTTAGGACTAAAATGACAAAACATTTAAAATATCCAAGATTAAACTTTAAAGTCTTAAACATTAAAAATTTGAAGAGTCCAAACTCCAAATAGAAACTGAAAAGAAAGTACATCGCATGACAAGTACAAAACTAGCCTCAAGGGCCAAGGTAACTGGTGAGTCAAAGACTAGTCATCAGCAAGTGGGATCTCATCCTCCTGTCCAGGCTGTCCCTCAATCTCCTCATCCTCATGCTGCTCCACATCATCCTCTCCCTCTGGCTGATCCTCACCATCATTGTCATCAAGATCAAGGCAAAATCCAATAAATGGCTCTGGAGTACACTCAGCCCTGAACTTGTTAAGCAAACGCAAGTTTGCATTAACAAATACAAGGTCATTTGCCTTCTGGACACCAAGCCTGTTCCTCTTCTTGCTTGCAATGTTCCCAAAACTGCTCCATAAGCGCTCACATGGCGAGGAGCTAGCACCCTGGCTAAGCACTCGAATGGCCAATCTTTGCAACAATGGTGTATCTGCCCCATAATCCTCCCACCACCGTGCACTGGATATCTTGAACCTATCATTCTGTGCATCCTGCAAAGCGAAGAGGCCTCTCTTTTGTCGATAGAAGGAAAGGTCTTCACGAACCCTCCTCCTATCATCTGCACTAGGTACAAGCTTCCTCAAGATATCCTCCCAACCCTGCACAACCTCTGCATCTGTCTCTTGTCCTTTGCCTTGAAATTCTGGATCCACCACAAATGCAGCAGCCTCTAATGCAGAGTGATACTCTGTCCACCTGCCTGTCGCAAGACGAGATAGCTCCTGTCTCCTACCCCCATCCAAAGTCTGTAGAGATAGGATTCTCTCAATCATCCTGTCCATCCCCTCATACACCTTGCCAATGCAAGGCTCATCTCCATCAAGAAGCCTCAACATAAGAATGATTGGCCGCACAACCTGCAACAATACCTCAACAGTGTCCCAAAAAGTGTCATCAAGAACAATGGACCTGCATCGAATACCTGCCACTCAGGTGCGCTCTCGCCATGCATCCCACTCCTCACAAACTACAAGCTACCTCAAATGATTCTTCACTTCAAAAAGACGCTTTAGCATAAGGAAATTATATGCAAAGCGTGTATCTGAATACTTTAAGAGATCCTTTGGGGATCTCTGTCGATATACACCCAAAATGTAGTGGTGGCGAGTGATAAATGAAACAATGTGATTGCCCATTTCAATAGAAGGCTCCACCCACTGCATCTTACAAATATCTTTGAGGAGATTGTTGAGTCCATGTGACATGCAAGGAGTGAAGCAAATATGTGGGTACCTATCCTCAATGATCCTCCCTGCTGCCCTGTTTGAGTTCTCTCCATCAGAAACAAACTGGATGACATTATTGGGACCCACGTACTCAATGGCTTCACTCCAAATATTTGCCAATCTCTCTGCAGTTTTGCCCGCCTCTGAATTGTCAATAGCTTTAATAAAAAAGCTACATCCTCTGGAGTAGGCAAGGATACCCTGAATGGAGCGGCTCCTGGTGTCACTCCAACCATCACCCATGATAGTGACGCCACATCTATGCCATACATCCTGAATGGGTCCCAAGGCATCCTCTATGGCCGTCCTCTCTGTGGCTAGAAGTGTAGTGCGCAATGCCTCGGATGAAGGTGGAGCATAGCCAGGTCCGAAAGAAGCAATCTCCTTCACCATATCTGCAAAGTATGGGTTGCGGGCCTTTACCAAAGGAACATCTGCAGCATAAAAAAACCGTGCCACTGATGCATCTACTTGTGCCCTCCTCCCAGGGTGCCATGATGCCACAAGACTAGCCTGCACTGGACCTCGTGAAGCCTGGGTCTGGGAAGCATTTGTTCCATGTGCGGATGGCTGTGGAGCAGCCCCAAATAATGGGATAGATGCACTCGCTGAAGATGCCACGCCTGCAGGTGTAGCTGATGATGATGTACCTTGAGGATCAAGAACAGAGGGCCGACTCCTTGCTGCATCAAGTCTATCTGCAGATAGACTTGATGCAAGTGCCTGCTGCATCAAGTCTATCTGCAAGTGCCTGCAATCGTATGATATCTGCTCCTGACACTGTAGGGCAAACAGAAATGCCTTTGCCTCTAACCCCCAACAAATGGGCTCGCACACGATCCGTGCCTCCAGTCTTAATGGATCCACAAAAGTGGCACTTCCACTTGCGTGACCCTCCTCCTCTTGCACTATCATATCTAGACACAAGATCCACCTCATTCCACCAAGGGGATCTGTTTTCTGCATCTATGCCACGAGGAGGTGCCATTGAAATTGATAAATGGCTGAAAATTAAAAAAACATGCAAAATGCCCTTGCATGAGACATAAGTAAAGTGTCCACAAAGTGAAAAAAAACGCAGCAAACTAGAATCTCCAAAATCCAATGTTCATTGCGTAAATTTTAAATCTTACCTGCTGAGTGCTCAAGACTCGAGTCACGAGTGCCACCCGAGCAAAAGAAGGGGCCAACTTGCCAAGGCCCAAGAGCCTAGAGGAGGGGCCAAGAGGAGGTAGGGAGAGTGTGCACTGTGGGGCAGCCAAGGCTCAAGGTAGGGAGAGTGTGGGGCAGCCAAGAGGAAGGGTGGGATAGTAGGTGGAATGGAGAGTGTGGGGCAGCCAAGGGGGCAGCCAAGGGGGCAGCGTGGAGTGGTAGGGAGAGCACACAAGCAGCAGGCGCAGCCAACGAAGCAGGCGCAGAAGCGAAAAAGAGCCGTACGCTGGAAAAAAACGGCCGCCGGCGACTTAGCGAAAGTACACTTTTCCGGAACGCCCGGAACGTGCGTTCCGCCCTAGCGTTCCAGCGTTCCGACACGCGTTCCGCCACGTTCCCCGGCAAGTGCTCCGTTCCGGCTCCTGTTTCCACGTTCCGGGCACGCCTTGCGCTTCGGAGCGGCGTTCCGGCGTTCCGGGAAGGCGGAACGCCGTTCCGCAGTAACTATGAAGAAGACCCCCAGAGCTTCCGCGTGTTAAAATCTATTTGCCACTTTGTAGGATTCACCTCCAGGTGGCATAGTTATGTGTGCCAATGATGCCTCGTACTCCATTTAAAGGCATTGGCAATGTGGAGCTAACAGCATGTAATAGGGACAGTTTTACTCTTAGTGACACTTTATATGTACCAGGTATTAAGAAGAATCTCATTTCTGTTTCAGCCCTTGCATTATCTCGGTTTAAGGTTCAGTTTTCTGACCATTGTTGCTCAGTGTATGACAGAAGAGATTCAACTTCTCTTATGCTTTTTGGGACATTATGCAGTGGCTTGTATAAGCTTCATATGTATGACAGGAGTACTCGTTCTCATGATGCTATGGTTGCATCCACCTCCCGTGCGTTGAGTGACACTGAGTTATGGCATGCTCGGTTTGGTCACTTGAATTTCCCATCTCTTGTCCGCTTGCAAAAGCAAGGTATGGTGCATGAGCTTCCTCCTATGCAAGTTCCATTCAAGCATGTATGTGAGGGATGCATTCTTGGAAAGATGCACAAGAATTCATTTCCTAAAGATGGTACTATGAGGATTGTCCGTCCATTAGAGCTCATTCATAGTGATCTTTGTGGTCCCATGAGGGCTCCATCTTTTGGAGGACACTTGTACTTCATCACGTTCATTGATGACTACACTCGGTTTTGTTGGGTGTATGGTTTGAAAGTGAAGTCAAATGCTTTTGCAGCTTTCAAAGACTTCCGTCCCATGGCTGAAATACATGGTATTTCCCATCAATGTACTACCCCCTATACTCCTCAACAAAATGGAGTTGCAGAGAGACGTAGTCGTACACTTATGGAGATGGCACGTTGCATGCTCAAGAGCAAGGATCTGCCCAGTAAGTTTTGGCTTAAGCCGGTGCCAATGGTAGAGAATATGGGCACTGAAGTCGGGCCAGGCATCAAGGCAGCTCCTTGGTGATCTACATCGACATACCATTGTTTTCTAAATGCTGAATTTCATATGCATTGGCATGGAGGATTTGGCAATGGATGCCCGTGAAGCTATGTATTGAATTTCTCCAATAGTAATACAATTTACTCAAGGGAGGGGTCGGCCGTTCCGGCTCATTGTGTGTCTCTTGTCAATTCAGCAACTTACTTCTTGTATATGAGCAAGTGTCCTTCAAATCTTAGAGTATTTAAGTGTATTGATTAGCATTGTGTTCAACCAAGTAACATTGGTATCAGAGCATACGGTTCTCTTTCACTTCTATCGTGAGAGACGATCACTGTGAACACTAGCTATCTCTACACTTAGAACATTATGGACAGCCATACAATGAATGTTGGAGATGCTAATACAAGAGACAGGGACAATGAAATGCATGCCTCCAATGCTTTACAGGATGAGCAAACTCATGTGGTGCACAATAGGGAACATGAATATGTGGGACAGCCGTCCCATGGCAAAGAGAAGATACAAGAAGAAGAGTCCATAGTCTTGAGGGCTGAACTTACTCGTATGCAGGCTCTTCTCCATGCACAACAAGAAGAATTGAATCTCTATCGCCGCGAGGATCCATTGGTACATGATCGTTTGAAGACCAAGAAAGCTGAATCTTATATGGATCATGCAATGGCAATGATTGCTCAAGAGTTGCACATGCAACCGAGGAATGCAGCACGTGCATACTTGGCTCGTACCGAGGATGCCTATGCATAAAAGGCAACCATCCCACATGTCGTGGAATCCCCACTAGTGCCCGAACAAGAACTTATGTCTAAGAGGATAAATCTCCATGCTATGGGAGAGGAACAATCAGTGACTTCACGCCATGCAGGAATACCTTATGTAGCCCGTGAAGGATACAATGTTTATGGCAGTGGTCAAAATGTATGTCAAATGCCATTGCCGGCTGAAAATGTACATGCACAACACATGCAACATGGGCTGCAATTTTCTGTTGGTGCAGGTATTTGGCGTATCTCTCATGCCACTCATGCCTTCGAGTGTGCTCGTGAGAGAGAAGTTATGGCTGAAAATGTATCAATGCATGTTGAGGGGCCAACCATGCCTCATGCTTACAGGACACATGTATCTATGCCTTATGCATCACCTTTTGGTCCAAAAATGATGCCAATTACAGGGGCTGTCCCAATGGACAAACATGGGGGAAAACATGTTGAGATGCACACACATGCATCAAAGTCTCGTGACTTCAAAGCCGCAGACAAATCTGTGAAGTTTGAAACATATCATGGGGACTTTGATGCATCCAAGGCACTTGCTTTTATTGCCCAGTTTGATATTGCTTTCAGTGATGAGGATTTCACTCAGAAATCCATGATCCGGCATGTAAGCATGTTCATGAAAGGCACTGCTACCCATTGGTGGCTCACGGAGAAGCTCTCACCGAATCCTGTTAGATCATGGGAAGAGTTCAAGGAGAGGTTCTATGCTCAATTCTTGCCTCCCAATGTATTGAATGAGATAACAATGAAGTGGGATTAGGTAAAGCAAAATGAGGGGGAATCGGTAAATGCATGTGTACAAAAGTTTTGGAAAGTGCTCTTGGAGGTGTCTCCATTTATGCATGTCGCCGAGGCGGAAAGGAAGAGAAGGTTTCAATCGAGATTGCAACCCGTGTACAAAGCGGGATTACAAATGTATCCTGGTCATACCTTACACCAATTAATCGCAGCCGCCGCCGCCACCGCCACCGAGCAATTGGAACTCAAATTGAGTCAATCCAATAAGGCTAAACCCTTATTTCAAGGCAAAGAGAGGGCTGTCCAAAACCTGCAAAATGATGGACAGCCACCTAAAAGGGACCAAAACCAAGCCAAATCAGGTCCAAAAGCTGAAAATAAGTTTGCTAAAAAGCGCCCTTATAAGCAAGCAAACTTTGGTCTTAATGCTGAGAAGAAGGAGCAATATATGCGTGAAGGCAAATGCTTTACTTGTGGCAGCACTGAGCACATGGCAAGAGCATGCCCAAATAAGAAGAACAAAGCTGAAAATGCTAATGTACCGAAGCCTAATGTGCATATGGTTCCGGATGTGCAGGGCAACACTTCACATGATAGCAAAGATAGGGTTGTATGTAAAGCTTGGGGACAGCTCAAAGATCAGCCCGCTTTGTTCATGTTTGATGATTGTGCATCTGATCCACTCAGATGGCAGCTGCTTTGGGTATTGAAGTGGAGGACATGGGTCCTCAAATTGAAGCAGGGGCTGCCTTTGTTGGTAGAGAAGTGCAGGTCATGCCTATTTTTGGCAAGTTGCGCATACACATTCAAGGCTATGTGGATCATGAGGATTTTCTTGTGGCGTCTTTGAATGGCTGTGATGTATTGCTTGGAAAGCCTTGGCATACACGTATTGATCCGTGCAAGGCTTACAAGACTAACAGGATCACCTTCATGCATAAAGGCCGAGAACATGTAATTGATGCTGGTGAAGAGGGTGATACCATTCCCCTTGTATCTCATGTACAAATTAAGAAAGTAATGAAAAAGAGTATTTTTGCGTACTTGATTTTTGTACGAGATCATGTTGAGAAAAATAATGTACATGTAAACACTCTTTGTAATGATAGGCTGAAATTCTTGCAAGAGCATAATGATTGTTTTGCTGATGAGTTACCAAATGAGTTACCACCTGTACGACCGGAAGATCATCGCATTGATCTTGTGCCGGGTAGCTCACCACCTAATAGGCCAGCCTATCGTTAAGTGCATCCCAGGAGATCATGAAGCAGGTGAATGAGCTTCTTGAGAAGGGTTTGGTTCAGCCAAGCTCTTCCCCATATTGTTCACCCTCTTGGTTCAAAAGAAGGATGGATCCTTTCGTATGTGTGTGGATTATAGAGCTTTGAATAAGCTTACCATCAAGAATCGGTTTCCGATTCCACGCATAGACGACATCCTTGACAAGTTGGATGGATCGGCATGCTTTAGCCGAATTGATCTCAAGAGTGGATATCATCAAGTGCGTGTAGTGCCTCAGGATGTACACAAAACTGCTTTCAGGACAGCATTTGGGCTTTATGAGTATCTTGTTATGCCTTTTGGTCTTACAAATGCCCCGGCTACATTCAATAGAATGATAGATCGCATATTCCGTGGGTACAGGAAATTTACAGGTGTCTTCTTTGATGACATCCTAGTCTTCTCGAAGACCGAAGAAGAGCATAAAGCTCATTTGGCTATTGTTTTTGAAGAGCTCCATAAGCATAAACTCTTCATAAATGCAAAGAAGAGTGAATTCTTCTTGTCAGAGATACATTATCTTGGGCATATTGTGTCCAAAGATGGAGTACGAATGGATCCTGCAAAGATTGATGCAATTCGGAATTGGCCCGAATTGAGTTCGTTGCATGAGATC
Source organism: Cibotium barometz (assembly GCF_041138505.1). NCBI lineage: Eukaryota > Viridiplantae > Streptophyta > Polypodiopsida > Cyatheales > Cibotiaceae > Cibotium > Cibotium barometz. The sequence continues at coordinate 30,493,528 of NC_141083.1, forward strand.
CGTAGTTTTCTTGGATTATGCTCTTACTACCACAGGTTCATTCGGCACTTTGCATGGATTGCTTCTCCTTTGCATGATTTGACAAAGAAGAAGGCCGTGTTCAAATGGGCTAATGTAGAGAGAGATGCATTCCTCAAATTGAAAGATGCAACTACTCATGGTCCAGTGTTGATCGTTCCGGATTTGCAAAAGCCTTTTTGTGTGGAATGTGCTGCATCTGGAAATTGCATAGGAGCTGTCCTTAATCAAGAGGGACATGCCGTGGCTTATGAGAGTCGTAGATTGCATGATGCAAAGCTATCTCTTGGCATTTATGAGAAAGAGCTCTTGGCTGTAATTCATGCACTTACTATATGGAAACATTACCTTCTTGGGGCTGATTTCACTGTGAAGACAGATCACCAGAGTTTGAGGTATTTTCTTACTCAAACTAAGTTATCAGAGAAGCATATGAGGATGGCCAATTTCCTCTCTATGTTTCATTTTCAGATCTTGCACACCCCGGGAAAGAAGAATGTAGTGGCCGATGCATTGTCACGAAAGCCGTAGGTAGCAGCTATCTCAGTTGCCTCTCATGGGGACTTGTCTACCATGCGTGATTTGTATCATACGGATGCTGATTTTGCCACTATTTGGGCTGATTTGATGGCTGGTCATGCACATGCCTCATATGTGATCAAAGAGGGTTATCTCATGAAAGATAATTGCCTATGTGTGGTGCCTGACATGAGGCAAAAGGTTTTGGATGAGTGCCATGCTCCTCCATATGCTGGTCATAGAGGCATAATGCCTACTACGCACATGATTGAGCGGTATTTCTTTTGGCCAGGTATGCGGAAGGACATAGAGACACATGTACGTGCATGTATCACCTGTCAAAAGGTCAAATTTGATAGGCAGGCCACGGTCAACTCTCTTTGGGTATCCGCCACCTAGTTTCCCACGCAACCATGGGAAAGTATTACAATGGATTTCATTATGGACTTGCCACGTACCCAACAGGATAATGATGCAATTTGGACAATTGTGGACAGGTTTAGCACAAGCAAGCTCATTTCTTGCCAGTCAAAAAGACCATCAAAGCTGAGCATATGGTTAAAATATATCTTGCACAAGTGTTCAAACATCATGGAATGCCGAAGTCCATTGTGGGAGATAGAGATCCCAGGACTACAAGTCTCTTTTGGCGGGTCTTATTTGATAATATGGGCACCAAATTGGACTTCTCATCAGCTTATCACCCTCAAACGGATGGGCAAAGTGAGGCTGCAAATTCAGCCATGTTGGATCTCTTGAAATGTTATATGGCGGATCAGAAGTCTTCTTGGGAGAAGTACTTACCGCTTGTGGAATTTGCATACAACAACACAGTGCATGCATCTACGGGAAAGGCCCCGTTTGAGATTGTTTATGGTAAGGTGGTTTTGCCACCCATCCTTTGCACAAAGGATGAGATATTTGCAGCCGATGGGTATGTAAGAGACTTGGATATTGCTTTTGCTCAGGTGCGGACAGCCATTGCAAGGTCACAAGACAAGCATAAAAAGGCTGCCGACAAGCATAGAAGGCAATTGGATGTTAAAGAGAATGATTGGGTATTGCTGAAATTTGAGAAAGCAAGACTTGCAAAGAGGCCCGGCAAAGAGGGTGCATATCCTAAGCTTGCAACCAGGTATTATGGACCTTTTCGAGTGATCGAGAAGCTCAATGAAGTGGCTTTCAGATTGGCATTACCTAGTCATTGGCACATACACAATGCTTTTCATGTGAGTCTCCTTCGCAAGTATGTAGGGCCGGAGCCCAGTGAAATGGTCATTGAGGATCCACCAAAAGTGGATGAGCTTGAGGAGATCTTGCAGCCAGAGCAGATTGTGTATCACAAGGAACGCAAGCAAGCAAGGTTGTGAGGCGTTACCTTGTGAAGTTTTAGGACTATCTTCCCATTGATGCTAAATGGGTAGATGAAGAGTTCTTTGGAGATTGCCCGCAGTTACTACATGCATATTTGGATGCATTTCAGTTGCGGACAACTGTTTAGAAGCGGGGGAGAATGTCACCATTTGGCCACCCGAATGGTTCACTCTTGCTTTCACACTATGTACATATTGGATTGGTGTGCATGGCTTATGGAATGTGCCTATGTATGTGATTGACACGTGTCATGCTGTATAGTTGGATATGATATTCCGCTCGGACTTGATGTTATCATGCCCGGAATATCTGGAGGACTTGGCTTTCCGCTGGGACTTGTGCCTTTGTGTACATGCCCGGAAACGCCTGGAGGATTGGCTTTCCACTGGGTCTGGTATCGCATATACTTGCCTGGAAACGCCTGGTCTTATATGGTTTCATGAACGGAAATCCACCAGTGTGCCACAACAAGAATGTAAAGGTCAGTTGTGCATGTCCCGCGCACATCTGTTGTGCTTGTCCCACACACTGATGTAACTTTCTTGAATGATGTATTGGTGTTCCAGGGACTTATTAGACTAGTTCAGGCAACATGTTTGTGTCATAGGTCGAGGACTAGTGGGCACTAGCGTGTGCGTTCGAACGCATCTGAGGCATGAACTAGAAACACCACTCTTGAGATCATGGAAGTTAAGGGGCCATGGACTGGTTTCAGTCCATTGGTCATGCCCAACGGGAAGGCGGAAGGCCATGAGAGGGACCCAAGAATAGGAGCCCATCTCTAGGGAGGCACACCTATGACAATGCATCATAAATGTATTTTGTGTCCTCTTTTCGAGTTGGCCAGCAGCCAGTCCCAGTCAGCCCCCGTCAGCCAACATCTGATTCCCCATATCCACTGTATAAAGGTGCTTCCAGCCGTCATTTCAGGCATCTAAAGTCTTTGTAAGAAGCCCCCACATTGTGTGCATGCCCCGGGCAGTCCACAAGCAAGAAAACGCAAGGAGAAAATTATCTGAAGCCAGGCAACAAGTAGCAAACACAATTTGCTGCATGTAGGAGGTCTCCAGGAGGAAAACGCAGGTATCAAAGTGCTGTCCAGCAGTACAGCAGAAGGCAGCCAGGTCAGCCTCCTCCATGGGTGTTCTGTACGTCGAGGTTTGATCGGTCCAGGGGCTGATTTACAGCCCACAGGTCAGTCCATACACATTCAGCAATAAAGCAAATACACCTTCAGGATGGGGGCCCTTCAGAGGGTCAATTGGGACCATACACTGTGTGCTCTCTTCTGCCTCTCTCTCATTCACTTGTTCATGTGCAAATCGTCAAGTTATGAATGCTGAATTATGCTCTAATCAAGTTAACGATTCAAACTCCAAGCTTCCACATGTAATATGTAAAGAGTCTATATATTTCAATTCGAGGTCTAGAGAAAGAATGTGAAGCCCAATACAAATGGGAAGATGAAGAATGCCAACAGCGGGAATGCAAGGACTGCCTAGCCCAGTGCAAAAGGGAAGATGAAGAATGCAATACCCGATACAGACGGAAAGAAGAGGAACTCAAGGCACAACTCGGTGGAAAAGCTATCAGGAACGTGGGGAAGAAATTAAGCTAGTTGGTAGCATCGGCAAGTACCACAATGAAGTCACCAGGTGTTGAGAAGAGGGTGAAGATCCTGCAGAGGTGCAGTTGCTAGAGCCAAAGCTAGGCCAACAATTATCCGGGAAGCTTCACGTCTCTCCGAATCCAATATGGAGGAGGATGAGACAAGTGTTGCAACAATTTGCCAAAGAGATGATAGCCCAAGTGGTGATGGTGTTATCCAGCTTCTATGATCATTTCCCATTTCTCAAGTGGAGGACAATTAGATTATGCAGTGGCAGGACTTGCACACCATGCAGTACAGATCTGAGTTTGGATTTGTATCTTCATTGTATTTAATCGTGTTTTCGAAATATAAAGTAGATTAGGTCATCTTGCTCTTGTCTATTGTGTAATTGCAGTAATTAAGTAATTGCCATTAATCAGCCGTTAGATAGACTTAATCACGATCAGTGTCCCCAGTCATGTTACATTCTAAAGAACCCCACACATGCAAGAGAAACAAGAGAAACAGAGCCCTCTTCAATGAGCACCACCTGTGCAGGCTGAGGCAGTGTATGGCGCCACACATTTCAGCTGCAAGCTAATGTATGGGCCTTCTGAGGCCAGAACCTGCACATTGATCATAAGGCTGTACAGCAGCTGTACACAAGGCTGCCCAGGGTAGATGTACAGATGGCACTGCTGGGCTGATCTGGTAGGTGTTCGTGCATCTGACTAGCTGAGTTTTCTGTGCTGCATGTACAACTGTCCCAGTAGACTTCAAGTAACAGAGCATCACTAGCCCTGGCATAGCCTATCCATGCAGAATGGTTAAATGAAACAAAGCAGAAATCAGAAGCTGATAGTAAGACCACAGCAGGCAGCCAAGCCTACAAAAAGACCTCACTTCATCACTTCGATTATTCATCAGCAGGCAGCCACCACTTTGATAATTCATCAGCTTCATTCACCAGTCAGCACCAGCTCCGTGCTGTTTCAATCCCAGCAATGCCTCCACATTGTGTGTATATGCAAAGTGTCGGTATACAGACAGAACAGGCATGTGAGTAATATCCAATCAAAACAGGTAATCACTTACATCATTTAGCTGGCTTGATTGCTGTAATTTCTGTCTCTGTGCTTCAAGATACTTTGGGTTTATATGGATGCCATGACCTGAACGCTGCTGCGGTGGAGGAGAATCATTCGACCTTGAGGGATTGGATGCAGGGGCAGTATATGAAGATGTACCATTTCCAAGTACATTGAGCTGCAGTTCTGCCTCTATTTCCCGAAGAGGTTCACTAGTAAACACACCTCGCCACGTCTTGAAAAGGTGTTGCATAGCTGGGTACAAGGATGGGTCCACCTGTCTGTATGACTTTATAAAAACCTGCAATTTTTTTGGGAAAACATTGTTCCACTCAGGATGTGCATGTACCTAGAAGCAACTAAAAAGCTAAGTAAAAATTTACAGAAACTTATCAAGAGTCAACAGACTCCTGTAACCAACCTCTGGTAGCCTGGCAGCAAAGTGTTTGACGTAAGTGCTGGAGATGTTTTTCACAATACTGTCCAGTAAATAAAGAGATGGCAGCTTTTGCTCTACAGGCACCTACAATGCAGTGTGTTCAGCATTAGCATTACCCAGAAAAAAAGAATCAGAAAAAGGTACTGGAATTGATAAGCCATTTACAAGGAGACTCGCACATTCCCAAACTCTGCATTATCTTAGCGAATTGCATGTAGCATCTGACACACTTTCAACGACACAAATGCAATTCATGAGAAGATTATGTTGGGAATCAAGGTCTTACCTGTGTGTGAAAGGCTTCTAAGCTTGGATAAATCTGTGGTAATCTGTGTGTGAGAACCTACCTCACTTAACTATTTGTGTATTTGTGTGTGTACCTACCTCTTAAAGGGGCATGCATAATATCTAGATTTCATGTGTGACATAAGATGACAGGAGAAGGAACCTTTGTACTTATCAAGCTACATGTACTGCATGGAATAATTAACTAATATCTATCACGTCATTTGAGTCGAGTGTTCTGTACTCCCTCTACCTTTCTTCTCTCTCTATCTCTGGCGACTCCAACACAATAACCATGGCGTACATCTATGATCCCAATAGCTTGCAACACCGTAAACCCTAACCCTAGCTGAAACATGTGGTGTCAGAGCCTCAACCCTATCAGCCGAGTTCTATCAATAATTGCCAACAACACTTGTGCTGTATTGTGCCCTCCAGCAACCTGTCGCCTCCATCGAGTCCTACTGACCACTGACGCCACTATGCTCTGCATCTAGGTTCATCCACCCTTTGCCTTGCTTCACCTCTCCAAGCTGAGCTGCCTAGAGCTTCATCCACAATATGCGCACAGCCTTGTACCCACCTCCAAAGTGGTCACTTACATCTGCTGGTCTCACTGTCCACCAGCCCCCCAACGTAGTGTTGTGAGCAGTTGCCTTCAAACTGCAACAGCCCGTGTGGCCTATGAACGCCATTAAAGCTTGAAGCCTTTAAGCCTTATCTAAGGCTTAATATGCCTTAATTTTATAAGGCATGCTTAATAAGCCTTAATTGCATAAGGCTCAAAAAGGCCTTAATAAAAGGATTCGATACGGCACAAGAGCCGACCTACATCAAAACAGCAAATAGCAAGGAGAAGCTTCCATGACATTGTCAAAAACCGCATGCAACATCGAAGAGAAGACCAAGTGAAGAGCCCCTGTGCTACTAAGGTGCTGAAGAAGAAGAGGAGTCTACACAAATCAAAAAATCAAATCAATCAGGAAAATTTGGGACTTTTCAGCTTTTTTGCAAATAAAATTTGGGGCTTTTCAAGTTTTTTGAAAATCTTGCTTAAATCAGAGCATTAAACCCTAATTTTTCAACATTTTTCAAAATTGAGGGCATATACTAAGCATTGGAGTGTTGCTACAGCCTCTTGTAGCATCAATTTCAAAAAGCCCTAATTTTAGGAAACCCTAATTTTTTCGGGCAAGAGATGAAAAATCTGCTTTATGTAATAATTCAACCTCTATGCCACCAAACGAGTAGGCCAAGTTGGTATCAAGGGGGAAGATGACAAATGTGGTGCTACAGACCACAAAAGTGTGTTTCCACGTCTGTCAATTTTTTGTGTGTTGTTTTGGTGTGTATATATGTGCTTATTAAAGTCCCAAAAAAAAATGTGTTGTGTTCTATTCAGTTATGTGTTCTTTACTGTTCAAATATGAGTTGTGAGTTGTGAATGTGAGTGACCTTATCCCATGTGCACTCTACCTTTGAGACCCCATAACTGGCTTGAGAAAGGCCATGAGCCTAATATTGTCCTTGACACAGTATGAGGTAATCTCTTAAGGGGGGGATTATTGGGAATCAAGGTCTTACATGTGTGTGAAAGGCTTCTAAGCTTGGATAAATATGTGGTAATGTGTGTGTGAACATCCTCTTACAAGGAGTAAACACTCACTTAAATATGTATTTGTGTGTGGTGTGTGACATAAGAAGTGATGTAAAGAAGAGGAACCTTTGTACTTATGAAGGAACATGTACTTCAGTCTTCATGGAAGTATTAACTAATATCTCTCACATCATTTGAATCATGTGTACTATACTCTCTCTAGCTTGTTTATCTCTGTTTTCTCTCTCTATCTCTGTCGACTCTAACCCAATAACCATGACGTACATCTATGATCCCTCATAGCTTGTAGCACCATAAACCCTACCCCTAGCTGAAACAACAGATTATGCATACAAGCAACCACTCTACAAGCACAAACAGCCTAGCCAATGATCAAGGCTCCTAGAAACTACTTTCAGTAGAAGGAAAGATCAAGCCATAACATCAAGGCTCCTAGAAACTACTTTCAATAGAAGGAAAACTGAAAACTACAACATGCTCAACTGAAGGGACAGCCAAAAAGAACTTGGACACAACAAAAAACAACTGCATTGCTTGATTGCCCAGCTGCTGCTGTAAAGCTTTTATAGCTTAATTAACAAGATTAAGACTTAATTAATGAACATAAGACAAATGCTGCAGGAAACGACGGAGTGATTGCATTGAGATGGGGGCCTTTCTTAAATAGAGGCCGAAAAGGTACAACTGAAGAGGCACATCCCTGTGAGGGGTGTGGCTCTTGAATCAATGGTTATGTCCTTAGGACTTAGGGATGTGTCTTTAATGAATAGGCATGTCCTTTGATAGTGACCCATGTGCAAGGGTGTGACCCTTCACAGGTGTCTTTATAGTTAATGAGAGATTAAGGAATAATTAGGGAGAGATTTAAGAGAGTTAGTCACAATCGTGACATTCCCTCCCACTTAAAATAAGACTCCAGCTAAGAAGAGATGGTTGTTTTTGAAAGAATTCCCGAAGAAGTTCTGGATATTCTTATAAGTCTTCATCACTTTGCCAAGTAGAGTCAGAATCATCAAGATCTCTCCATTTAACCAAACATTCTATAGTGAGCTTATGTCGTGTTTCTTTCTGACTGACATCAAGAATCGTCTCTGGAATTAAGAGTATGTGTTCATCTTCGATTTCTAGAACATAATCCAAAACATCTAAAACTGGAAAATCACCGTCCACAAACTTCTTGAGCCAAGAAATATGGAAAGTTGGATGAATTCTACCCCAAGAAGACGATAATTCCAACTTATAACTGAGAGATCAGTTCTTCTTAATAATACGAAAGGGTCCATAATAACTTGGACAAAGCTTTGGCAAGACTGATTTCTTTGTCTTGTATCGATGAGGGGCAATATATAATAATACCAAGTCTCCTTCTTGAAATTCAATGTGACGACGATGCTTATTAGCTGTGCGCTGATATTGCTCTTGTACGCTGACCATCTTATCCTTAATCTGTAATAGAATATCTTGCATCTCTTGAATGAGTTCGTCTGCTAAAGCCACTTTATGTTGAAGAACAAAGTTGGCAGGAACAAGGGGAGTATGGCCACAAGCTGCTTGAAAAGGTGTCATTCCAATAGCTAAATGATAAGAATTATTATAAGCAAATTCCACCAAAGGCAAATATTCTTCCCATGAAGCTAATCGAGACTGAACATAATGACGTAGCATTTCTTCCAGAATCTGATTAACTCATTCCGTTTGTCCATCTGTCTATGGATGATAAGTAGAGCTAAAGAGTAAATTTGTACCAAGAGACTTGAATATCGAAGCCCAAAAATGTCCTCTAAATTTTGGATCTCGATCAGAAACTATAGATTTTGGCAATCCATGAAGTTTGAAGATATATTGTATGAACAGTATTGCAATATCCGAAGCCTCAGCTGCTTTCTTGCACGGAATGAAATGTGCCATCTTAGAATATCTGTCAAACACCACAAGAATCTATGGAGTGCCTTTAGAACATAGCGTTGAAGTGCTAAAATCCAGACTAATACTTCCCAGTGTTCATTGGGAACTGGAAGTGGTTGAAGAAGCCCAACTGGAACTTGTCTGCTAACTTTCATACGTTGGCACGAAAGACATGCTGTGACAAACTTAATAACATCTTGCTTCATTTGAGGCCAATAGTATGTAGCCGTCAAAAGATGATACGTCTTGTTGATGCCTGGGTATGCAGCATAAGTGACCTCGTGATGTTCTTTCACCAAGACTCTTCGAACATGAGTATCATGAGGTACATAAATACGATCCTGATAATATAGTAAACCATCCACTAATGTATATGCTCCATAAATCTTCAAGTCGAAAGGAGTTGCATTCTGAGAATTGAGAATTCGAAATGCATTTCCAAAATCACAATCCTTTGAATAACGATCCTTGAAACTTTGAGGTATATCCATTTCAACTGTAGAAATAGCCAAGACCAAAGCTGGCAGCATACGACTGAGGGCATGCGCAACCACATTGGTAAGACCAGGAACATACTTAATTGTCATATGAAAATTGGCTAAGAATTCGACCCAACGTGATTGCCTAGCATTCATAACTAGCTGCGTGAAGATGTATTTCAAAGAATGATGATCTGTTTTCACCATTGAATCCGCACCAAGGAGATAATGTTTCCATGCACAATAGGCATGAACAATAGCCAAAAATTCCTTGTCATATACTAGGTATCTTACTTGAATCGCAGAGTGCTTATGACTGTCAAATGCAATAGCATGTCCTTGTTGCATCAAGACGGCACCGATGGCAATATCAGAAGCATTCGTATAAACATCAAAAGGGAGAGTAGGGTCAGGAATAGCCATGACAGGAGTTGTGGTCAACACTGTCTTTAATCTTTCCAAAGCTTGTGTTGCGGCTTCAGTCCACCGGAATGTAGAAGCGGACTTCAAAGTTATATGAGAGGAGCAGTTATTTCTGAAAATCGATGAACCTTTGTGTGATAGAAGTTGGCAAGTCCCAAGAAAGAATGAACATCATGGATGTTTGTGGGAGTTGACCAATTGACAATAACCTGTATTTTCTTCGGATCCACAGAAATACCGTCTGCTGAAACAACATGTCCGAGGTGCTCCAAGGATGTTTTGAAGAATTCACTTTTGCCTGGATTAATGTAAAGAGCATTGTCACGAAGCACCTGAAGACGATCTTAAGATGTGCCTTATGTTCTTCCATATTACGACTGAACACCAGGATGTCGTCAAGATAGATAATAACGAGCTTGTCCAGAAAAGGACGAAAAAGATCATTCATCAGGCTCATAAATGTTACAGGGGCATTGGTTAACCCGAATGGCATGCCCAGATACTCATAATGACCATACTTCGAAAAGCTGTCTTATATTCATCACCTTCGCGAATGCAAATCTGATGATATCAGACTTAAGATCAATTTTGGAGAAGACCTTTGCATGGAGCAATTGATCATACAATTCATCAATGCGCGCAAAAGAATACTTATTCTTGATAGTCAACTTATTAAGAGCACGATAGTTGATGCAAAGGCGCATAGACTTATCCTTCTTTTTCACCAAAAGTATTGGAGCTCCAAAAGGACTTTTTTTGCTTGGTTAAATATGTTCTTTCTCCAAAAGTTCAGTAAGTTGTCGCTATATCTTCTGAGATTCCGTAAAAGAAACTCGATATGGAGCACGAGTAGGTGGTGCCCTGCCAGGAAGAAGATCAATAGCATGGTCGACTAGTCGCCGAGGTGGGAGAACCACAAGAAGCTGCCGAGGAAAAAGATCCAAGTATGGGGCAAAGAAAGGTTGCTTGATGTACGTCATCTTCGTATCCATGTTCCTCGGGAGAATCATTGGCTGAATAGACCATTAAAAGTGCTGAGGAACAACCACTCTTGCGGACCCATCGTTTTGCTTGAAGAGCTGAAAGGGTTGGTGTAGAGGGTTGGTCCCGGATGCCTTCGAGTGCCACAAGCGTATCATTTAGAGCAAATTGTATGGAATGGTTCCGGAAACTTATCAGGGGATCATATTGATACAACCATTCTTGACCAAGAATCATATCATAATGTGCCAAAGACATGACTTGGAAATCCAATTTGTCACGATAGTGCTCAATTCGAAAGAAGAGGTGTTTGGCAACGGTGTTATACAAGGATGTGGAACCATCGGCAAGCTCTACTTCAGAAATAATAGCACTTTGAGAAGCCTGAATCTTCAATCTCTAGGTCAAGGTGATTCCCACAAAGTTATGAGAACACCCACTATCGATGAGCACATGAATAGGGTGATTGGAAATAGAACCTTGAAGAACCAAAACCTGAGTAGACCACTGGGGTAACAATGAAGAGGCAGATTGAGCTGTGGCAGTAGCGGTGATCACCGAAGCGTGTGCAATAGCATCTTGATTGACCGCACACTTTCCTTTGTCAGCAACTGGGGGTTTCTCCTCGGAAGTGGAGGGTTCAGCATTAGAATTCTGTCAATGGGTTGGTCTTTTGGGGCACTCAAACCCATGATGAGGTCCATTGCAAATTGTGCACAATCCTGTCTTTTGTTGATCCTATCCAGAAGGAACAGTGGAAGGACGAGGATTGCGAGATTGGTCACGTCCTTGGTCTCGTCCACAATCCGAATTGCGTGGTTGGAAGGACTGAGGACGTACTAAAAAGAGGACGATCCTTCTAATCGGCGAGGGTGTTGAGAATTATTCCATTGGGGATTAGGCCGGGAGGTAGAAGGGCCAGAAGATTCTCTTCGACTATCTCGGTTCATACGAGACCCATTGGCTTTCTGAAAGGCATTAGCTCGACCGGAAGAGGCCGAATTTCGAGAATTAATGTCTGCAACACGCTCGGCGTAACATATGGCATCAGCAAGATCGACAAGATTATATTTCTGAACATCGGCACGCAGTGTGGGGTTAAGACCTTCAACAAAGACATGGAGTTCATCCGCTGGGGACGAGGAGTCAATCTCCAGTATCAAGTTGGTAAACTGGGAGATATAAGAGGCCAAGAAACCATTTGGTCCAAATGGCGCAAGCGAGTATGGGCTTGAAAATCCGCATTGGCAGGTATGAACTACTCACGAAGGACCCGCTCGAATTTTTCCCACGTTCTAACCGATTTTCCGACGTACTGTCATCGTTGCCACCACAATAAAGCAGTGTCTTTGAGGAGGGATACTGCAAAAATCACCTTTTTGAAATGTTTCAAAGTATAAACTGCAGTTTGTAGAGCCATTGGTCTAAGATGCGCTTATTGCGTTGACCACCATAAGATTCAAGGGGTTCAATTTCCAATTTCTTTGTTTTACTAGCTTGTAAAAGATGATACAGAGTTTTAAGGTCATCACCTTCTACCTCCGAAGGAATGACGTCGTCGTCTGCTAGTACTGTTGCTGAAACATCTGCTACTAGTACGGAACTCGTGTGGGAGTGGCAATCCGTGTGGAGCTGCTGGATCTGTGAAGCCAAGGATGCCATGGACTCATGGAGTTGCTGTTGGAACTGCTGGTGAAGTTGCTACAAAGTTTGCTGCCATTCTGGAGGAGCCAGTATGTCAACAGTTTCAACCATGAGAGAAGATGTTGATGTAGAGGCTGCAGGGTGACGAGGCTCTGGGGATTTTTGTTGTTGATGACATCGCTAGGCTCTAGTAAGAACCATCGGCTGGAGGGTGCGGCATCTGGAAATCCCGTGAGGAGAGGCTACGTGCTGGTGAAGCGGCTATGGACCATCCAATATAATGAGGGCGATCCTCTGGGACTGGGCTCGCACGAGTCTGCTCTACTAGAGAAGAAGGTACAGGGGTGGGGGCAGCTGCTGGTGTCAAAGGTGTATAATCTAGTGTAAAAGGACGCACAGTGAAAGAAGATGGATAAACGTTCTCAGAATAGGTGCAATATTCATGAAAAATGATGCTGCACTCGGGAAGGATAGCACCCAGATAAGGATGACGCCTGAGCATAAAACAGTAATGATCCAAATCCTGTGCAGATGTATGAACACGGATCACCCACACATCGAACTCTCAGAGGTGAGACGTCGATGTGGCTATCTAAACACGATAATGAGTGGGCTGTAAAGAGGGAGGCACACTCACTGGAATAGGGGCAGAGACCAGTGGGAAAACACGGGTAGGAGAGGGCACTATGGACTGTGAGGGTGTATCATGTAAATAACTGAATTCATAGGTTTCCTCTGCCATAAGCCATCGGAGAAGAGGGTAATGTGTGTCCACATAAACTAGGAGGTGCTCTTAAACCCATAAAAAGTGATATTGGCCCCTGATGAGTGGAGAGCACACAAAAGAATGGAGTGACGGGTTTTCGATATTCTAATGCGCCACATTATGTGAGATTTTAATGCCCGAGAAAATGGAAAAATCACACCTGAAAAAGATTGCCATAATAATGTTGTTGCTGTAGGAGAAGCACCGAAGAGATGGTGGCAAGCAATCATACGAAAGTCTTCAACGGAAAGCGGCTAGTCCAAGCGAAGGGAGGGGACAGCGGGAAGCACACGATGAAGGGGCTAAGGCAGGCTGAAGCCGGCAAGAAAGGAGGCGGCTGAAGCTGGCGCACGCTAAAAACCGTGTGCAGTGGCACAGGCTAAAAACTGCACAACAGTTGGCGCCGGTTTGTGAGGGAGCTAGTGAAGAAGAATAATTTTTTTTTTTTCTCTTGTATACGTGGCAACTTAGAACCTTAGACCCATAACCTTTGGATGTGGTTATATTATGTTTGTGTGTTTTTTTAATTTAAAAAAAATAGCAAACGTCGTGTGCTTCTCAACGACAGCCGGCTGGGGAAAATCCACGAAGGGATGCGACTATTCAATGGAAGGGTGCTTGTCCATGAAAGGGTGCCGGCTGAAGAGGTGAGCCTCCATATTGAGGGGTTGCATGCTGTCTTGCCTCTGTTCAAAAGTTTTCTGCATGTGGCTGGCCTGACATTAATCAGCAAAAATTGGGAGTTTGGGATTGAATTTGACGGGGCATTCTCTCCTTCTCTTCCATTCAATACTTGCTACACCCAATTTTAAGGCTTGGGCTGCCTAATTTTAGGGTTAAGGTTAGGATTGATTTTAGGGCTAGGGTTAGGGTTTGCACATGTCACAAGGCGGAAAAAGTTTGCTCCGATACCATTGGAAAGCTTTTATAGCCTAATTAAAATGATTAAGACTTAATTAATGAACATAAGACAAATGCTGCAGGAAAAGACTGAGTGATTGCATTGAGACGAGGGCCTTTCTTAAATAGAGGCCGAAAAGGTACAACTGAAGTGGCACATCCCTGTGAAGGAGTGTGGCTCTTGAATCAATGGTTATGTCCTTAGGACTTAGGGGTGTGTCTTTAATGAATAGGGGCATACAATGAGTGAAAAAAGATATTCAATTAATTAATGGAGGGGAACTTAGATAACATTTGTTAGATAACATTTGTTAGATAACATTTGTTAGTGTTAGTAAGGTTTGACGTTAGCATCAAAAAAAACTTACGTAATATAATTTTTAGTTATTAATTATTACGTTTTTATTTCAACGGTTGCAACTGCTGCGATCTGGAGATGGTTGGCACTTGCGAGCTGGCATTGCTGCATGCATGCTGCCTTCCGCGAAGGACTAGTACAAGCAATGGGGATGTGGGAATGAGTAGCATGTCCTTTGATAGTTACCCATGTGTAAGGGTGTGACCCTTCATAGGTGTCTTTCCAGTTAATGAGGGATTAAGGAGTAATTAGAAAGAGATTAGGAGCGTTAGTCACAATCGTGACAGCTGCAGCTTTTGGCCCTGTAGAAGAACTTGACTCCTAGTTGCCTAAAACCAACAAGACAAAGATAGAAAGACACAGTATGATCACCATATCAAGCTCCAAATCTTCTCAAGCATAGAAAAATTAGTTCTATTGTGCATGTCATGCCTTGCCCCAATGTGAAGCCAAATCTCAAGATTGGTAGGTTAGGTACAATTTGAGATTGCCATGTGTACACGGGTGGCACATTGGCAGCACCTTTCAAGTATATCATTGTCAGGAACAGGGTTGTTTCTCGTACTGGTACGAACCTATTCGTACCATACGATTTTGTACGGTATGATCTCCCCCCCCTCCCCCCTTAGAAAAAAATTCCAAATGCTCAAAAGAAATAGAACTCTTGCTCAACGAGGATCCCAAATGCCTGCAATACTTCGCAACTTTCGTGTCCACTCAGTATTCCATACGGGGTTGCCAAGAGACCTAAAAAATCTGGCAAGGTAGATTGGTAGGGTACACTCGATTGGTAGGATGAGAGAATCTTGCTACATCACTTTGAGATCCCTGGTATAGGTAGGCTAGATAGTCAAATCCTCAAGTTATGTAAGAGGGAGAAGATTTGGACAGGGCCATTTTAATCTACGGAGGAGTCCCTAAACTATCACCCTAAAGCACTGCCCATATCTGTGCAAGGACGGTCCCTTAGTCATAAACACTACACTGGGAGACCTTTGGTATCACATTATCCATGCAGGCTCTTTTTTGGAGACAATTGGGAGATCCAACTGGGAGAGACACATCTCCATGTTCTAGTTCCTCAAGCACTGTGGACTCCTCCCCCCCCCCCCAACCTTCCCACACATTCAAGCTTGAAGCTCCATAGTTTGTAAGTGTTTTTTAAAAAAACCGTATTTTATCGTACGGTATGCCAAATTTCCATATCGCACCAAAAATTCCCATACGGTATCGTATTTTCGTACCGTGACAACTATGGTCAATGGTCTTCAGTGTATCGAGGGTAAAATCATGTTCGATATCAAAAAACTCACACGCACCATACAGCACAGAGATCATCCATGTAAATTATTGTTAACATAAATAGTGACTAAGACTCTGACTTATTCCCAACTCAGCAGCCAGAAATTCTGCCAGCAGCCAAGCAATACGAGACGGAGAGAATCACAAAGGCAACACTCAATCAGCTCTCCCTTGCTGCAGCATGGGCACAAGGTCCTGAGATAATCTACATGAGTGCAAGAGAATAATCCAGAGTTGAAAGCCTTTCAATTTGATCCGGTGACTGAAGACATGTTGAAGATAGGGCAAAAAATAGCTTGCTTTCAGAAAATTGGAATATATCCAAGAACGAGAAATAAAAACTGCTTCCTAGAAAGAAGCATAGAAATGGGCAACGTATTAGTAGGGACATAGCAACTTTAAGCATCTTCTGGGAACCATAGATGCACTCTTTGAAAGTAGCCCATCCACCATAGTCAAAAACTTAACTTTTACAACCTGATTTGACAATTCGAAGATCCCAAATGCATGCAAAAAACTAAGCTTTTACAAACTGGTTTGACAATACCAACCTCCAGAATATGGGCACAAACAGTGGAAGCGATTGCCTTGGACGCGTGCAAATTTTCTCCTGCAATGATGGTAAGATTGGTGATTATGGGCTTGGAGTTGAAGGTGAGCTCAGCTAGAGCCGTCTTATACTGAGCCACAAGCTCCTGGATTGCTGCATCATCCATTGGCCTCTCTTTCTGCTTCTCATCGTTGTCCCTGTTGTCTTCTTCTCGCTCCCGATCAGTTGGCCTGTTCCTCTCAAAGCTTGCTTGCCGCAGAGATGGTTTAAATCCATTCCTGTCACCATCTCCATCATCAGAAGTAGCATCTAACCCTCTCGCAGCAGAAGCAATGCTGTCAAACCTTCTGTCCAATCCTATTGTGTTGCTGCTTTCTGGCCTCCTGTCCAATGCCATGGGGTTATCCAAGCTTGTAATATTTTCCAGGCCCAGAGGTTTGTCCAAGACCCTAGAATTTTCCAAGCTTCGAGGATTTCCTCTGGATAATTCTGGGTTTTCCAAGCCTCTTGGGTGATCTCTAGACATTTCCAAGCTTCTAGGGTTCTGACTGACCATTTCCAAGTCCCTAGGGTTTAATCCTCTGAGGTTTTCCGAGACCTTAGGGGTTTCCATGCTTCGGCGAGTGTCCATACCCCTAGCATTTTCTGGCATTCTAGGGTTTTCCATGCTTCTGAGGATGTCCAAGCCCCTAGGGATTTCCGACATCCTAGGGTTTTCCATGCTTCTGGGAATGTCCAAGCCCCCAGGCTTTTCCATGCCCCTGGGGATGTCAAAGCCCCCAGGATTTTCTAAGACTCTGATGCCCCTGGGGTTTTCCAAGCCTGTAGGCAATTCCAGGTTTTCCAAACCCCTGTCCAGTGCATTTTCCATGTGCATTGATGACCCCACATGCATCTCGGCCCTTCTGTCCAGCACAGGAAAGTTTGCATTGTTACCTAGTATACCAGGGCCATCCATTCTTTTGTCTGCGAAGATCGGCCGCTCTGCTGCTGCTGCAGCAAGCACCCTGTCGCGCTCCAAAATCCGGCCCCCTCCGCCTGCAGGCGCTGCGATCCGGGCGGCTCTCTCCATCATCATCCTGTCCGCCCGCCCTCTCTCGAACAGAAGAACCCTCTCCCGCTCTCGCTCTCGTTCCCGCTCCACCTCTTCGCCGATCCTCCTCTTCATGGCGAGTTCCCTCTGCCGTTGCTGTTGTTGCTGCTGCTGATGATGATGTAGATGCTGGTTAGGGTGATAATGATCCACGGCCCTGCGCTGCTGCTCCAGAGAGGCTCCCATTGGGAAGTTGCTCATCGCCGCTATGTTGGGGTAAGCAAAACCCTCTCGCGCGGCGGCATTCGATGAAGATGGGGGCGGAGGAATGGTCGGGGCGCTGCGCGGAGTCAAGCGTGCAGTGCCTGCCATAGCGCATCAGTGTAAAAACAGGGAGAATAGCAGAGTTGCGAAATGCAGGGGGTCACAACAGTCAGTGAATGATAGATACCATTTTCCCCTTTACCTAGCCGGCCCTTTCATCTCAAAAGAAAAAAAAAATCGCTTTTTTACTACATTATATTCATTGATTTTGCTTAGGTGATGAATTTTCCTACATTATCGTCTCTAAGATTGGTGATTGACGAAGCTAATGACAAAAGCATTTCTCTATTCGAATCTCAGGAGACGAGCTTGCTCGTTTCTAACCTCGGCTCGAAAAACCCAAAAAAAAATTACTCACACCCCCTTTTTAATCCACCATTGCTGAAGTGGAAGGAGAGAGGTGAGCTCCGGTGCTATAAAAAAACAGTCCTTTAGTGTATTTTGCATCGGTTAAAACCGATTGAATTCACTATTCTCTTTACAAAAACCGATAAAATCTATAGGTTTTTATAAAAACCAATTAATAATGAGATTTTGAATAGGGGAAACTCCAACTTGTCTTTTTTCTCACTGGCTGTGAAAAAAGTTTTTTTCTACCACTAAGCTCGATTCAAACTCTCAAAGCTCCCAGCTCTACCGAGCAGCTATTGTGCCCACCCCCATTGGTTTAAATTTGGGTTTAGTTTTGGCATCAAGAATAAACAGAAGAATGAGAATTTGCTTCAATAAACAGAAGAATGAGAATTTGCTTCAATAAACAGAAGAAAAAGTAAATCCACAATCAAGCCAGTTGCACCCCAAACATTTTTCCCCTTAGCATACAGAAATTTATGTAGGTGCCCTTATTTTGCCTTCAAATTTTGTAAGGTTTTATTATGTTTATGAGCTTCATACATTCCTTTGCATATTATGAGCTTCATATTAAGGTTTTATTATGTTTATAAGCTTCATATTAAAGGTTACAGCCCTTTAATATGAGCTTCATATTAAAGGTTACAGCCCTTTAATATGAGCTTCATATTAAAGGTTACAGTCCTTTGCATGTTATGTTTGAGAGAGAGAGAGAGAGAGAGAGAGAGAGAGATGCGGGGGGGGGGTGTTGAGGGAGGGGGATGCGTAGGCCTTGGGGTTGGATGTGCAGGTGAGGAAAGGTGAAGACATAGCCAAGGAAGCTAAAGCTAGGGCAATGGTGTGGTGCGAGAGGAGGCATATAGGAGGGAGCGAGGAAGGAAGAGGAGGAGGAAGGAAGGACACATAGAGGATTCAAATTTTAGAGAATTAATGATTGAATCTTTTAAAAATTACATTTGAAAATTTAATGCTCACCATTGGTGGGCATTAATTAATAAGGAACACAATTCGACTAAATAAGGATTAAGCCATTAGAATGCAAACAACTTTTAAATTAAAGAATTGCTTATAAAATGCTAACTAATTTTATCATATAGGAAGAATATAAATAAGAATGGGAACTTAAATGCAAACAAATATTAGTGATATAGAATAATGACTCTTTTGTTAGCCTTTCATAAAAAGCAAATAATTATTAATTAAACCAAGCACTATTCATTCAAAGCCCAAAATTATGAAGCAAATTAACATTTTTGGGTTGAATATAATGTTTTTATTGAATTAATTACTAAACACAAATCGACCAAATAAGGATTAAGGCATTAGAATGCAACATCGTTTAGATTAAAGCATTGCTTATAAAATGTGAATATTAGTGATATAAAGTAATGACTCTATAATAATCATTAGCCTTTCACAATAAATAATCAAATCGAGCACTCTTTACAGCCCAAAATTACAAAACAAAATGAACATTTTTCGGTTGAATATAGTGTTTTTAATGTAATGACTAATCAACATTGGTTAATTGATTCAATTAATTGCTAAAACAAGAGTACCTTGTCAACTAACCACTCAAAAGAAAAAATAATGAACAAGCATATCATTGAGTCATCCACAAAAAAACATGCAAGGTTGAATAGATGCACGAATTACACATAAGCAAAACAAAACAATCAAATGGTTAATACAGGAATGTGATTGCAGAAGGGTGATAGTGTTCTATTCACCCAAAAAATCCATGATGAGTCTTCCATCGCTAAAGCAGTTGAAGGGCCAGCCAAGAAAAGTCTCTCTCTTAGTGCTTCTCAAAACTAGAGTGTTTTGTGTTAATGGGTCAACAATAGTATTGGGGAGATTGAGTCCCCAAAAATGAAAATGGGAGGGATAGTAGGTTGCTTTGGCCCCTACAGTAATGTTAATCTAAAATCACCATATAATACATAACCAAGCACCATTTTGCACTCCCTAATTATCTTTATAAGCTCCTTGTCATTCCTCAATTTTATATTATAATCATATGTAAATTTCTTATATATAAATAATAAGTAAATCACTTATACATAATTATAAGAAAATTATTCATGTAATTACAAGAAAAATACTCCACTAACCACATAGAGATAGATATAAAGCTAGTTGATCGAGAAAAATAAATAGATCCAAGCTTTGGGCATTAAAAAAAGGGTGAGAAAGTAAGGAAATAAGTTAAAATGGAGAAAATTAAATTAAATTAAATTGCGAATTTATACACAAATGCTTCACAAGACTACGAGAGGTGCATGATTGACAAAGTAAGGAAATAAGTTAAAAATGGAGAAAATAAAGTAAAATAAAATTATAAATGCTTGACAAGACTATGAGAGGTGCATGATTGACAAAGTAAGGAAATAAGTTAAAGTGGAGAAAATAAAATAAAATTGCAGATTTACACAAAAATGCTTGACAAGACTATGAGAGGTGCATGATTAACAGTAACACCCATAGGTGCATGCTTGACAAGACTATGAGAGCTGCATAATTAACAATAACATCCCAAAGGAGAAGTAATTAATCAAGAAATTGATCCTTGTTTAAAGTCTCTTGAAACATCAGTAGCTTATCTCCTTATTACAAAACTTGAAATCTCTTTAAAAATCAATAGTTTAACAAAAGCTTGCAACAATTGAGAAATGGTGGTACTAAGGTCATTAGGCTACTCCACTACTCATTTTGTGGAAAAGTTTATGAGTCTTGTTGCACAAAAAAAAAAACAAAGCAAAAGTAATGTTTATAGAAGTTAATATAGAGCTAGAAGATCTCTTAATTTTGTATATTTGAATTTTGGGGTCCTCCATAAGCAAAGTCAATAAATGGTTAACTTTGCTTCATCACTTTCATTGACGATTTTAATAGGAGAGCATGGGTGTAATTTTTGGCAAGCAAGGTTAAAGTATTTTAAGAGTTCAAACATTTCAAAGTAATAATTAAACATGAATTTAATGAAAGGGTTAATGTTTTGAAGGCTGATAAAGGAGGTGAGTATACTTTAATGAGTTTAATTGGTTTTACAATAAGCATAGGAATAAAAGATAACTTCTGTATTCTCCTCAAGAAAATGGTGTTTACAAAGAAAAAAAATAGAGCTTTGGCTAAAAGAATGAGAGCCATTCTAACCCCTCCTTGCTCCTAACATCATTTTCCAAAGGTGAGTCGACTTCCATAGTGTCATTGTAGTGTCATAAAAAATATTTTTTCTAAAATAGTCAAAATAAGGAGAGGTTTTTTCGTTGGATAAATTTTCTTTAAGAATCTACACATCAATTGGTTTTTTAAACTTAAATTCTCAAAATCTTCATCGTTAAGTTCAAGGCCATAAAAAATGTCAATCATTTTTCCCCAAATTGAGTCGTGGAAATCACACTAAAGGGGAGGGTTTTTTTTTCCACAATTTGATCTAAAAATTTATGTGCCTTAAAATAATATATATACAATGCCACATATCATGGATTGCAAGAGAAACAAAAGAGAGAGAAAAGTGAAAAAACCTAGTTAATGTATAAGGATGAAGAGGGAAGCTCGTGTTAAAGTATCCAAATGGTGATGAAAGACAACACTTATGGAAAGAGGAAGATCACAAGGAAAAACATGTCCTCATTGAGCAGCAAAGTTATAGCCTACATAGGTAATATGTGTATGCATTCGAGCATTGCCTCAAAGCAAAGAATTAGACCTACGGTGTCAAAAATGGTACCATCATCCCACTTATTGGTGGATCTATGCTTAAAGCTAGGCTTTGGACCAATTTGGTGGATCTATGCTCAAGGTAGGCTTTGGAACAATTTGGTGGCTCTGCCAAGTCTTTGTTGCTTGGGCATTAAACCTACCTTGGCTAACTAGGGTACTCTTGGGTATCCACTCTTTCTTAGTGACCTCTCCGAGTGTCCATTAAGGTTGACGTTTAGGGGGTGGTTTCGTCTCTATTGGTGAGGTTTTGGGTCTCCATTATAGGGTTGGAGGGGATGGCATGCTTTGAGGTGAGGGAGTGTTGTGTGTTAGGTGCTACCTAAATGATGGTGTGTGGTTTTGGACTGTGTAGTTGGATGATGAGGCGTGGGATGTTCGTAGGTTTGGGGTATCCTTGTTCATTAAAGGTATAATAAGTATTCCGTAGGGGAGCTCGGGGTGTTGGGTGGTTCGGGATGATGAGGCTTGAGATAACTGGTAGGTTTGGGATATCCTTATTTACCAAAGGTACGGTAACCATTTTATGGGGGAGCTCGAGCATCACAGTTCTTCTTTACCAGTAGGTATGTCAAGCGTTTATCTCAAAGAGTTTCCTTTGTTTTTTGTTGTCAGCCTCTTTTTTCTCCTCCTTTTTCTTTTGGATTTAATAGAACGTCTTAAAAGTAATAGAGAATGTTCCCTTTGTTTTTTATTGTTAGCCTCCCGTTTCTCCTCCTTTTTCTTGTGGATTTAATAGAATGTCCTAAGTAATCCAAAATGTTCCCTTAGTTGAAATATCCTTCCATATCAACCCCATCTAGGTCCCTATCTTTACTACACCTTGGAAGAAATTTTTGTGACTTTAAAGGGACCTTGGCCTCTATACTTGTGTTCTCATTTGGTGTTATTAAAAATGTACATAATTACCATGTTTTCTACTTCATGCACTTGTCTCCCAGATTTAGTCACATCAAACCACTGCTTCCATCGTAGTTTTTTAACCATTAATTTATAAATGGATTACAATATTTTCTCGCTTAGTTACTCTAAGGAAACTAAACTTTACGTGAGAGGGCTTCCCTTGAAACCAAGTGTTCCATTAGCATGATTGCACCATCAAGCTTGAAAGTTCAAAAGGTTTGCTATTGATAGAGCCACCTTATATGTGGTATGGTAAGCCCAATCGATCCTTGATGCCTCTACTATCTTGAAGTGAGAGGGTTTCCCTTGAGGTATGCATTAATGCAATTCAAGGACTTGCAACCAAGTGTTCCGTTAGTGTGATTGCATCATCAAGTCCGAATATGAGTTGAAAAGGCATGCTATTGAGACACAGAGCCAACTTATATGTGGTATGGTAAGCTCATAGATCAGAGTATAACTTGTGCTCCTAATGGATCGTTGACATGACTTGTCATGGTTGAGTGGTTTAGAGATGTTAAAAATTTGGAAAACTAGGCTATGTAGAGAGGGGGGATGACACAACTCATTCTATTGCTCACATTGGGAATGTGCCATTGGCTATGCAGGATGGCAAGATGAGGTACTTGGCTAATGTACTTCATGTGCCTAACATAACAAAGAATTTGGTCTTGGTTGTGCAGATGGTTCAGTAGGATTTGCAGGTATGCTTTAACCCCCCTGCTATGTTGAGGAATTTAACACTGAGGAATTTAACAATAAATATATCATTTGGTTACAAAGGGAAAATGCAAAAGAGTAGCAGAATGTTTAATTTAGATGTAAGCATGGCTGAGGTGAAAGCTGTTACGTTTGCACAAGGTACAGGTGTTGTGGGGCCAATATAGATATTTGGCATAAACATATTGGTCATGTGAATGAGCACGATTAAAGTCTATGCAGAATTCAAAATTTGTTATAAGTTGGCTAAAGTTTAAGGTGGATAGAATGCAAAAAGTATGTGGAGCATGTCAGTTTGGAAAGAAAACAAAGAATGTATTTCCGCATGATAGGAATGTAAGTAAGAGATAAGATGCACTTAGATGTATGGAAAGGGCCGACAAAGATGGCATCAATGGGAGGATGTCCTTAATATGTATCTTTCATTGATAGACCCACACCAGGAAAGTGTGGTTCTATTTCATGAAAAAGAAAAGTGAAGTGTTTACTCACTTTCAGAATGTTGGCTGAAAAGCAAATAGGTTTTGCTTGTTAAGTGCCTAAGGTCAGATGGAGGGGAAGAGTACTTCTCCAATGAGTTCAGTGAGTACTTGAGAAAGCATGGAATTCAGAGGCAATTCACATGCAGGTACATTGTGTTGGGTTTTGTAGTTTGCCGCCCTTTATGTGTGTGTATGTATTTTTCCTAAATAACCCGCTTGAGCCTTTAGCTAAGCAGTGATGTTAGTACCTTTTAGGTAGATATTCTCTCCTGTGATTTAGGCCTTTAGTTTAGCCGAAGATAAGGCTCAACCAAGCCTATAAAAAGACCCTTGTACTTTCATTTTAGATTAATTGAAGAACTACTCATGCTAATCATTCTTGTGCTTTTACTCTCACACACTCACTTTGAGTCACTATTACACTCTACACAACCTTCTACTCCTACATACCATGTGAGATCCAAGTCTTCAACATGGTATTAGAGCCAAGTGCTCACCATAGGGTTCTTGTTGCACACTACTTCTATTGATGGTGTAAGCATGTCTACTTGATGTTATCGTGTCTACCTGATGTTATCGTCACCAAACTCTATGTAGTGTCATGACGTCTATCTCCTACAGACTACACCTCTGGCCCTTTGCTCTACGTCAAAATTACATGTGAGCTCCACCCTTTATGCAACTACTCTGGCCCTGCACCTTGTGCTGCATGCTGTGTGTGCCATTATCTGCCATTCACCTATAGCTTCATCAACTGGCCCTGCACCTTGTGCTGCATGCTGTGTGTGCCATTATCTACCATTCACCTATAGCTTCATCAATGCATTGAGCTGTCTTTGCACATATAGTCACTTAAGCATACACCTACTGGTCTCATCATCGTTGCCCATCTACTGTGTGCACATTACTGTCTAGTTCACTTGTACTTGCTGCATATCAAAGCTCGCCAACTTTGTCAAATTTCTCGGTCGGGTTTACTTTCTTAGCCAGGTTGACTTTTTTGGCCAGGTTGACTTTTTTGGCTAGGTTTACTTTTACGTAATCCGAATGAAAAATCAGTTCACGGAATCCGAACGTAGAATCAACTGATGGAATCTAAATGTTAAATAAGTTGGTGGAATCCGAATGGTGAATTAGTTGTCTGAGTCAGCTATGTCAGAGACACCAAGTTGGAGTCAACTGTTGGAGTTAACTGTCTGAATCAGTTGATGGAATCCTATTGGAGTCAGCTGCCTGAAACAACTTTCTAAATTAGATGTTAGAATTAGCTATCGGAGTTAGCTGTCAGAGTCCATCATATCCATTAAGCACTCATGGATTATTTCAAAGCTTTGGAAAAGCTTCTTTCTCTTGAAAAGTTCTCTCAAACAAATTTCCCTACTTGGCAGAACAAAGATAAAACTTCTTCTCATGCGAGATGGGGTCTGGGGGATTATCAAAGGAAATGAAGAAGAACCTCAAGGCACACCATCATCACCTACGGTAAAGTCCTAGAACAAGCATAAGGACAAGGCACTTGCTCACATTGGGCTTGGTCTTGTAGATAATGTTATCCTTATCATCTTGATTTAGACAAAATAGCAAAAGAGGTATGGGATAAGCTTGAGAATCTATTTGGTAACAAAATTAATAATTCTAAAGTTTTTCTTAAGAAAAAATACTACAATCTGAAAATGAAAGAGTATCAAACTCTTCAAGGACATCTTAGCAACATCTGCTCCTGCAAAACAACTTGGTGCATTAAATGCACATCTTGATGAGGACGACAAGAAAGCTCAGTTGTTCTCTAGCTTAGAAGAAATCAAGAAGTACAAAGAAACACTTTCTTCACTTTGAGTGTCATGTGAAATGCCATACAAAAGTATGGTAGCTACCCTCATTGACGAAGACATGAGACTTCAAGAAGCGCTTGATTTAGAGAAATCTTTCCTCTCTAAAACCACTTTTCCAAAGAGCAAGGGAAAAGGCAAGGCCATAAAATGCACATTTTTTAGTAGAAAGCTTGGTCATACACAGAGGACAGATGCTTTAAGAAGATGGCACAAAAATAGGAAAAGGACTAGGCCGACTTGGTTGTAGAGGAAGATGAAATTTTTGAAGATGTTTCAGAAGCTTCCACATCCGCAACATAGAAGGACTCGACCTTCGATGATGAGGATGAGTATGCCTTGTAATTTCCCCTTCATCTATATTTTTTTAGTTCAGGTCAATAATGGGTTCTTTGCCCAGGTAGTCCACCCAAAATGTGTATTTCTTTGTTAACCTGTGTGTTTCAACTATGATGTCAAACTACTCTATGTATAGAGTAAGGGGGGGCTAGTTCTAGGACGTGAGGGATTTCATGTGTGGTCAAGCTCCTATCAGGCCTGACGTGAGAGTTTCAGGTGTTGGCACACACTGTGATCTTTTGTATCACGTGTACAATCATAAGCCCAAATCATCATGAATATGAAGGCTACCCACATAACACCTCGCTGACTTTGAAGGGGGATTTGTTGGGTTTCGTAGTCTGCCTTGTATCTACCCTTTATGCATGCATCTGCCATGAGGAGACATTTGCCCCATTGCTAAGATGACAATGTAAGAGCTGTTATTATAGTGGCTGCGCTAAAAGGCTAGATTTTACATCAGATGGATGTATAGTATACATTTTTGCATGGTGAGTTCAAAGAAGTATATTTGGAATAGCCACCTGGTTAATGAGAATTTGAGTCACCCAGATTATGCGTGCTGGGTATGTAAAGCCTTGTATGACTTGAAGTGAACATCAAGAACATGGCATGATAAGATTGCATAGTATCTTAGCACTATTGGATTTCATATGGCAGATGCTGGTCATTTACTTTATGTGCAAAAGAGTGATAAGGATTGTGAGGTCATCGCTATCTATGTGGATGACTTGATTGTTGGGGGTGACAATGAAGAGGAAGGTGAGAATGCAAAGAGTCTCCTCAAGAAGAAGTTTGTCATGAAGGATTTGGATGAGATGAGATACTTTCTTAGCATTGAGGTCATCATTCAGGACACCTGAGAGCATATGGCTATTAATGAGAGTATACATTGGACATGTTGTCCAAATATGGTATGGTTGGTGGTTGTAAGCCCATTTCTATATCGTTAGATCATAATGGCAAGCTAAGTGCAAATGCAGATGAGAGTTGGAGAATGCCACTATGTAGTACAAGAAGATAATGGGTAGCTTGATTTGCATGATGATCACCAAGCTAGACATGAACTATATAGGTGGGTTGGAGAGTCAGTTTATGCAGGTTCGTGGAAAGCCACATTTGGATAGTGTGAGGCTCATTAGGGAAAATGTGGACTCATTTTTGGGCCCTCTAAGAAAGCCAAGTCATCATTCTATTACGAAAAGGGGGATCATGGATGACTCTATCCATAGTACCTCAAAACTATATCATGTAGCATATCATTGGAAAGATCTTGATGAGAGGATTCTAACGCACCAATCTGCGACAAATTTTGAGTTTTTATGCTCAAGTTATGGCCTTTGCACCAAAAAGTAACCTCAAAAAAGTTTTGTACGGAAGCCTCACTCTCATTGGTCCTTATGGAATATTCCCTAGAATCTCAAAGAGCTTAAAAGGCCCAAAAGTGAGTCCAAATTTTCCCTAATGCATACTATGTTACATGAGGTCTAGAGTGGATTATGGACTCTTTTATGGGCTGGTATACAGCTACCATTAGGCAAAATTTGGACTAAAAAAGGACTATCTAAGAAATGCCATGTCAGCCTTTTCTAGAAAAATGGGATGATGGCTAAATTTTTGCAAATCAAATCAAATGTTTTCGGAGATTGTAGATTAAGAATCTACTCTTCAAGATCTTTCCAATAATATATAGCATGATGGGCAATTTTTCATATTCAAGAAGTTCCCAAATTGGTGATGACATGGCACTATACTTGGAGTCTTGGAGATGGAGTTGAGCTTGAGGGGGAGTGTTGACATGGAGTTTAGCGTGAGGGGGATTGTTGAGATGTCAAGCTTATCATGAGCTGACACTCATGTAATACTTGGGTGACTCATTCCACCTTTACAACACTGGTGCATTTGACGAATCTTCGTTAGTGATTCTATAGCTAACCTACACCTACCTACCTAGTCCACCAACAACCGAGTTATGGCATACTTATATTGCCAGCTCATTAATTTAGCGTGTTCACATAATGTACTGCTTGTACATTGTACTCTACTTATCTTAATAGGCCTCCTTTGAGAGCAACAAGAAGAAGAAGATTTCAACCTTCCATCTTTGTGTGTGTCTTATCCATTGTTGTGTGAGTATATATGTGCTTGCAACAAGAGCTGAAACTCTCTCTCCTCCCCCAATCTTTTCACAAGGCAACACATGTCACTTCTGCAATGTTCCTATTTGTTGTGGAGTGTACCTGCATGCGGGATGTCTCTTGATTTCTTCCTTTCTCAAGGAATCATTGAACTCATTGGAGAAATACTCTCTCCCATGCAAGAAACTAGGATTGGCCACTCAAGGCATGGAGTGACAACATGGGTGTGGGTCACCATCTTAACATCTCAAGAGAGAGAAGTTAACCATGGAAGCTTAGAGATCCAAAGAGTAAGTGTACTCATGAAAATGTATATGATAAAAAAGGTACAATGCCTAATATAGCCCAAGTTCCTCCCCCCCCCCCCCCAAAGTACACATGTAAATGACCCTAAGCCCAAGTGCCTAGGCCCCATTCCCCATGTGCATGTGCAACCAAATCTACTTCATTACATCCCACCATTGCATCTAGGCATTTGAGTTGCATACTTTTTTCCTTCTTAAAGGCTTTAAATATCTAAAAGCAAGCAGACATCTCACTTTTCTCCTTCATAGAATAAACCCACACTTTTCAAGTGAGCAGACACCTCACTTTTCTCCTTCATAAAATAAACCCACACTTTCCCAGTGTTATCATCAAATGTAACATAATATCTACAACATGCAATTGTTGTAGTCTTGGTGGTCAATCCCTATATATCCGGATGTATAACATATAATGGCCTTGTATTTATGTACTTTTCATGCAGGAAAGCATGTTTGGCCTGCTTACCAATTTGACATACTGCATACCATCAATGTTAAACTCTGGCAAACCTGTAAATAATATTTTGGGTATATGGAGATAGCATTTGCATGCATGCATGCAATGCTAAATGTATGGGTGAGTGAGAACATCTCGCTTTAGAGGGGGTGTTGAAATATGTAAGATCGATTTATGTGTGCAAGAAAGCACTCTAAAATTGATAGATAATATGAATGGTGAGCGTCACATAAAAGAATGTGGAAAAAGAATTGCCACGTGACATGATGATGTGTAAAGAAGATTAGGCTAGAGGCTATCTATATTAGAAGCCTTTCATTGTATGGTGTAATAAGATGCATATGCAATAGAGCATTGTTGAGGCTCTTTCTCTCTAGCCATGGAGTTCTTGGTGTGGTTTTACCCATTTTTGTTATCATGCTTAATCTATGCACTCCACCATGATTAATCCCATATTAGGAATCTTAGCATGGTATCAGAGCTAGGATGGGCTCTTGATCATGGTGGTGAATATCTATGTATAATAGCCTTGGTGAGAGTTCATTTGATTAAGCATATTGTATGATTTTGCATCTTTTATTATGAAAAATTTGAGCACACTCATTATCATTAGTATTGCATTTGGAGAGAGATTATGCTGTTGGTGATTGGAGAGATCATAAAGCTGCCTACAAAGCTGAGAATGGAGGTTTCAACAATATGAAGACCTTTGGAGTCTACATTGTCAAAAGGAAGCTACCAAGGAGACAATGGTGTCTCATAGATAAGGTTGGTTTTGAAGTTTTGACTCAAAGTTTTTGGTTTGAGCATGAGAGAATGCTCAATGTAAAGAAAGGTTGCTGATTTATGGGATGAGAGGATCTCATGGTTCTTTGCAAATGGACAAGAGCACGGTTCTTTGTTCAAGTAGTGGACAGGTGGTGGTTATGGGTGGAGAATGTAGTCCATAGAGCTCACTGAAAGAGGTGGAGCTTGGTACTTTACTCATGGGACATGGCTGAAGTTTGGTGGAGGCCATTGAAGGCTTTTATAATTAATTTTTCACTTTGGTTTCTTGAGAGAAACTTGTGAAGAAGCACCCTTGAAGGTTCAACATACAAAGAAGAGAGCATGTAAGATTATGGAGTTCATTTGGGAGCCCAAGGTAGTCATGATAATGGCTACATAAACCTCAAGAGGGAGGTTAAATGGGTGAGGCAAAGAGAGGAGCTCGCTTGGGAGCTTATTACAACCATATTGATAGTTGTGTAAACCTCAAGGAGGAGTTGCAAGTTAACAACAATGTTGTAATAGCATGCAAGAAGCTGGTATAAAGAAGCCTTAAGCACAAAAAGAAGGGCAACTTAGCTAAAGCCATAGCAATGGTGAAATCAAAGTAGCCATGGTGATGGCTACAAACTAGTTACAAGGACACTAATGATTGGCTCAAAAGTCTCAAACAAGGTGCATCACATAGATTTTAGATAAAGCAAGTGGGCTAATGTGGGAAGCTTGCTGAAAGGAGTAGCAATAGAGAATCTTACTTGAGAGAAATCAAAGCAAGAGGACTGTAAGTAAAGAGCTACAGAGAAGAACCAGTAGAGTGCAAGAGCCGGATATTATGGTGGTATATAGGTGAAAAAAATGTTGCCCGTGAGGGCAAGCACAGCAGCAGCAAGAGTGGTTGTAGAGTAAAGGCCAAGCTGCAATGGAAGCTTAGGCAGCCTGCTAAGGCAACTTTACATGGCCGCCTATGGTGGCGGGGCTGCTGTGGCGCACTGACCTGCTATGACACGAAAGAGAGAGTGCTGAATCGGTAGTTAGCAGTGGTAAGCATGTCGATGGAGACATGGTGGTGAGACGAAGAATTGAGGCCCTTCATTAGCAAAAGTAGCTACTAGGGCGGCAATGTGCTCATCGTCAACAAGCAGAGGCAGCTGTAGCCTGTAGAGAGAAAGGTAGCATGTAGAAAAAAGTTGCAGTAATGATAACAAAGCAGTCAGCAAAGCAGAGCTGAGTCTAACATCACCATTGAAGCTCACAGAAATCTCCAAGAAGAAGGAGACATGGGTCCCAAACCTGTTAAAGGGGAGTAAAACACGTAGAGGGATTGATGCCAGGTGCAAGTGACAGTATTTGGA
Organism: Cibotium barometz; assembly: GCF_041138505.1. Taxonomy (NCBI): domain Eukaryota; kingdom Viridiplantae; phylum Streptophyta; class Polypodiopsida; order Cyatheales; family Cibotiaceae; genus Cibotium; species Cibotium barometz. The sequence continues at coordinate 30,524,492 of NC_141083.1, forward strand.
ACATTAACTTTGAAGTAACAGTTTTTTTAAGGATAAGCCCAACCCTTAGTCATTTAAAAGGTCCATCTACACACTAGGTCCTTCATCTTGAAGCTTGTTCACATGGTGTGAACCCAAGTTGCAATTCTTCTAAAAAAGGTATGGCCACACACATGGGTACCCTGCTTGGCTATGGCCAAAAGCAGAATTGTAATTCTTGAACAATGTATATCACACACACAAAAGCTTGTGTCACCCCTGAAATAGCGGGAAAATATAAGCTTCTTTACAAAGTTGCAGATAAATTCTCACATTGGGTTCGCTATCCAGCTTTGGCCAAAATGCTTTGTAATCTTTCACCCAAGATATGAGCTTTCATTGCTTGAGCTACACTGGAGCTCAAAAGGTATACATTGCATGTGTGGTGTAAACCTCGATGCTTAGGATCTGAGATGGTATGAGAGCAGTTGGGCTCATCACACTAGTGTGCTGCCCGAGCATTGTGTGATGCTCAAAGTGCGGAAAAGGAAAATGATCCTTCTTCATCTTATTGTTCAACTACTAGTAGTCCACACAGATGTGAATCTTTTTGGTCTTTTTAGGGACTATCACAAATAGGTGAAACCCTCATTAACTCACTTTAGTAAGCTTAATTCCCATATGTGATCTCTTTCGTTTTGTAGAACCCCACTTTCTTCTTTAATATTTAGATGTAACCCTCATTTAGGGATATAGCTCATGTAAATGCTCCTATACTACCTAGGTGATAGCTTCCACACTTATGCGCTTGATATGCTACCAGTGGGATGACAAGTTGTGTGACATCCACCTTGGAGTACTAGAGTTATGGCATAGTTATAACATCGGCTCATATAGTCCAGTTCACACTATGAACCATTGTATGTTATTATAGGAGAGTATTTTCCTTATAGTATGTACTCTTATCTTTTTAGTTGTATGGTTGTAGAGAAGAGAAGAAGATAGAAGAAAATTCAACCATCCATCTCTCTCTTGTGTCTTGCTCTCTCTTGTGTGTGTGTGTTTGTCTACAAGGAACTCAAGCTCTCTCACTCTCCCCCGCATACTCTTTATGGTATCAAATCCTGGTTCAAGATAAGGAGTTGAGCGACAAGTAAGTGGTACATGGGTAAGAGCATCATTATCTCTTTTCCTTCTTGTTTAGGTATGACACCCCTTGGGTAGCTTTGGGAGCTACACATCTATGATCAAGGAGCTGTTCGTCGCGGGCGTGGAGGTGCTTGTAAGGTGCGTAGTACTTTGTATTAATACTTTGCGACCCAAATCACATTTTGGATACGTTTCGATCTTCGTTTAGTCATTATTGCAAGGTGTTTTTGGGCAATTTTGAGAAGTTTAGTTGAGAACTATCTCTGCCCGAAACTGGTTATTACAGTATAGTAGTGCATTCTGGGACTATATAGTGTTTGCTTATGTATTGTTCATGATCTTGACATTGCTTATGTATTTTTCATAATCTTGACATCCAAATCAACAATATATATAATTACATAAACAATGTCAAGATCATAAATCTATCCCATCTTGTAATATATCCATTTATGTTACTTCATTAATCTCTATATCTAATGGAAGCTCAATAAAAAGATGCGGTTCCATATCCATATCAGTATCATTATCCAATAAAGCATGGTCATGATCGATAGGTCACTCATAATCTTATTTGGATTGATGTTTCTCATGATCTTGATCGGCCTCCTCTAAATTGTTTTCTTCATTTTCATCATCGTCTTCTTCTAATGAGTTAACTTGAGGTAGTAGATGTGGCCTCAACATCTTGATCTTGAACGATATGTCTAAATGAGGGGAACTTGTATAACATACCACCACTTTGGATCGATTTGATCGACATGAAACACAATCTAAAATCATAAAGCAAAGGGGTCACACTTTCATTATACTATATTATGATTTACCGGTGATTGGTTGGGTTACTAACCTATTGATAGTGTTGAGGTAGTGTTAAGGTAGTATGAAAGTATCTTTCTCATCATTTAAAAACTTGGTTGAATCAATTTGAAAAAACCCATTTGGATGTTTCTTCATGGTTGCTTGAGCACCTCTATATATCACCTTGAACAATTTGACATCAAAGATGAATAGACTAAATTCTCTAAACCCAACCTCAAGAATATCTTGAATAGTTCCACAATACTCTAGATTGTCCTCTATGACATTGGTATAAGGTCTACTAGCTCAACTTTCTTGCTTAAAAGTTGCGATCAAATCATAATCAAATGTGTTTCTTTTAGAATCCACATGATCCATACAAAAGTACCTTCCCTATGACCATATTGCATTATATAGTTTGTACTAACATTAAACAAAAGCATGATATTCAAATTTTAAAGCTAGGAAGTTCAAGTATGTACGTGAGTACTTTGGAACCCGGGATAGTCATGCATCGTCCAAAGGAAAACTCCTTTCACCTCCATATCATGCCTATTTATTGGCCTTGAGACATCATGCACTTTGATACCTTACCATAGTATCTCAAGCTCCTCAATTAAAGGCTTGAGGTACACATCCATGTTCACCAGCTTATACTTGCTTGGTACAGAGAGCAAGCATGATATGACCTTTCTTGACCGCCACCCATGGAGAGAGGTTGTAATTCACTAATACAATAGGTCAAGTCAACCATAATGTAGACTTGAATTAAAATGGATTAACACCATCCATGCCTAAGCCAAGATGTAAGTGACGAGGCTCATATTTAAACTTTGGCCATTGATGCTCCACATGTTGTTATGCCAGTGAATCAACTTGCGATCCTCATGATGCCATTAATTGAGCAATGAGTTGCATGCCATCGATTGAGAAATGAGTTGCATGCCATGTTATGAGTTCTGCAATCCCCTTACATTTAAACTTGTGTTGGATGCGAGGAATGATAGGAAAGTGTCCCAACACCTTTTGGGTTATTTTGTCTCCTTGCAAATCATCTCTATATTTGATCTCTCCACATTGTAGACATTGTGTTGCATCTCTATTAACCCCTATATTTAGCATGCAATCATTGAGATATGCGTGTATTTTTGTATAATCCATACCTAGCATAGAGAGCAATTTACGAGACCCATCTTGTGAGTCCGACAATAGATTTTGAGGGAGAAGAATCTTCTTGAGAAGCCTACAGCATAACATAAGAAATCATATATCAAAAAATCCATATGTCAAAAAATCTACAAAGAGAGTATAAAACAAAAGACATTTTTCTATTTAAGAGAATATATTGATTGGATCTTACCTAAGAAGACTTGTAACACTTGCATCACTCCATCCATAAGTTGTTTGAAAGTTTAATAGACTACAAACATCCCTTATACAAAGGGGTGTTTGTATGAGGGATTGTAGACTACAAACATCCCTCATGCAAAGGGGTGTTTGTGTCTTTATGAAATGTTTGCTCCTTTGGTGACATTGGAGCTTGATCTCCATCATCTAGTGACCTCCCGTTCAAAGAAATCATTCACCATGTCTTCCATGATGATGAGATCATCTTCCTCCTCGTGTGGCAATTGTGGAGGCATATCATTCATTGGTTGGAGAAGATGATTCTCAACCATGATTTCCCTATGAAGCCTTGCTACCTTTTGTAATCTACCCGATGTCATGGAATGGTGTGGCATATTGTGTAACACTCTCCTATGGTTCTCTTCCATGTCATCATCTATACTTGGTCGTGACAATGCCTTATGAAGATCATATGTACGGACATGATCAATTGTTTACGATGTTGTCATATATATTATCCCTTGCATCGATCACATATAAATCATATCTTCTCTCTCAACCATTCTTTAAAACCAATACCGTATATATTGTCCCTTGCATCGATCACATATACATCGTATCTTCTCTCTCAACCATGCTTTGAAACCAACATATAGCCCTTAATCACTATCAGACATCTGCAATCAAACCAACATATAGCCCTTAATCACTACTATTAGACATCTCCAATCAAACCAAAAGTGAATATATATTAGCATAAAAATACATATGATATCCAAAACTGCCAAGTGGAAAGTGGCCCAGGGTTTCACTGCCTAGCATCAAATTTTCACTGCTCAATAGTGAAATTTTGTTGCTAAGCAGCAAAACTAGCAATGATTTTTCTTTGCTCAATAGAGCGACCTGCAAAAGCGTGCTCTCGCCTAAATCTCTACGGCGTTTCTACCTACCCCTCAAAGCAGCACATGGCTTGGACAGTAATCGATTGATTGCAGCTCTTCCTCCCACCCATGTCACTTCAATCCCTTCCACCTCTTCCTCCCATCAAAGCTCATATTTTTCAAGGTATGTGCTATTATCTCCCTCTCCTATGCTCTCAAGCTTTCATGAAAAGCTTCATCCCCTTCTCCTTTACCCTCAAGCTTTCATGGAAAGCTTTTTCCATGCTTTGAGGTGAGATTTTCTCTTCCTTCCCCTCTCTTTCCTTTCTCTTTCTCCTGTCTCATTGCCTTGCCCTAACCACCCTAGCTTCTACATAGAGGTGCAAATATAGAGCTTTGATGGAGAGCTCTCCACCATCAAAGCTCTCAATTAGGATTTCTATTTAGAAGCAAGGGTTAGGGTTTCATAAACCACAAGATTTCTATTAAGTTCATATTAGGGTTAGGGTTAAGGAGACTCACCTTGTTTTTCTCCTCTTCCCCTTCTCCTCTTTCACTTCTCCTCTTGCTTTCTCATATGTTAAAAGGTGGTATACTTTTTAACTTTTATTTTGTTGGTATTTTGCAGGCTTATTCAAGTCCACACAACATTGTTGAGCTAGAGCTCACTCCTTTCTCTTATGCTTTTAGGGCTTTTGTATGCATAGGATTTTTAGGGTTTTATGCTTTTAGGGTTTTGTAATTTTTTTTGGATTTTATGCTTTTAGGGTTAGCTTTCAATGCATGCATAGAGCTCTTTATGCATGCATTGAGAGCATAATATATGCATAAGTTTGCATAGGCTTTGTTCTTAACCCTAAGGATTAATAGAGTACATAATGATATTCATTAAATGTGTTGCTAATCACTTGTTTAATTTTATGTTTTGTAGGTCTTGCACTAATCCTCTTCTTCAGCTTGACAATAAAGAGGTAAGCCCTCTTTTTCAACATTTATTGCACCCTTGGGTGCCGGGTTTAGGTAGCTTATGCATAAATCTTGCATAAGCTTACATGCTTTATGTATAAAGCTTGAATAAAGCTTTGTGCATAGGCTTTATGCCAAAAGCTTGCATAAAGCTTATGCATAGGCTTAATGCATAAGTTTTATGAATAAAGCTTATGCATAGGCTCTATGCATAAAGTTAATGCATAGGATTTATGTGTAGGCTTTATACGTAGGACTTATTATGCAAGATTTATGCATAAAACTTGAATAAGCTTTATGCGTAAGCTTGCAATCGGCTTTATGCATAAAGATTTATGTGTATGCTTTATGCCTTCTTTTTCTATGTTTATTTCACTTTTGGGTGCCAGGTTTAGGTTTAGCTTATGCATAAAGCTTGCATAAGATTGCATGCTTTATGCTCAAAGCTTGCATAAGCTTTATGCGTAGGATTTATGTATAAACTAGATGCGGGCTTTATTCATAGGCTTTATGCATAAAGATATGCAAGCTTTATACGTAGGCTTTATGCATAAAGCTTGCATAGGATTTATGCATAAAGCTTTAGGATTTATGCATAAAGATTTATGCTTAGGCTTTATATATAAAGCTTATACATAGGCTCTATGCATAAAGCTTATGCACAGGCTTTATACATAAAGCCTATGCATAAAGCTTATGTATAAGATTAAATATGCATAAATTCTTTATGCATAGATATTTATGAATGTTTTATGCTTTGAGAAATTGACTCTTATGCATGTATTTTTTTGGGATATATGTATAGGTAATGCCGATCGACCCTACTAAGGACTCAGATGTGTGAACCTACTCAACATAATCAACCAACGTTGGGAAGAAGGCATGGATATAGTTTTCACATACACAGGTATGTTTTGTGAACCCTTTTCACAAACATAGTATTTAGATTTTGTATATTATATGCCCTCTTTATTCATTTTATAAGTCTATTCATGCATCCTTATATGGAAGCCAACATACTAGCAGGCCAATCTACTCCATATGGCCAGTCGTCTCCATGGGGACAACCTACTTTATTGATAGGCCTAGGTCCAAGTGGTGCATTCCCATCATGCTATGGTTGTGATATGCCTACACCACCAACGTTGACTAGATCCACCTCCACTTCCTCACATCCAGCTTCACCATGACATAGTACTAGGAGTTTGGGAGGTCTACTAGATGTAGTAGCACGGGGGGGCGGGGGGGATGCAAGGTGCTTTTAATTTGGTAAAAGTAGCCCACCCCAATGGTGGGGGGATTTATCATCCGCTCATTTTGAGCCACCCTCGAGGAGAGCCATGCCATAGTTTGATCCACAAAGCCTACCATATAACATAGATGCCGATGGGACACTCGTGATGGATGATAGAGGGAAGAAAGTCATTAATAGGATGCATGTACTTATAAACTTGAAGTTCACAAACTCCTTTAAGAAGTGAAAATCACAAGATGAGCTATCAAAACAATACGTTCTTGATGTGCTAAAAAATAAGAGGGAGGTTGTTGAGCATGACCCAACAAAAGAAGAGTATGTTTATGGGTATAGAGCCCCCTGTCCGTAATTGTGGGCTTGGATGCATACATGAGGTGTGCATTTAAACAAGTCCATTATGGAGACTCAAGTTGACAAGGTAAGTAACACATAGGCCCTTCTCTTATCTATATGTTGTGTTTTATTATTTTATAGTTACCTTACTCTTGTTTGCATGTATGTAGGATAAAGAGGAAGAGGAAGAGGAAGATTTAGCCTATGAACATGAGTGAAGTAGGCAAAGATGAAGATGAAATAGCCAAAGAAATTGAAGGTGAAGATTTAGACTATGAACGTGAGTGAAGTAGGCAAAGAAATTGAAGGTGAAGATGAGCTAAAGGAATCTAACAAAGATTTTGATTCGCCACCCCTTCCTTGCTTCATTTTGTATATGGCTAAAAGCCTTACCAACAATTGAGTAAAATAAATAACATTTTGTTCACTTCATCCTTTCCAGTTTTACTTTAATTTTTAACTTTTACTATCTTTATCTAAAAAAAAAGCTGAGACAGACTGGGAACGTTGGGACAGACTAGGGAGTCTTGGGATGACTCCCAGTTTGCCCCCCCAGATTTTTTCAAATGCACAAGATCGTTGCTTGGCAGTGAAAACATACAAAATATTGCTGCCGCTGCGAGCAACAAAATATCACTACTAAGTAGCCAAATATCATTGCTATTTTTATGCTGAGCAGCAATCCCATTATAGCAAAAATAGTAGCATTTCTAGTAGTGAAATAAGCATGACATCTCTGTGCCCTTGTAGTTATAAAAGCATTTCTATTTTTGGTGCTAGACCCTCATTTTGCTGCTAGACCCTCATTTTGTTGCTAGACCCTCATTTCTATTTTTGCTGCTAGACCCTCATTTCTATTTTTGCTGCTAGACCCTCATTTTGTTGTAGTGTAAAGGCATTTAAGGACTGGAACCAGGGTGCAAAGTCATATATTTTCTTTCAATCAGTGTCACAAACACAATGATAGGACACAGATAAGATGCCAACACTCTAGTAATTACATGGCATAACTTGGTGCAGATATTCTAGACCGACACAAAGGTAAGTAAACTATAGCTAAAACAAGAGCTACATACTATGAAGAAGAATATTATGATTATCATTGAGTATGATTTAAATATTAAGGAAAATATTGAATCTATTAGGTCTATCAATGTATCGGTGGAAAATGATGATTTAGTGTGCATCTATCTGAATGGACTCCATAAAGAGTACAAGCTATTCAAGACCTCCATTACAATTAAGGAGAATGTTTCCAACTTTTGAGACTTAGTATCTATGCTGATTATAGAAGAAAAGTGTCTATCATTGAGTATGATTTAAATATTAAGGGCATTATTGAATCTCTTGGGTCTATCAATGTATCGGTGGAAGATGATGATTTAGTGAGCATCTATTTGAATGGACTTTGAAAAGAGTATAAGCTCTTCAAGACCTCCATTACAATTAGGGAGAATGTTCCCAACTTTCGAGACTTAGTGCCTATGCTGATCATAGAAGAAAAGTCTTTGTGGGTGAGGACTCTTCTTCATAAAGCAAGAACACATTAGAATATACATTCTACTCCAAGTTAATTAGATGCAAAGATAGAGGTCATGTTCAAGGCCAAGGTGGTGGCCAAAACAAAAACCAAAATTATGGACAACAATAGTCCAATGATTTTCTAGTAGTACAACAATCATACATAGGTGGAAGAGGCCAATCTCGAGGCAAGAGGATCTAGAGGGGCCAAGGTGGTTGGCAAAGAAATCAAAGTAAAAATAACATAAAGTGCTATTATTACAGCAAAGCACAGCACATGGAAAAGGATTGCTTTAAAAAGCAGAATGAGATTAAAAGTGGAAAGTTGTAAATAAGGTAACTATACATCATCAAGTAAACATGGTGGTGATGTGACAGAAGTGAGCAGATGTTTGTGATGTAGCACATGCTTAATTCCACAATAGGAGATGTGTCAATATTTAAAGATATACGGTATGTGGATTCTAGAACCTCTAACCACATGACCAGTCATGGTGGTGAATGGTTTAGACATGTAAAAAATGAAAAAACTAGGTTATGTAGAAATAGGTGATGATACTGTGTATCCCATTGCGCATGTTGGTAAAGTGCCATTGTCTTTACAGGATTGAAAGGCAGATAAATAAATCTTCATTGGTTATACTTCGGAGCAAAAAGGTTATAGATGTTATAGCCCTACTACTCGTGAGATACAAGTAAGTAAATATGTTGGCTTTGATGAGATGAGTAGCTAGTATGCACTAATGAAGGCAACATAAGATGTCGATGTAAGAAGTATTGATGCTGCACCACATGTAGAGCAACAATCATAGGTTCTTAGGACATAGAGAGTCCTCTAACAATGGATCTAGTGTTAGTCCATGGTCAAGTAGGTTGAGAATATAGGTACACATGTATCACACAAAGGGAAGGAACACACAAAGGTACATCAACCTTTTGTGCCTGATCTTAGCAAGTCACTCATACATGGATGATGACTCTAGTGTCCCTGAGTAGAGTCTTAATGAAGATCTTGGCATTCCATGTGTGGTTACCCTTGGTGTAAGAGAACCAGGGATATTTTAAGGACACTTGGCAGTGATCCAGGTGTACACAAGTCTATGAGGGTCAAGTACCTTGTTGATAGGTTGAGATATGATGGATATACATCCCATCATTATGCTTATAAGCATGGTTAAAGCAATACAAGAGTGGATCCCACTTGTTTTGAGAAGGCACTTAGAAATAAAAAATGGAAAGATGCCATAGATGAGGAGATGGCAACATTGGATGCAAATGCAACATGGAGTAATTGGATGTAAGTAGGTGTATAAGGCCAAGCATAACATAGATGGATCAATGAGTAGGTATAAGGCAAGATTGGTTGCTAAGGACTATGTGCAAACCTATAGCATTGACTATGAGGAGACATTTAGACCGGTTGCAAGAATGGTAGTCGTGAGAGCTATCATTGCTATGGCTACAAAAAAGGGTTGGTCTTTACATCAAATGATATCAAGAATCCCTTATTGCATGGTGATTTGCAAGGAGAAGTATACTTGATGTAGCCACTTGGTGAGAGTGATGCATAACTAGATTTTGTGTGTAGGTTACACAAAGCCCTATATGGCTTGAAGCAAGCACCCATAGCATGGTCAAACAAGATCGGGGAGTATATTGTTACCATTGGATTTTAGATATCCAATATAGATTTTTTCCTTTATGTAAAAAAGAAAGATAGAGGGATTATGCTATTAGTCATTTATGTGGATGACTTAATTTCACTGGTGATAGTGATGCTAACATACATGATGTTAGGAGGCTTTTGAAGTAGAAGTTTGAGATGAAGGATTTGGGTGAGCTGTGGTATTTCAGGGGCATAGAGGTGGTGAGATCACCTCATGGAATTCTATTATTATAGAGACAATATGGCTCGGACATATTGTCCCAAAGTATGGTATGACAAGCTGTAAGTCTATTATAGTGTCGTCAGAGTAGAACACAAAGCTTTCCATAGATACAGGTGAGCTTGGACAAAGCTTGGACCCCGCTACATACATGCACATAATGGGTAGCTTGATCTACATGACCATTACTAGGCCAAGCTGGATCTACATGTATATAAGACATTTGATGAAATATGAAAAATCAGGTAATGCATGTACTTCTTCATCAGAGCATATACCATGGCTAACTCCTCTCTTTCATTGGTTAGGTAGTTATGTTTAGTGTCATTAAGTTGATGGCTAGCAAAGTCACAAGGAATTCCATGTTGTGCTCCTATGGCATTGATAACACCCAACCAATAGTAAATGCTGAAGCGTTGATATACACATAAAAAATTAGATCCCAATTGGGGGATCTCAGGATGGGTGCGCTTGCTAATGCCTTCTTCAACTTTTTTATGGCCATTGGCATTCATATGTCCATTCGAATATTCGAAGATAATCAACTACTTCTTGTACAAAGAATCTTTTATAAAACCACCCTACATGCCGCATGAGTCTTTGCACCCCCTAGTTGATAGGTGGTGGCGACTCTAAGTTCACTTGGATCTTGTTCTCATATGTGGAGATACCATTCTTGGACACGATGTGTCAAAGGATGACACATGTTTAACCTATAATTGACATTTGAGTAGGTTTAATGAGATATAGTAAAGTCACCATCTCTCAAAGATGAGCCAAAGCTGAGTAAGATAATGTTTCCACTTGGAGGGTCTATGTGCCACTCATGTGCCTAAAATCCGATCACCCTCACCCTATGTAAGGTGCAGCCATTGAAATCCTCTAAAGGGGGCTCTGATCTCCCTAATCTGCCATGGGGACCAATTAAAAAAGTAATCAAACCACAACCCTAAACCACAGCCCTCATCCGTGCCATGGACTGCCAAGAGAATATCATGCCCAGTAAACACGCCTAGCCACTGTGGGGGGGTCAGGGTCAAGGATAGGGGTCGAACTGTACTTGGGATTTATGTGATAAGCTATCTATTTGGATGGTCTCGCACCTTCGTGTAGGAGGGATGGTGTGTTTTACCAATTCCCTTCATGTCAGTGTATTTCTAATGGGACAATCCCATTAGTCTCATTTGAGTCTTGCTTCTCTCTCTCTCTCTCTCTCTCTCTCTCTCTCTCTCTCTCTCATGAGCTTGTGGTTGTATGCTTGCTTGTTTTTGTTGTATGCTTGCTTGTTGTGCTTTCATTCTTGATTTTTGGTGTGTGCTTGTAGGGATGGTGATGCTCTAGCTTCTCTCCTTCTCTCCCCTCTTATTGCTCTCTAACAAGTCCATCTTGCATGCATGTGTGGCATGAGGTGAAGGTTGAGCTTTCCATAGCTACCTCCTTCTTGGTCTCTACCTAGCTACTGAACCTCTACTTGGGTCCATAGACTCTATAATCATGAAGAAACACATGATTAGATAAGTGTGCTATTTAGTTTTTCACCATGAATAAGAAAGTTTAATTCAAGTAGAGGTGGAGTGAGCCCCTAGTGGCTTCACATCGAGGAGTACCCTCATTAGGGTTGAACACTGTTGCGAGTAAAATAGGTAATTGACGAGGACCCTCATTAGGGTTGAACACCGTTGCAAAGTAAAACAGGTAATTGACGAGGGTTACCTAAAAAGATACCCTCCCAAAATGTGTGAAATCTCAAAAATGGCTTAAAAATAGTTTTTTTAAAAACACATCTAGAATTCCATGTATAAATTTAAAAATTACATGAATTTTGCTATTTTTTTAAGATTGAGAACACGTGTGACCTTTGTAGATTTATAAATTACTGTTGTTTGTGACATAAAAATAAAATTGACTTACACAATGGCATGAGTATACACAACTTAAAGAAATATTGATCTTTTTCAAATAAAAATTTATTTTATAAATTTCATGAATGTAAGACACTTTTTTTAATAGACTTTCTTGGGACGAATTCTACCACCACTATGCATAAATATGACAAGCACTAAATTTTTTTTTGAATACATAACAATATAAGCTCCATAATTTATGAAAAATTATACAAACATTCTTGAGTCTATTTCTAGAACCAAATAGCAAAGCCTTTAGTATATACTTACCTTGATAGTTTGCATGGCATAATTATTTGCTCTATTATTTATAAGCAGATAGTGGGAATGATATACAACCAATGCTAAGAGTTTAAAGAGATCAACTTATAGGTGTGCAAAGGTATACTTCTATTCATATATATATATATATGTAGAAGACGATAAATATGGAGGCTCTGAGTAAACCTAGGCATGTTAAAAGAGCAGAAAATTGAAATATTTTTCGGCAGGACAATTTTAAAGGCAAAATCATATAGTCTATGGGTGTAAATTTCAACCCACGTAGGCATTTGTTTTCATGAAGGAAATTCTTGCTATGCAATATGGATAAGGGTGGCGGGAAGAAATTGTAGCCTATATCATGTACATATGTGGTGGTGGCAAAAATTCATAGTATGTATATGTTGATGTTTGATCCAGATAACCATTATCATAAACGTAGGTGATGGTATATCTACGAGTAGTGTAGGAATGAGCTGTAGCTCTACAATTATATAGAGTACATGTGACGGATGTTGAGAGATGGTTATAATTATTTGGAGGACATGCAAAGGATGCTGAGAGATGAAATCTTCGCTCGTGACATTGTCTTTGTGTACAAAGAGAAAATAGAGGAGCTTAGCGCTTCTTGAATGGTGGTAGAGAGGAGCTCGGAGATTTCACGATGATGGTAAATTCAAGGTCCCTATGCTGGAGAGCATACTACTTCACATAGGCATGGCAGAGTCCAAGCTCACATGCACCCTCTCCCCGACATAGATGGTCCCACCATGTGTATTTACTTATAGTTCTTCAACTTTAAAATTGAATTATAGAACAAAAATCAGGATTGGCAAATCAATCGACTTATGGCTTTCCAAATCAATGGAGCCTTGCACATCTGGATCAAAACTAATAGATTATAGGTCATCATGGATTATCTCAGCAGCTAGCTCTTCTACTATCATCAATTTTTGGCATCTACTATGTAGTGATATTATTTATGATATAAAGGTTACATGGATACATAGACAAGCATTTTTTTAAATGACCTCCTCTCAAATTTGTAGTCAAAGGTTGCGACCATGTGTCTTTTCCAGGTTCTTAGCCCTAAACCTATGTTCTACTTATATCACCTTATCCTAGGCATATTTTTTCTTTCATTCTATGATTTATAGGATTTTTTTATTTTTTTGATATTTTATTGGCTACTATCTACTGTTTGGAATGAGTTTTTACAAATTTATTGGTGATAAAAATAAAAATAATTCTCATAAAAAATGCAAAAATATTTCAAAGTTAAGAAAAATAGCCCCTTAAAAGTTGATGTTTTACATCAAAGTTGATGCAAAACATCAACTTTTCCATATAACTTGATGTTTTGCATCAAAGTTGATGCAAAACATCAACTCTATCACAAAACTTGATGTTTTGCATCAAGTTTGAGATACTCAGGAGAAGAAAGTTGGAGGATTAGGTGTCGATTTTCATGAACGGTCTGTTTTAGCAATTCCATTCTCACGTAAGCATTCTCATACGACCTATTCCACAAATTTAGAGTACTAATATGACTATATTTTGATGCCATATACAAACATCATAGAGCGATTTGTTGCATCAGCAAATCTCTCTGTAACGTCTACATATCGCATCGAAACATAGTCATGTTGGTACTCAAAGTTTGTGGAATAGGTTGTTTGAGCATGTCAACGCGAATGAAATTGCTAAAATCCAATCCTCCAACTTCTACAGAGCATCTGAAACTTGATGCAAAACATCAAGTTGTGTGAAAAAGTTGATGTTTTGATCAATCCGATGCAAAAAATTAACTTAGCCTAAAAGTTGATGTTTTGCATTGAGTTGATGCAAAATATCAACTTTTTCATAAAACTTGATGTTATCAAAGTTGATGCAAAACATCAAGTTTTGTGGAAAAGTTGATATTTTATATTGAGTTGATACAAAACATCAACTTCCACAAAACTTGATGTTTTGCAAAACATAAGTTTTGTGGGAAAGTTGATTTTTTGCATAACGTTGATGTGAAACATCAAGTTTTATAAAAAGTTGATATTTTGGGTAGAAAGTTGATGTTTTGCATATAACGTTGATGCTTTACATCAACGTGATGAAAAATATCAAATTTTCATAAAAGTTGATGTTTTGTATCAAGTTGATGAAAAACATCAACTCTTAGCTGAGAAGTTCTTACTCATCAGCAGTAGTAAGTTGGCCACAAATGTTGTAGCTAAAACATCCTTATCATGTGTGATAACCAGTAGGATTCAAACCCAAGTTCCTGCCTGATATTTTATAAAAACTATTTTGGAAAGTATAAACTTTTATTTCTTAAAGTGCTTTTTAAACTCATTTAATAATTAAAATTACCATTTTAATTCCCTTTTTGTCACATCAAGGACACATCTTCTTTAAAAATGAGTGTATAATTAGTTTTCAAAATTAGATAACTTTTAAATAGCCTATTCATGATATTTCAAAATTCATATATACATAATGAACTCTATTAAAAAAAGTATATATTATTAATTAAGAAATTGTGACACTCAAGAGCTTCAAAATGGATTTTAATACTACTCTCATCAAGAGCCAAAATAGGGTTTTATAATTAAGATAATAATTGTATTAAGATAATGATTTTGTAATATAATCATATAGTTGTACTCTGTAGCATATCTTCAATCATGCTAACATGGCAGATGACCCAAGGAGTCTAAGCTTCAAGTGTAAACATAGAAGAAGAAAATTTATTTGTGGATAGTGAAGAAGAGGATGCCTCATCTACCTTCTCACGGAAAGGTACATCAAATAGTGATGGTGTTGGTATAGATAACAATGATTATGAGGAACCATAATTATGCCATAAGCTATATGTTTAGAAAATAGCTTCTTTTTACAGTTGTATCATTTTTTTTTTGGATTGAAGATGGAAATAATAAACATTATCTCTATTTTGGCATGTTTTTTGAAAACTTATTGTTAGATTTTCAATTATAATCTCAAAAAGTAAGCAAAACGAAGTCTTTTTTTTTTCATGTCTATTTTTGTAAGAAACGTGTAAAGTACCTAAAATATTATCATTTTTTTTGGCAATGTTGTATGCATGCGTAGACCACTTTTTAAAAAGAGGTAAAAAACTGAACTTTTTTGATGGAATCTTTGAAAGATGCCAAATGTTTCTCGTTTTTAGGAAATATTATATATTTTGTCCGCACAATAGTGTTGTTGGCTAAGTGAAACTCTTTGGACTTAACCCTTGCATGTTGTATCCCTTATTTTCTCTCTCTCTCTCTCTCTCTCTCTCTCTCTCTCTGTGCAAGGTAGTATGTTAGGTTTAACATCTTTGGTGCCACTCGAGGGAATGCATTTAGCTTAGGGTCCTCCACTTGGTTCATTTGCTAGAATCCTTGTTTGGCTTGGTTGGAGTGTAAATCCACCGGTTGGTTGCTTGATTTGCAGCTTGTTTTTGTTTGTTGATGGTGATTCCATGGAGCATTGAAGGTTGATCAAGCATTGGAGCATTGAGATCTTCACCGACGAGTGTGCGGGAGAAGCAAGTAAGTGCTGAAACATTTCCCTTGACATTCATGCAAATATTTGATTTCTTGTTCTTTTCTCATCAAGTTTGCACCTCAGTTTAATTAACAAATTAATCTTAATTAGTTAGTTTTCATTAAGCATTGTAGGCATCGATAGATAGCTTGCGAGGACGACTAGCTCTATCTCTTTATTGAATTAAAAATTTTAAAAATTAGTGGGAAGATACTTGAATTAGTAGAAATCCAAAACTAGGCGGAAATCACATTCTGCAAAAGCAGTTCTAAGAAGCGAACGGCCGTTCCTTTCACAGGCCATGGTTGTGGCACTTTTTCCATGCCCGTTTCCTTCTCACACACTAGCCAAATCTAGGAAGATCTCCATCCTTAAATGTGGCAGTTTACATTAAAAATAGAATAATTACATTAAATGGGCATAAAGAGCATTCAATTGCATTCAACCAAGTGGGTACAACTAAATTTATTAGGGAATATAGTGGGTTGCTGTTAGACTTGCTTAATTAAATTCTTTGAAATCCCTTGAAAAATCTTAGAAGTCGTTGAATCTGGCAGTGCCACGATTGTTCCATCTTTGCCACGGCCGTTCCTTCTATGCCATGGCCGTTCCTTCCCAAAGGGTATGCTCGTTCCAAGGTCTTCATTTCAATTACCACATCCGTGTCTTGTTTGCCACGCGTGTGCCATTTCCATTTGCCCCTGCATCAAAAAGCGTACGACTGTTCCACTTGGTCCACGCCTGTACCACTTGTTTTGTTTGAAGCATACGCCTGTGTGTGGCAACATTGCTTACGACCATACTAACCATCTCCTCTTAAGTGTATGCCCGTGGGGCAAGCTTGCCATGCCCATACCTTCCATCTGCCATGCCCATGCCTTCTCCATTTTAAACCACATACCCATTCCTTTGTGAAGCCACGCCCGTGTGCTTTAGAAAGCGAATGCCCATGCCATCTTCCCTCTGAGAAGCATATGCTCGTTCCCTTCATCCTGAGAAAGCGTATGCCTGTACTGCCTAAAGTGTATGACTGTACCATTTCCACAAAAAAGAAGACTTTCCACAGGGGGTTCTGTACAGCAGTTCCACATTTCCATGCACCTACACTTGGGTAAATTGGTTCAAAATAACCCTCTTTTTGATAACATGAACTCTCTCGAGGCTCCCTTGCTTATAAGGTTAGAACCATCGGTCAATACCGTGTGGAGTCAGATGGTGCTCTTATTTGATAGCACCAACAAAAACAAAGACCACCCTAGTACGTGACGAGAAATTCTTGGCCTCCTCGAGAGAGATAGGAGAGCCTG
This sequence comes from Cibotium barometz, assembly GCF_041138505.1. Classification (NCBI taxonomy): domain Eukaryota; kingdom Viridiplantae; phylum Streptophyta; class Polypodiopsida; order Cyatheales; family Cibotiaceae; genus Cibotium; species Cibotium barometz. Next base: position 30,541,610 of record NC_141083.1, read on the forward strand.
AACCTCAGTGCATGGACAGACCACCTATCCAAGAGAAAGCTCCTACCTCTCCCACACATTCACAAAGAAGACTTGCTTTGAGGCTCCACAATTTTATCTTAGGAAACACACAGTCGGAAGAACCACAACCTAGAGTGAGAGGTATGGACTATCCACAAGAAAGTGAGCCCACGCCGTCTCTAGATCCTAGAGTGGAAGTAGAGCAGAGAGTAAAAGCCATCAGACCCAGACGTGAACCACTAGTCTAGAGAGCCATGCCTGTTTCAGGAGTGACTAAAGACCTATATAAAACCTAGGGCCACAAGTCCATCTTCTTAAAGAGACTAGAAACATCATACCAAAGAGAAAGGGTCTACCCAGGTCCATCACATCAACCTAGTCCACCTGTATATACCAGTAGTACCCACCACCACAAGGAGCCATGCCTGTTTCAGGAGTGACTAAAGATCTATATAAAACCTAGGGCCACAGGTCCATCTTCTTAAAGAGACTAGAAACATCATACCAAAGAGAAAGGGTCTACCCAGGTCCATCACATCAACCTAGTCCACCTGTATATACCAGTAGTACCCACCACCACAAGGAGCATACCCTGGGTACCACATGGGACCACAAGGGGCACAATCTAACCCACCTATGAGACAAGAGACTCAAATGGTATGCTCTCTATCCTCTAGTGCCTATTGGAGGTTGATGTTGGCGATGGTGGCATTGTAAAGAGCTTCCTGGCTCTATTGCTCTTGGGCCTTCGAGCAACATTTGTTGTTGTGTCATGGTTGTCAGTTCCTACTGCCCCCAGCACCAGTGCAGCCTACACCTGCACCAAGATTAGAGTGGAACAAACCCGCAAGCATCTCAAAGCTTATCACTAAATTTATGGATCTGGAGATCCCATCCCACATTTGGAGATGTTTAATCAAATTTGTGAAGCCTTTGGTCACGTAGAAGATCAAGTAAGGTGAGTGCCTTCGGTCTCACCCTCGATGGTAAAGCAGGCCAATGGTTTAGGTCCTTGAAAGTTGAGGACAAGGCCACTTTTGAAGCCTTGAAAGAGGCTTTCAAGGTAGGATATTCTTGCTAAGGCACTAGATGGACTTCGGTGGAGTAGTTGCACAATGTCAGACAAAGGGATGGTGAAACCATCCAAGATTATATCAATACAGTGAGGTATCTCCATTCTCACTGCAGTGCCAGAGATAAGTTCTTTAATGAAAGACTAATAGAGAGATTATTGGAAGGTTTGGATGGCATACCCTTGCATAATTCATTAAATGCCATGGCCCATACCTCCTTCGAGAAATTTTGTAGGAGTGCCATGGACTTTGAAGGCAATTTCAAGGAAAAATGTTCCCGCCGCCGCGAATTTCATGAGGGCACATCTAAAGCCTCTTTTCAAGACCACTAGTACAAAATATGATGGAAAGAGCAAAGAGTCCACAAGTGGACAACAAGTTGAGCGGTTGGCCGCTGCATTAATGCAGCAGATGACCCAACATTGGAGAACCGGCCAGGGTCGGGTCGGTCAACCCCATCTCTATCCAAAGAGGGAGCTTGTATGGTGCCCGATTTGTCGAGCAAACCACACCAGAAAAAAGTGTCCACATTTGCGACCATGTCCCAATTTCTACTACACATATTGCCAAAGATGGGGCAATCACGAAGTTACAAACTGCTATTAGTAGAGGGTTGCTCAGGCCCGTGCTCTACCTCAGGCTTTGCAAACCCACCAAGGCAACCCCGCTGGCCTTGCCAACACCTACTCGATAAAATGCGCCTCAACCAGGCCAATACGTGGCCCAAAGAGGAATCCTTAGGGTACCGAAAATGCCCTTACCACCCCCAGTTCTCCAACCTCAACCTCTATTTCCAAGAATCACACCAGTGCATCAGCTAACCCTGATGGAAATTTTCAAAGAAGGGGAGGAGGGGAAAATCCCATAAAATCATAATTATGAAACCCTTGAGCCAATGAGTCCACCCTCTCAAATTATAAGCCACTATATGATGGAGGGAGACCAAATGTACCCAATGTACTTAGCCGCCCCACCAATGCCAAGGGCTAGAGACATGAATACGATTGTAAAATGACCACCTATGTTGTAAGATTCCTCCCCGACCCCTCAAGATGTCTAGTTTCTTCCCTTGTAATCAACCTTTTCAGAATAATAAAAGATCTTGTTTCTACCTGTTTTGGCTTAGAGAGAGAAAATGTTTTAGAGAGAGGTAACTCAATTTTTAGATATCTTTGGATGGAAAAATATCCTTTCTTATTAAACTAAATTTCCCTGAAAAAATAGAAGTTTAAAAAGAATTTCCTAAGGTGCATTAGTAATAAATTATAATCCACTTAAAAGGCCTTAGCCTAAGGGTCTAGATTTTTTAAAAATTTTGGATTAAGGTTCTGAGGGACCAATTAGATTAATCCAATTGTAGGGAGGAGATAAATTGAAGGAATAAAGAAAAACCCCCCAAAAATGAGTAAATACTCACATAAGATGAAGAGTGGACTAAGATCCAAGGAAAATAGTTAAAAAACTGATTTTTGACACCTCAAAATGGGGATTCCCCCTCATGAAGGAGGCACCTTTTTTCTCATCATTTCTTTCCATTTTAAATCAATAAAATGAGATATTTCATCTCTCCTCTCTCCTAATTCAAGTCTAGTTCCAAAAAGTAAGCTAAATTGACACAAAAATAGTCAAAAATTGACCAAACTGATCTGGAAAATTCTAGAATCAATTTGCTTGGTTTGAGGTTCACTTTTTCCTATAAATAGAAGCCTCCCCCTTTGTAAAAGCTTAATAGTGTTTATGCACTGCTACTCTACTCCTTCCCAGAGCTAAAAACATTGAATTCACTTGTTTTGACTAATTCCTCTACAAAGAAATGGTGGCCACTCTTGATCCAAACAAGAGTAGAACCCTCAATCCCTCAAGCCAAAGGAAAGCTCACAAAACTCCATGAAAGTTATTAATTCTACTTTTTTATAATTCTAATCTATGGTTTTCTGAATTCTTTGCTTTTTAATGTGATTATGGATTATTGTAAGCCTTGATGAAAAGGCTTCCCCCTTCTCTTCATTACGAATTTCAGCCTTTCTTTATCCTAAAATGAGTAACAAATAAATTGAGTTAAACTTTTCCTATTGATTACTCTTTAGAAGTGAAAAATTGATTAAATTAGAGTGCTTTATTTCATCTTAGGATAAATTTTAAAGTAAATTTAGAATGTAACAATTGAGAAATGGTCAGCCATATAAAGGAGGTTATGGTAAAATTTTCTTAAATTTTGTGGAAATAAGTTTTATCTTTATGTTATTCAAAAAGAATAATCCCCATCGTTTGTGAATTCTAAAAGAAATTCTTTTTATTTTAAAAGTGTTATTCCTATTTTATGCATAAATAGATGTATAAAAGGATTTTCTTTTATTATAAAAGTGTTATTTTCAATAGATTCAATTTCTATGCATAGAAAGATGCATATTGGAAATTTTTTTATTATAAAAGTGTTATTTTCATTAGATTCAATTTCTATGCATAGAAAGATGCATATTGAAAATTTTTTTATTATAAAAGTGTTATTTTCATTAGATTCAATTTCTATGCATAGAAAGATGCATATTGGAATTTGTTTTTATTATAAAAGTGTTATTTTCATTAGATTCAATTTCTATGCATAGAAAGATGTATATTGTAAATTTTTTTATTATAAAAGTGTTATTTTCATTAGATTTAATTTCTATGCATAGAAAGATGCATATTGAAAATCTTTTTATTTTAAAAGTGTTATTCCTATTAAATTGATGTTATGCATAAATAGATGCATAAAGAATTTTTATGCATCTATTAAATTTCTATTAAATTGATGTTATGCATAAAGAATTTTTATATCAAAATTAGATTCTCTTTAATTCTATGTTTAATTTCCATGAATATTTGATAAATGAATAAGTAAATACTCTGAGAGGAAAAATTCTATCGTTTCATATTCACTTGGTTAAAGAAAAAATTCAGGAAATCTCTCGAAGTCAAAATATTCAGATAAATGATTAATTTATTTCTCATCGAAATTCGTGATTAATTTAGAAATCAGGTAAGTGAATATTCAATGAATGAAATTCAGTAAATTAGTAATTGAAATATCACCCATCCTCAACGAATGAGTCCATGGTTCTTTTATCTGGATCTGTTGGTTGATCTTGTTGATCTTCAACGAAGATTTCATTTTGATATGTGAATATTGCCGAGTAATATAATCTAGGAACCATCGAAAAGACCCATGAGTGGACAGGTGGTGAGCATTCTGGTTGCCAATGATGCCATAGGTACACTGAGGAAGGAATGATTGGAAATTAGAATTCAACCGAAAATTTTTTGGAGGATTATGATTAGTGACTATGATTTCATTAAATGATTGTTTTAAAGACAGCTGAATCTTTGAAAAAGGCAATTTCATATTGGGTGTGTAAGTGGTGTGACTAGTTTTAAGTTTGTATGAATATCTGGCTAGGGGGCTTGGGAACTCTTTTCCCTGGTACCCGGGACAAAACCTAACCAAATTCCTAATTGGATCCCATCACTACAAAGAGCAAAGAGTCCACAAGTGGACAACAAGTTGAGCGGTTGGCCGCTGCATTAATGCAGCAGATGACCCAACATTGGAGAACCGGCCAGGGTCGGGTCGGTCAACCCCATCTCTATCCAAAGAGGGAGCTTGTATGGTGCCCGATTTGTCGAGCAAACCACACCAGAAAAAAGTGTCCACATTTGCGACCATGTCCCAATTTCTACTACACATATTGCCAAAGATGGGGCAATCACGAAGTTACAAACTGCTATTAGTAGAGGGTTGCTCAGGCCCGTGCTCTACCTCAGGCCTTGCAAACCCAAGGCAACCCTGCTGGCCTTGCCAACACCTACTCGATAAAATGCACCTCAACCAGGCCAATACGTGGCCCAAAGAGGAATCCTTAGGGTACCGAAAATGCCCTTACCACCCCCAGTTCTCCAACCTCAACCTCTATTTCCAAGAATCACACCAGTGCATCAACTAACCCTGATGGAAATTTTCAAAGAAGGGGAGGAGGGAAAAATACCATAAAATCATAATTATGAAACCCTTGAGCCAATGAGTCCACCCTCTCAAATTATAAGCCACTATATGATGGAGGGAGACCAAATGTACCCAATGTACTTAGCCGCCCCACCAATGCCAAGGGCTAGAGACATGAATACGATTGTAAAATGACCACCTATGTTGTAAGATTCCTCCCCGACCCCTTAAGATGTCTAGTTTCTTCCCCTGTAATCAACCTTTTCAGAATAATAAAAGATCTTGTTTCTACCTGTTTTGACTTAGAGAGAGAAAATGTTTTAGAGAGAGGTAACTCAATTTTTAGATATCTTTGGATGGAAAAATATCCTTTCTTATTAAACTAAATTTCCCTGAAAAAATAGAAGTTTAAAAAGAATTTCCTAAGGTGCATTAGTAATAAATTATAATCCACTTAAAAGGCCTTAGCCTAAGGGTCTAGATTTTTTAAAAATTTTGGATTAAGGTTCTGAGGGACTAATTAGATTAATCCAATTGTAGGGAGGAGATAAATTGAAGGAATAAAGAAAAACCCCCCAAAAATGAGTAAATACTCACATAAGATGAAGAGTGGACTAAGGTCCAAGGAAAATAGTTAAAAAACTGATTTTTGACACCTCAAAATGGGGATTCCCCCTCATGAAGGAGGCACCTTTTTTCTCATCATTTCTTTCCATTTTAAATCAATAAAATGAGATATTTCATCTCTCCTCTCTCCTAATTCAGGTCTAGTTCCAAAAAGTAAGCTAAATTGACACAAAAATAGTCAAAAATTGACCAAACTGATCTGGAAAATTCTAGAATCAATTTGCTTGGTTTGAGGTTCACTTTTTCCTATAAATAGAAGCCTCCCCCTTTGTAAAAGCTTAATAGTGTTTATGCACTGCTACTCTACTCCTTCCCAGAGCTAAAAACATTGAATTCACTTGTTTTGACTAATTCCTCTACAAAGAAATGGTGGCCACTCTTGATCCAAACAAGAGTAGAACCCTCAATCCCTCAAGCCAAAGGAAAGCTCACAAAACTCCATGAAAGTTATTAATTCTACTTTTTTATAATTCTAATCTATGGTTTTCTGAATTCTTTGCTTTTTAATGTGATTATGGATTATTGTAAGCCTTGATGAAAAGGCTTCCCCCTTCTCTTCATTACGAATTTCAGCCTTTCTTTATCCTAAAATGAGTAACAAATAAATTGAGTTAAACTTTTCCTATTGATTACTCTTTAGAAGTGAAAAATTGATTAAATTAGAGTGCTTTATTTCATCTTAGGATAAATTTTAAAGTAAATTTAGAATGTAACAATTGAGAAATGGTCAGCCATATAAAGGAGGTTATGGTAAAATTTTCTTAAATTTTGTGGAAATAAGTTTTATCTTTATGTTATTCAAAAAGAATAATCCCCATCGTTTGTGAATTCTAAAAGAAATTCTTTTTATTTTAAAAGTGTTATTCCTATTTTATGCATAAATAGATGTATAAAAGGATTTTCTTTTATTATAAAAGTGTTATTTTCAATAGATTCAATTTCTATGCATAGAAAGATGCATATTGGAAATTTTTTTATTATAAAAGTGTTATTTTCATTAGATTCAATTTCTATGCATAGAAAGATGCATATTGAAAATTTTTTTATTATAAAAGTGTTATTTTCATTAGATTCAATTTCTATGCATAGAAAGATGCATATTGGAATTTTTTTTTATTATAAAAGTGTTATTTTCATTAGATTCAATTTCTATGCATAGAAAGATATATATTGTAAATTTTTTTATTATAAAAGTGTTATTTTCATTAGATTAAATTTCTATGGAGAGAAAGATGCATATTGGATTTTTTTTATAAAAGTGTTATTTTCATTAGATTTAATTTCTATGCATAGAAAGATGCATATTGAAAATCTTTTTATTTTAAAAGTGTTATTCCTATTAAATTGATGTTATGCATAAATAGATGCATAAAGAATTTTTATGCATCTATTAAATTTCTATTAAATTGATGTTATGCATAAAGAATTTTTATATCAAAATTAGATTCTCTTTAATTCTATGTTTAATTTCCATGAATATTTGATAAATGAATAAGTAAATACTCTGAGAGGGAAAATTCTATCGTTTCATATTCACTTGGTTAAAGAAAAAATTCAGGAAATCTCTCGAAGTCAAAATATTCAGATAAATGATTAATTTATTTCTCATCGAAATTCGTGATTAATTTAGAAATTAGGTAAGTGAATATTCAATGAATGAAATTCAGTAAATTAGTAATTGAAATATCACCCATCCTCAACGAATGAGTCCATGGTTCTTTTATCTGGATCTGTTGGTTGATCTTGTTGATCTGCAATGAAGATTTCATTTTGATATGTGAATATTGCCGAGTAATATAATCTAGGAACCATCGAAAAGACCCATGAGTGGACAGGTGGTGAGCATTCTGGTTGCCAATGATGCCATAGGTACACTGAGGAAGGAATGATTGGAAATTAGAATTCAATCGAAAATTTTTTGGAGGATTATGATTAGTGACTATGATTTCATTAAATGATTGTTTTAAAGACAGCTGAATCTTTGAAAAAGGCAATTTCATATGGGTGTGTAAGTGGTGTGACTAGTTTTAAGTTTGTATGAATATCTGGCTAGGGGGCTTGGGAACTCTTTTCCCTGGTACCCGGGACAAAACCTAACCAAATTCCTAATTGGATCCCATCACTACAGTGGTTGGGCAGTTGGCTAACCCATGGGACTGGATGGGGTTAGGCTGGAATGATGGATCCCTAAATTGAGACTCAATTATGTTATGGTACGATAGATGAAGTAAATCCCAGACAAAAATTGTTCTATGGAAAAGAATCAACGGCTGTGCCTCAATGAGGAAAAAAGCGTTGGTCTCTATGATCCAAGGGCAATCTTTCCCTGATTTGACTATGGGGCTTATGGGTTCGGTCAGATCAGTTCAATTAGTTATAAGACTTTTTGACTACGTTAGAAAAACTTATCTTGGAGGAATCGCTCATGCTTTTCGGGCAATGGGAAGTTTTTCTCGGTTCGATTTTGGAAGAACCGATGGATCCGGATATCCGTGGGCGAGGCCCCGAGGTGAGGGACCCTGGCCTGCGCAAGAAGTGCTACTTTCGCTGCTGCTAGTGACCCTGCATTCGTTGCGCGGTGGGGAGAAGGACCTTATATATGTAGTGTTAGATACCTATAAAATTTACTTATGTTATTATAATTCACAAGTTTAGGCATGTCCATCCTCAACTTAAGTAATTATCTCACACACCCTTTCTTCATTTTACCATGTTCTCTCTCTCTCTCTCTCTCTCTCTCTACATATATATATATATATATATATATGTATGTATATATATACATATAGATATACATATATACATATACATATATGTGTATATATATGTACATATATGTACATATATGTATATATATATATATATATATATGTATATATATATATATACACACACACACACACATATATGTATATATGTATATACATATATATATATATATATATGTATACATATATATATACATATATATATGTATACATACATATATATATATATATATATGTATACATACATATATATATATATCTCTTTATCTATCTCTCTCTCATTAAGATAAAATCATACATACTATAAACTTTACACCTTAAACCCTAAACCCTAAACTCTAAACCGTAGACCTTAAACCCAACCCTAGAACCTAGACCCTAAACCCTAAACTCTAGACCCTAGACTTTATACCCTAGACCCTAGACCGTACACCCTATATCCCAAAAACTAAACCCTAAATCCTAAACCTAAACCCTAAAACCCTAAATCCTATACCCCAAATCCTAGATCCTAAACCCTAAACCCTAGACCCTAGACCCTAGACCCATAGACCATAGACCATAGACCATAGACCATAGACCCTAAACCCTAAACTCCATACCCTAGACCTAAAACCCTGTTCTATGGAAAAGAATCAACGGCTGTGCCTCTCAATGAGGAAAAAGCGTTGGTCTCTATGATCCAAGTGCAATCTTTCCATGATCTGACTATGGGACTTATGGGTTTGGTCAGATCAGTTCAATTAGTTAAGACTTTTTGACTACGTTAGAAAAAAATTATCATGGAGGAGTCGCCGTGCTTTCCGGGCAATGGGAAGTTGTTTCAGGTTCGATTTTGGAAGAACCGATGGATTAGTCTCTTGTCTGGATATCCGTGGGCGAGGCCTCGAGTGAGGGACCCTGGCCCGCATAAGAAGTGCTACTTTCGCTGCTGCTAGCGACCCTGAATTCGTTGCGTGGTCAGGACAGGGACCTTAGAGTTGGTATCAGAGCAAATTTGGCTAAAGTGGATCAACTGAGAAGCTAGAAATGTCAAAAATTTATGAAGTAGCAGTAAGAGGTTGAAATTGTGTGGTAAATTCATACAAATTGTTATTCAGACTGAACTTCATAAATTGGTAATTGGGTCTTTAGATGGAAGTACCGCAACTATATGGAATCCGTGACTTGCTTGAGACTTAGACATGATGGTATTTACCTTATAATTCCAAGGACTGTGTGACTACCCGTATATACCGAGGGTATAGCTGCAGCTCTTTTACTGGTAATATATACGAGTAATATACGGGTCTTCAGATGGAAGTACCGCAACTATATGGAATCCGTGACTTGCTTGAGACTTAGACATGATGGTATTTACCTTATAATTCCAAGGACTGTGTGACTACTCGTATATACCGAGGGTATAGCTGCAGCTCTTTTACTGGAAGTACCGTAACTATATGGAATCCGTGACTTGCTTGAGACTTAGACATGATGGTATTTACCTTATAATTCCAAGGACTGTGTGACTACCCGTATATACCGAGGGTATAGCTGCAGCTCTTTTACTGGTAATATATACGAGTAAATCTAAGATCTTGAAATTATAAGCAAAAATGCTATCTAGATGATGAATTCGAATGTGGTTGATATGATTTTAAAATTTTGGTTGAGAACTGATGAGTTGATTTGGATTCTGATTGAAAAATGATGATTCTTGAATTTTGGCTCAATGAGGATGAATGGGACGAGTCCTTGTGATGATGTTCATAACTGGAATAACGATAATGACTTCAGCAAATCACTATGAGATTAGTGGATTGTGCTGACAAATTGCTGCTACTGTTAACACTTGACCCAGTGGATCAAGTTAAGGGATGACAAATTAAAAATCTGTATGATTGAAATCCCCATGGAGGACAGTTCAGATAGAAATTTCGGTCTAATGGACCATTATTGTGTTAGATGTTCTGAATGAATTGTTATCCGATAATGAGTTCTATATGAATATCTTTATCCCATGATTCTGTGAGGAACGGACCAATCTAAAGAACCCCAGAATCAGTTGAATCTAAAATCAAATTTGAATAATAAATAAAGGGACTTAACAAGAATTTTCATATTGATAGGAGCATGGATCGAGGTCGTCGTGGTAGAAATGATAACCCCCAACTCAACGAGGAAGAGACTGACTTGGATGTTTGTAAAACTCTTCATCGATCGGCCTGGACCTTTCAAGGGTAAAGGGGAAAACTTGGGTGAGGCTGTGAAAAAGTGGATCGAAGTAATGGAAGAGTACTTCGATGTCACCGGGTACAATGAGAAGAGCAAAATGGCTCTTGCAAGACTGAAGATAGTAGAAACAACCAGAGTGGCATGGAGAAACCACTGCAAGACAAACCGTCTGGATCGGAATACCCAGACATGGAATGATCTTAAAAATTACCTAAGGACGAGATTTTGTCCTCCTGGCTTTTTGGAAACAAAGATGAACGATTTCTTAGAGTTAACCCAGGGGAGCAGAACTATTGAATTATATCACCAAGCATTCGCTCTCCTCCTCAAATTCTCACTACTACTGCTGGGATGAAGAATAGCTGATGGCCTGGTTCATTCGTGTTGAGATATCGAGCTCATCCAGTGAGGCGGTGGACATTGATGACCCGCCTGGGGGATAGGCCCCACACTTACACCACTGGCATGGTTGGTGAGATCTTGGGTGATATGTGGCCAGTGGGATGATAGGCTGTGTGACAGCCATTCTAGAGACTGGCATAGTTATAGCGCCGGCTCATTTAGTCGGGTTCACACTATAGAGAACCCTTGTATGTATTTGGTTGAGTATCTTTTATATGGTGTGTTGAGTGTTGAGTGAAGAAGAAGAAGATTTTCAGCCTCTCACCTTGTGTGTTCTCTATTAGGGTTTTGTGAGTGTGTGTGCTTGCAAGAGCTCAAGCTCTCTTCCCCCCTGCATCTTTTCATGGTATCAGAGCCTGGTTTGTGCTAAGGACTGAGCTACAAGCAAGAGAACCACAGGAAGCGGTACGAGGGTAAGAGCTTCAACTACTCGTCCCTATTTGTGTTGGTGACTACACCCTTGTCAAGAGCTCTACGGGAGGCACCGACAAACGATCTCTGATTGAGGAGCTTTCTTCGTGGGAGTAAAGCTATAGGACAACTATTCTATCTTATCGGACTACATTTTCTGGGCCGAAAACGCGTTTCAGGCGCGTCTGGACCTCCGTTTTTCAGAAAGTAGGCGATTTCGAGCGCTACGGGTAAGTCATCGATTCTTTGCAGAACTTAGTTTTAAGAACTGCAGGAAGACGGATTGTCTGTGCAGACACTGTGGGTGCTGCAAACAGGTCAACAGTTGCCATTGGGTGTATGTATGCACATTGAAGTCACTGGTTGTAACATTTGAGAGTACTACAGTACCACTGTAGGAAATATAGCAACAGAGCAGGACAAACTAGAGTGCTATTTCTGGTAAAATTGTGTGTTTACCAAGATGTCAAATGATGGGATAACTCAGATTGTGGCTGAGAAGCTTGATAAGAATAACTTCCATGCTTGGAGGTTCAGGTTGACGAATTTCCTGATGGGAAAGGGCTATTGGTGGGACTACATAGAAGGTGAGCATGAAGAGGCACCGGAGATACCGGACATAAATCCGACTGCTGTCTGCAGATGTGAAAGAGTTTAAAGACTGGAACCAAGGAGCCAGGAAAGTTATGTATTGGCTCTCCATTAGTATACATGACACCATGATTGGGCACATTCAGGATGCCAAGTCCCCCAAGGAGGCGTGGGACACCTTGGTAAAGCTCTATGAAACAAATACCAAGGCACGTAAGATACAGTTGAAAATGAACGTTATACTGTGGAGAAAAAGAGCATGTCTGTGAACGACTATGCATTGAAGATAAAGGGTATTGTGGAATCCCTTGCATCTATTGGTGTGTCAGTAGATAATAAGGTGGAAGTCTGTCTACGTGGTCTCGGGCCATAATACAAGGCCATCAAGACGTCTATTCAGACTCGGGAAACATTCCCAACTTTACAGATTTGGTGTCTATGCTGATTATAGAAGAGAAGAGCTTGGGTGAAGACCAACAGTCTTCACAAAACAAAAATAGTTCAGAGCAACAGGCCTTCTACACAAGTTCAGGAAGAGGACGAGGTAGAGGAGGCCGTGGACGTGGTCAAGGAGGTGGCCGAACAGGTAATCAAAATTATGGCCAGCAGCAGACAGCAGAAGCAACAGTCCCAGAATACACAACAACAACAACAACACGCAGATGGAAGAGACAAATTCAGAGGTAGGGGGAGTCAAAGAGGCCGTGGAAATTGGCAAAGGCAGTATAGCGATGCACGTGAATGCTATTATTGTGGTAAGCCTAGACATGTGTGATGAGAAAACGTGGTGCTCATGCTAGATCAAGTGTGTGGAGAGGAGAGGGACTCACAAAATACAAGAAAGAACTCTTGCTTATTAAGTTGCTTATACATACAACTAGGCCTTGCTCTCATGCAAAATGCCTCATGGCCTCACCTTTAAATAGGTGAACAAGTGGACCTCAAGTCCATTCACACTCACACCCTTCTCTCACCCTTCTACTCAACCTTAGTCTCTTAATACCCCCCCTCAATACCAACTATGGAAGGATGGAATAGGTGGTATCGGACATAAGATGCCTTTATAACATTAGGCGTATAAGGCTTGAATATAGGTGTGGTTATCTAGGATTTACAAAAGTGTTCCTAGAGCCTTAGAGGCTATTACATTGATGCCATCTAAGTCTTTATTTGTTTGTCGATGAAGATGTACACCTCGATGATGGTGCTCCCCACCCTTTGTGTTTGCTTGGCTTCTTGTAGATGACATGGTTGAGACATACATGCCATTGCTTCCACCATATGCTTTCCACCTTGACCATTCTCACACAATGATCATGACAAGGCTGCCACCCTTGCTTAAATGGTTTGCTTTTAGATGGTCCTCCAACATGCTTTATGCTTCCTTGAATACCATATCTCCTCCATGAGTGATGAGGTAGATTTAAATGGGGAAGGGAAAGGGAGGGTCTTACCACTTGCCTTATGCATTAGTCAAGGGTAGTGTCTACTCCACAATTACAATAGCTTTTATGCATGTTAGTTACAAGATACCCTTAAGGTTTGAAGATTCAAGATTAGTGAAAGTGAGTAAATTGTTGAGGTAAATACTCAAACAAATAGGTTTTATCATCTTTGGCTTAAGAAGGAGAGGACATGGCTCATAATGTTGCCAATGCCTCTTACAAAAGTAATGCCAAAAAATGCTTAAAATCATGACAACCAATAAGGTAGAGCATTTAGGGATTCTATGCTCAACCTTACAACTCATCTTATATGATGAAAAATCAAAATATGCAGCGGAATGAAGTGCTTTGGGCTTGGGAAACGAGAGCATACGGCTTATGGCTTGCCTATGCCTCTTACAAACAAGGGCCTCAAGGGTAACACACATAAACATTGAAGATGAGTGTACATGTGCCCAACTTTAAGAACACTCAAAAATCTGAGTTTTATGATAAAAAACCATAATTCTTCAACCTCTTTAGCTTATGAGGTGAAGACAATTGATTCATGGTTGCACCATTCCTCTTTGGAAGAAGCGGTTGTTGATGAAGGCTTGAAATGTAGCACTTATGGTGTGTGCCCGGCCTCCATGTTGATGAAGAAGAGCCTCCGTAATGTAGATGACCTCCTCCTTTGATGATTAAGACCACCTTAGTGTTTAGCAACACTTTAGTTGATGATTAATATCACCATTTGTGTGTATAAAACACAATTAGTGCTAAAAAGCATATTTTTAGTGTAAAATAACACTTATTTTGGTGATTAACTCACCATTAGTGTTTAATAACACTATTAGTATTTAAAAACACTTTGCCTTTGCTGGATTAACAGAGTGATTAGTGTTAAACAACACAATTAGTGCTTAGAAGCACACTTTAATCACTTTGAAAGCTTAAAACTTGATGTCGGTGTTGAAGCTTGACGGGTATGAGGTTTATGGCTACCTCATGTAGATGGAAAACACTTCAAAATCAAGATTAGGACCAGCAATACTAATGCACTCTCACACTTGAGTGATTAGTGTAAGGGAGAGATGATTAGAGAGAGCAAAAACCCAAAAAACAAGCTTTAATGGAGAGCTTGAGGTAGAGGAAAAAAAATGCGCCTGATCTTTTGCTGATTTCCGGCGCTATGGTGCATGGCTAGAGCTCAAATCAGAGCTGTGAGTCCTCCATTCAATGGGCTACAATAGCCCTAAGAAGGCTTAGCTTATTGTGGCCTACAGCCTTTGTATGGCTGTACGGCCAGCGCATCAGGAGAAGACGGCACCGGCGGACTGCAGAGACAATGATGCGGTCGAGCGTGAAGCATTCACACAATTGACTGTACGACCAGCTGCGCCTGAGCCTCCTCTACATCTTTCATGAAGAAATCGGGGAGAGGTGAGCCCTCTACAAGCTTGTGGAAGGCCTCCAATGGCTGGGGGTTGAGCTCCACACAAGAAAGATGAGGAAAAAGTGGATATTTTTGACCTAATCTACACCACAAATGGTTCAAATCACCTAGGCTCTAGATACCATGATGAGAAAACATGGTGCTCATGCTAGATCAAGTGTGTGGAGAGGAGAGGGACTCACAAAATACAAGAAAGAACTCTTGCTTATTAAGTTGCTTATACATACAACTAGGCCTTGTTCTCATGCAAAATGCCTCATGGCCTCACCTCTAAATAGGTGAACAAGTGGACCTCAAGTCCATTCACACTCACACCCTTCTCTCACCCTTCTACTCAACCTTAGTCTCTTAATAATGTGTAGGCAGAATGTTATAAGAAGCAGGCTGACATGCAAAATGGGAAAGTGCAGCAAAACAACTATGCATCCTCAAGCAAAAATAATGAGCATAATGAAAGGTTGTTTGTTATGCAGCATGTCGTGAATGCCATGTCTGAAAATGTTGATGCAGCACAAAAAGTGATGTATGGTATGTGGATTCAGGTGCTTCGAACCACATGACAAGTCATGGGGAGTGGTTCAAGGAGATGAAAAACCCGGAAAGACCAGGTTTTGTGGAAATAGGGGATGACACTGCTCATCCAATTGCCCATGTTGGAGATGTGCCATTGTCTATGCAGGATGGCAAAGTGAAGTACCTTGCAGATGTACTTCACGTTCCTAACATAACAAAGAATCTGGTTTCAGTTGGCCAGATGATTGAGCAGGGTTTGCAGGTTCGATTTAACCCTGATGGTTGTTATGTTGAAGACTTTAAAGACAAGTGCAGGTTGGTTGCAAAAGGCAACAGAGTGGGCAGAATGTTTACGTTGAATGTAGACATGCCTGAAATGAGTGCTGCGATGTTTGCAAATGGTTCAGGAATTGTTGCAGACACAGACATTTGGCATAAAAGAATTGGACATGTGAATATGCAGCGAATGAAGTCTATGCAGACTAAAGGAATTGTGACAGGGCTGCCAAAGTTTAAAGTGGAAGGTATGCAGAGAATATGTGAAGCATGCCAATTTGGAAAGCAAACAAAGCATGTATTTCCACGTAATAGATATGTGAGCAGAAATGCACTAGATGTTGTGCATTTAGATGTATGGGGTCCTACGAAGACCATGTCTATGGGAGGCTACAGGTATTATGTGACATTCATTGATGGACCACATAAGGAAAGTGTGGGTATATTTCATGAAGGAGAAGAGTGAGGTGTTCACTCACTTTCAGAATTTCAGAGTTTTGGTTGAAAAGCAAACAGGGAAATATGTAAAGTGCCTAAGGTCAGATGGAGGGGGAGAGTACTTCTCCAATGAGTTCTCTGAATTTTTGAAGAAGAATGGTATTCGGAGACAGTTTACATGCAGATTCACTCCGCAGCAAAATGGAGTTGCTGAGCAGAAAAAACAGGCACATTGCTGAGATTGCGCGAGCATTGATGGAAGAGAAGAATATGCCGCATAGCTATTGGGCTGAGGCTGTATCTACAGTAGTAACGTATAATTAGATATTGATGAAACTTAGGACTTCAATGCACTTTGATATAATGTATCACTGATAAAAAAAGGTTTCATTGATTATGCATTAAAACAACCCAGTACCAACTCTCAATCACCACCCCCAAGAACCACCCTTTCTCTCTTTCCTCACGATCCTCTACACCCTAAATACATCACTAAAACTCTTAATATTTCTTAATCAATGCCATTTTAAACATAAACAAAGAAGAATACCTCACTAAAACGCTTGTTTTTGATGCATGGTTAAGAGAAATAGTGTTGCCAATGCTCTTATAAGATCAAAAATGTCATTTCCTCAGTAACCTTCAGCCAAATCTCTAAACCCTTTCCCTCATCTCTCTTATAATTACTAGCCCATAATTAAGCAAGATGTATAGAATTAGTAATAACTAGGCAAGAGACATAGATGGATAATGGTTTGAGGAGAAAGAAATCACGACAAGTGCAACCAATATCCAAGAACTCAACCCTCTCCCTCCACTTCTTTTCCACAGCTCCTTCTTGATTCAATGACCCTCATTCACATGAATTTTTAAAACTTCTTCACATTAACTTGTGTCCTTTCACATCTCTAATGTCTGGGTAGCCTCAAATTTGGTCATAATCACTCTTATTAGATATAAATGAGGTACTTATGCACACTTCTTCATCCCCTTGTGGATCTCATATCCCATCAAGGCCTCGCAACACATTTTCACCTCTAAGCGCTTTATTAATTTTGATGAAATTGGTAAAAAAATACATTAAAATAGCCCAAAAATGTGCTGAATGTCCTAAAAACATGGATAAATAACCAAAATGAATAAAATGAAAAATTATCTAAAACTTTCCTTTTTTGCTAAAAATTGTTAATTTTACTAACTTTTATCCCATAAATTATTACAAATAGCTAAAATAACCCAATTTACTAAAAAAGGCAAATTAAGCTCCAAAATTAGGAGTTAGCATCCTCCCCACACCTAATTGTGCAGCATCCTCCTGAGTAATTCATTACAAACTAGTTACTCTGCCTGTTTCTTCTTTTCTACATTCCTTCAACATCATCTCATTCCTCTTGATTGTTCCATTTGTACTTCTTCTTTAGCTCTATCAAACATAACTTCCACCAATAATGAGTTCACAAAAAACTTAACATTTAACACATAAATAAATATTTCTTTATTCATTCATTATTACTTCTGCTAATGATAGTTATAACTAAGCCACATCTACATACTGGCATGCTAAAAAGATAAACACTAAAACTATCTCTACTTGGAAACTAATACCAATCCACCCATGAACTAAAGTACTACTCAAAAATGTATAAACGTATGACCTAAGTCTTTAGCAAAATCTTCTAGGTAAATCTAATTGCACAACTAAAATTTTAATAATTTCTCTTCTTTCCCTTTTAATCATTTTTTTCTTGATATTTTAAAAGAACTAAATCTCCACCTCTTATAACAAACTGCTCCACTTCCTCCTTCACAATTTTTTCATTTTTTCAATCTCTATTTATTCTTTTTATTTTCCATGTAAGGTCCTACCCCAATCTCTCTTACTTCTTTTTCTTTTTCACATAAGGTCCTACCCCATGGATGTTGAAAATACAAGTGAATAGGGTGTGTGCGGGAACAAGCCCTTGGTTAGAGGCTGTAAAAGAGAATGAGTAAATGTGAAAGAACATGTGAAAAGGTGAGAAGAATCTACTTGGAGAGAATAAAGGGTAGCATGAGAAGATTTAGGAAGTGTGGAGATATTCTGGGAAAAGTGAAGAGGTGGAGAGAATCAGGGAAAAGAGGTGGAGTGAATCATGGAGAAATCAATGGGATTTGATGCTTGATGTAAACTCTATAAATTGAGGCATTGCCCTAATGAGAATTTGCTGGTTTTTGAGTATCCATGCCTACATTAATCTATTTGTTAATTATCAACTAATTACGTCTTAATTATTTGCTAATCAATTTGTTAATGATGTTGATTCTAGTGTTTGATCCACCATAGCTCATCACAATGCTCAAATTTCAACATGGTATCGGAGCCATGCTAATTTGTGAGCCCATTATCTTGCTGATTATTTTGCTAATTAGGATTAGTAGAAAATTATACTTTTCCCTCTTTTTTTCAACTAGCTTCTGTACCCCCAGCCAGTGGAGGAGTTCATTCTCCTTGCACAATTAAAATTAGCCCTAGTGCTTCTAACCATAGCTAGCCACCTCAATACTCTTCAAGCTCATCAACTCCTTGTAGCAAACCGCTGACGGATGCAACAGAAATTACGAATTTAGCAGGCGCCATTTTTCTGAAGGGGTTTTGAGATTTCTGCTTGCTCAATTCAAATGCCTCTAATTCCTCTTAGCCCAAGGTGTTTTCAAGCATGCTCTACAAGTTGGTGAAGTCAGAATTCAATTTCATCAAGTCTACAGTGAGATCCAAGCTCTTCATCAGATCTGCAGGTGACTTTGGTAAAACAAAGATTAAGCATTCAATATTTGGTCAAATCTTGTGTTTATTGGTTTAATCCTCTACTAGACTCATTGTTATTGATGTCTTTGAAAGCATTTAAGCTCATTTGAAGTCTAAGGCACCAGATCTGGACTCCCCGCATACTCTGTTTTTTGCACACAAAATAGTGGATTAATTTACTAATTAGTGATTAATCAGTGCTAATCACTGTATTTTGGTGCAATTGAGGGTTCAAAGTAACCATTAGGTATCTGATACACATCCCTATAACTTCAGATTACAATTCGGAGTTGGTTTGATACTCCAACCATCCCGTACAAATTGCTTACCCTTGATTTAATGTAATTTCTGGTAAAATTGTGCTGATAAAATTGTGATAATCATCATTTTGCATTTAACCCTTGTTTAATGCTTGTAAATCTCACTCAAATTCAAGATTATTCATAGCCAGAGTTGCATTTGGGAATGTGCATAAGAATGGATGTTATATGCATTATGTATTGGGCATATTACATCAGTGTAAAAATCGGATCAAGCACTGCCCTTGTCCAGAATAAGGCAAGAGGTAAGACCTCCCGCATAAATTTGGGTTTGCATTGCATAATGACACAAGATAAACAAAAAAATCCCAAAGGAACTGTCAGCAAAACATTGAAACATGTTGCTCACATGGAGCAAGAAGACCTGACGGACAAGCTCATGGCCCCAGCCATGAAAGAAGGAGAATATCTCTTTCCAAGAAGAGGATCCACACCAAGAAGATCTAAAGGAAGATATGGACACGAGAAGAGAAGCTGCCATAAGAAGACTGAAAGAAGACACGAACGCGTGGAGAGAAGCTGCCCCACGACAAGAAGACTGAGGAAAAGAGAAGATATGAGGCTCCAAAGAGTAAGGAGCCATGTGAAAATCTCTGAGAGAGAGAGAGAGAGAGAGACCCCACAACCCAATGTAACCTACCCCAACAAAGTAAAACCACCTCTGAGCCACTGATGATGTAGGCTAGGTGGTAGATGTATGTGTGAGCACTTTAGTCAAGGTCGTGGGTAACTATAGTAAGCCTTGGACACATAGAGAGAGAGAGTGTCAAGGACTATGAGTTTAGGGACTCGAGGCACTGGTCGCATGCTATCAAGTAAGAGAGAAACTTGATATAAGGTCAAGGTGTGCTAAGATAACTTGAGGGGAGGTGTGCTAGACATTAGTTGCACAGACTAAGTAAGGGGAGGCAAACTTGGTATAGGGTCTAGGTGTACTAGGATTATTCACTTGAGGGGAGGTGTTGAAAATACAAGTGAATAGGGTGTGTGCGGGAACAAGCCCTTGGTTAGAGGCTGTAAAAGAGAATGAGTAAATGTGAAAGAACCTGTGAAAAGGTGAGAAGAATCTACTGGGAGAGAATAAAGGGTAGCATGAGAAGATTTAGGAAGTGTGGAGATATTCTGGGAAGTGTGGAGATATTCTGGGAGATATTCTAGGAAAAGTGAAGAGGTGGAGAGAATCAGGGAAAAGAGGTGGAGTGAATCATGGAGAAATCAGTGGGATTTGATGCTTGATGTAAACTCTATAAATTGAGGCATTGCCCTAATGAGAATTTGCTGGTTTTTGAGTATCCATGCCTACATTAATCTATTTGTTAATTATCCACTAATTACATCTTAATTATTTGCTAATCACTTTGTGAATAATGTTGATTCTAGTGTTTGATCCACCATAGCTCATCACAATGCTCAAATTTCAACAATGGAAACCAAAGCATTGGTCCAAAGCCCCATTACGGAAGTAGAGGAATCTACTAGGATCTCATAGGGCAATAGTGATCTTCTTACATTTTTTCTTTATTTCCATATCTCATAGGGTCCCACCCCACGAAAATTAAAGCATTGTCCCAAAGGAAAATCTCCCCAAGAACCTACGAAGTATCTTCATGGCAATGGTTATCTTCTTATGATTCTCATTTTTTTTATTTTTCCTTCTTTCTTAAAAAAAAAAACAATCTTCAAAACCTAGTTCTGGCATTAGAACATAATCTATGAACCATTCACATAAAAGGTAGTGTAAATATCTTGGCATACTCTCTTGACATATCTAAAATATAGACCAAGCAAAAAATGTCACTAATACTAGCCCCTAATAAAGGTCAAGCCTTAAAACCTATCTAACAAGTAAACTAGCATGGAGTATGAGTCAAGCCTTAAAACCTATCTAACAAGTAAACTAGCATGGAGTATGAGTCAATTATGACTTTTCATATAGACCAAGCAAAAAATGTCACTAATACTAGCCCCTAATAAAGGTCAAGCCTTAAAACCTATCTAACAAGTAAACTAGCATGGAGTATGAGTCAAGCCTTAAAACCTATCTAACAAGTAAACTAATAAAGGTCAAGCCTTAAAACCTATCTAACAAGTAAACTACCATGGAGTATGAGTCAATTATGACTTTTCATATGCACATTTACATCACTAACACATATATTCTTATTCATTCTTCCACACATATGCATAATCATTTCCTTCACTCACTAACTCTTTCAATTAAACTCCGCACATCCTTTAACTAGTCTAACTAATAGTTTTCTTTTAAATGCATTGATATAAAAGAACAACATAATTAAAATTAAGGTTCGAATACACTTGATCAAGCACATTATCACAAAATTTACCTCTTCACTCCATTCACTCATGTTTGCATCTATTGCTTCTCATGTCCATAATGCTCTTCCACACCTTTGAATTAAAACCTATCTACAATGCCAATATAGCATAGTCCTAGACTAATTTTTTAGTTTTTCAATTTTTAGTTTTTTTTAAAAAAAATTGTTAAGTTATGAATTTTTCTCAATATAACAGCAAGCAAGCACACAAAACACACCAGCATACAAATAAACAAACTATCATACAAGCAGACAAACAAACTATCATACAAGCAGACAAACAAACCAACCACATGTACGCACAAATCCAACATATATAAATGATTTCTTTAACCTCACAAGGTAGGTCCTCTTCGGTAGACTCTGGACAAGGGTTACTCATAGTCTCACCATCACTTCCTAACTAGAAATAAATCTATCCAAGTCCAACAAATTTGCACTGTCCTCCTTGCCTCAACATCCAAAGCATGAATCCTATCCCACAAAGTATGAGGTATCTCTGGTACTAAATGATGAAAAGATTATTGTGGGTTATCTACTTGGCCACATTTTGCCGCAGAGTTCATTAATTTCCCATTAGCATTAACTCTATAACATCTAGCATTGGTGGTCTTATTGGATATGGCATTCCATGGTATCTTTTACATAGTGGAATAAGCCTCTAGATATATTCTTACTCCTAGATTGAAAGGTGTGATCTCACTAGCAATGCCTTGATCATGAGTTTTAAAAGTAACACATGATTTTGGGTAAAATGCTACAAGGGGGAGTGCTATGTGACAATCCATTGATATATGAGTTGTATGATTTCCATTAGTCATAAAATAAGGTTAAAAGGCTCAAAGGAAGACCAAATGCCAAGGTATATGTAGAATATCTAGCCCAAATGGAGGCCAAAATAAGGTGTCTAAAACAAAGGCAAGAAATGCCCCTAGTGGGTGCTCACTTCAAGGAAGGTGATTAAGGAAAGATTAGGGGTAGTCTTAATCAATATTATGAGTCACAAATAGTGGCTGATGAAGATGTACTCAATGTTGAGATATCTAGCAGTGTCATGGACATTGATGACCCACCTAGGTGGTGATAGCATCCGTACTTATGTCACTAGCATAGTTGGTGAGATTATGGTTGATATGCCGCCAATTTGGATGACAGGCTGTGTGACAACCATATTTGGATTACTAGAGTATAGCATAGCTATAATGCCACCTCATATAGTAGGGTTCACACTATGGAGATTGACCATTACATACTATAGTAGGTGAGTAATTTCCCTTATAGTATGTACTCTTATCTCTTTAGTTAATCACTACAACAGAATGAGGGTCTAGCAACGAAAATAGCAGCGCTTTTATAACTAGAAGGGTATGAAGATATCGGGCCTATTTTGTTGCTAGAAATGTTGATGTTTTTGCTGCAATGGGATTGCTACTTAGCAACGAAGATAGCAGTGAAAAAATGCTACTGTAGTAGAGAAATAACGCTGTTGAGCAATGAAAAAACACTGCTAATAATTCTGCTGAGAAGAAGCAAAAATAAACCTGCAAAAAAAGACTCGGACACACTAGGGATCTCTCACAGAACTACCAAATCTACACCAGCTTTAAAAAACATTATCTCTCCCAGCTTCACGAGCTTCATGAAGCTATCGGCATGGCTAGGTAGCATCGTGCATGCATTGGGTGCTCCCGGTGCATGTTGGTAGTTACAAGCATGCATAAGAAGCTACCTGCATGCCTAGGTAGCAGCCGACATACATTGGGTAGTCTCGGTGCATGCCGGTAGCTCCCGCTGAATGTCGGTAGCTACTATCAACATGCACTGGAAGCTACCGACATGCCTAGGTAGCACCCGTAGTGGGTGCTCCCAATGCATGCCCATAGCTATACCGGCAAACTTAGGTAGCACCCATTTGGGTGCTCCCCGTGCATGTTGGTAGTTTTACCGACATGTATTAGAAGCTACGACCATGCCTAGATAGCACCCGGTGCATTGGGTGCTCTCGGTGCATGCCGGTAGCGCTAGATGCATTGGGTGCTCTCGGTGCATGCCGGTAGCGCTAGATGCATGTCGGTAGTTATTGGCATGCATTGGGTGCTCTTGGTGCATGCCGGTAGCGCTAGATGCATGTCGGTAGTTATTGGCATGCATTGGAAGCTACCGGAATGTCTAGGTGTAGCACCCGTGCATTGGGTGCTCCCGCCGGTAGCTATTACCAACATACTAAGGTTGCACCCAGCATCCATTGGCATCTCCCAGTGCATATTTCAAGAGTTACCATCATGCATTGAAAGCTACAGGATGCCTAGGTAGCTACCAGCATACTTAGGTAGCACCCGGCATGCATTGGCATCTCCCGGTGCATGTCAAGAGTTACCAGCATACTTAGGTAGCACCCGGCATGCATTGGCATCTCCCGGTGCATGTCAAGAGTTACCATCATGCATTGAAAGCTACAGGCATTTCTAGGTAGCTCTCGGCATGCATAGGATGCTCCTGGTGCATGCCAATAGCTACTCGCATACTTAGGTAGTGCTTGACATGCATTGGGAGCTCCTGGTGCATGTCAGTAGTTACCGGTGTGCCAAGGTATCAGCGGCATACATTGGATGCTCCCGGTGCATGTCGACAGCTCCTCATTCATGTTGGTAGTTACCGGCATGCCTAGGTAGCACTTGGCATGCATTGGGGGTGCTCCCGGCACATGCCGGTAACTACCGGCATACTTAGGTAGCACCTGGGAGCTCGTAGTGCATGTCGGGAGTTATCGGCATGTATTGAAAGCTACCGGCATGCCTAGGTAGCACCTAGCATGTATTGGGTGCTCTAGTGCATGTCGCTAGCTACTGCCATACTTAGGTAGAGTACCCGATATGCATTGGGAGCTCTTGGTGCATGTCGGTAGTTACCAGCATGCATTGGGAGCTCCATTGCATGCCGATAGCTATCGGCATACTTAGGTGGTACCCAGCATGCATTGGGAGCTTCCGGTGCATGTCGATAGTTACCGACATGCCTTGGTAGAACCCAACATACATAGGGTACTCCCGGTGCATGTCGGTAGTTATCGGCATCCATAAGAAGATTCTGGCATGCCTAGGTAGCACCCGGCATGCATTGGGTGCTCCCGATACATGCTGGTAGCTCTTGGTGCATGTTAGTAGCTCTCGATGCATGACAGTAGTTATCGGTATGCATTAGACGCTACCGGCATGCATAGGTAGCACTTGGCATGCATTGGGTGCTCTCAATGCATGTCGATAGTTAGAGGCATGCACATTGGAAGCCACCAGAATGCCTAGGTAGTACTCGCATTGGGTGCTCTCTGAGCATGTGGGAAGGTATCGGCATACTTAGATAGCACTTGGCATGCTATGCGAGCTCCCAGTGTATGTCAAGAGTTATCGGCATGCATTGAAAGCTACCAGCATACCTAGGTAGCACTCGGCGCATTGGGTGCGCCCAATGCATATCGGTAGCCCCCAGCATGCATTGGGTGCTCTTGATGCATGCGGCTAGCTACCGGTATACTTAGATAGTACCTGGGATCTCTCAGTGCATGTCAGTAGTTACCGGCAAGCAATTGGCATATATTGGGTGCTCCAAGTGCATGTCGGTAACTCCTGGTGTTTATCAGAAAGTTACTGGCATGCATTAGAAGCTATCGGCATGCCTGGGTAGTACTGGACATGCATTGGGTGCTCTTGGTGCATGCCGGTAGCTACCGGCATACTTAGGTAGCACCCCGCATGCATTGGGAGCTCTTGGTGCATGCCGGTAGCTACCGGCATATTTAGGTAGCACCCCGCATGCCTAGCTAGTACTGGACATGCATTGGGTGCTCTTGGTGCATGCCGGTAGCTACCGGCATACCTAGGTAGCACCCCGCATGCATTGGGAGCTCTTGGTGCATGTCCAAAGTTACCGGCATGCATTGAAAGCTATCAGCATGCCTAGGTAGCACCTGGCATGCTTTGGGTGCTCCTAGTAGCTATTGGCATCCTTAGGTAGTATAGTACAAGCCATGCATTGAGAGCTCCTTGTTCTTGTCGGTAGTTACTAGCATGCACTAGATGCTCCCCATGTATGTAGGTAGCTCCTGGTGCATGTCGATAGTTACCGACATACAATTAGAAGCTACCGGCATGTCTAGGCAGCACGCCTAGGCAGCACTGTTGGCATGCATTGGGTGCTCTCGATGCATGCTGGTAGTTACTAGCACACTTACATAGCATATAGCATGCATTAGGAGCTCCCGATGCATGTCGGGAGTTACCAACATGCATTGAAAGCCACCGGCATGCCTAGGTAACATGCATTGGGTGCGCCCGTAGCTACTAACTTTCTTAGGTAGTACCCACCATACATTAGGTGCTTCTGGTGCATGTCGGTGGTTACCAACCCTGCATTAGAATCTACCGACATGCCTAGGTAGCACCCAGCATGCATTGGGTGCTCCCGACGCATGTCGGTAGCTACCGACATACTTATGTAGTACCTAGCAGTCATTGGGAGCTCCCGGTGCATGTGGGGAGTTACCTACATGCATTGAAAGCTACCGGCATGCCTAGGTAACACCCAACATGCATTGGGTGCTTCTGATGCATGTTGGTAGCTCTGCGAGAATACTTAGGTAGTACCTGGCATGCATTTGGAGCTCCCAGTGCATGCTGGTAGTTACTAGCATGCCTAGGTCGCAC
The DNA here is from genome assembly GCF_041138505.1 of Cibotium barometz. Lineage (NCBI taxonomy): Eukaryota > Viridiplantae > Streptophyta > Polypodiopsida > Cyatheales > Cibotiaceae > Cibotium > Cibotium barometz. The sequence continues at coordinate 30,567,926 of NC_141083.1, forward strand.
CCAGCATACATTGGGAGCTCGAGGTGCATGTCAGTAGTTATTGGCATGCATTAGAAGATACTAGCAAGCCTAGGTAGTACCAGACACGCATTGGGTGACCCTAGTGCATGTCCGTAGCTCCCAATGCATGACGGTAGTTACTCCGTGCATTAGAACCTATCGGTTTGCATAGGTAGCACCCCCGGTATGCATTGGCCGGTATGCATTGGATGCTCTCGGTGCATCTTGGTGCATGCCGGTAGCTCCTGGTGGATGTTTGTAGTTATCGGCATCTGTTGGAAGCTATCGGCATGCCTAGGTAGCACCCAACATACATTGGCTCCTCCTGGTGCATGCCCATAGCAACCGACATACTTAGGTAGCACCTGACACGCATTGGGAGCTCCCGGTGCATGTGAAGAGTTATTGGCATGCCTTGAAAGCTACTAGCATACCTAGGTAGCACGCGACATGCATTGGGTGCTCCTCGGTGCATGCCAGCAGCTACCCGCATACTTAGGTAGTAATCATAATGCATTGGGAGCTCCCGCCGGTGGATATCGATAGTTACCGGCTTGCCTTGATAGCACCTCACATACATTGGGTGCTCCCGATGCACGTCAGTAGCTCTTGGTGCATGTTGGTATGCATTGAAAGCTATTGTCATGCCTAGGTAGCACCCGGCATGCATTGGCCCTGGGTGCTCCCAATGCATGCCGGTAGCTAATGGCATACTTAGGTAGTACTCGACATGGATTGGGAGTTAATGGTGCATGTCAGTAGTTACCGGCATGTATTAGAAGCTACCGGCATGCTTAGGTTGCACCTGGGTGCTCGCGGTGCATGTCGATAGCTCTCGGTGCATGACGATAGTTTACCGACATGCATTGGAAGCTACTGGCATGCGTAGGTAGCACCTAACCTGCATTGGATGCTCCCGGTGCATGCCAATAACTCTCGGTGCATGTCAATAGTTATCAGTGTCCATTGGAAGCTACGGGCATGCCTAGGTATAGCACGTATGCATTGGGTACTCCCGGTGCATGCCGATAGCTACCTGCATACTTAGGTAGCACCCGACCTGTATTGGGAGCTCCTAGTGCATGTGGGTAGTTACTGGCATGCATTAGAAGCTATCGGCATATTGAGGTACCTAGGTAGCACGCGACATGCATTAGGTGCTCCCGGTGCATGCCAGCAAACTATCGGCATACTTAGGTAGTACTCGTAATGCATTGGGGGCTCCCGGTGGATATTGATAGTTACCGGCTTGCCTTGATAGCACCTCACATACATTGGGTGCTCTCGGTGCATGCCAGCAGCTACCGGCATACTTAGGTAGTACTCGTAATGCATTGGGAGCTCCCGGTGGATATCGATAGTTACCGGCTTGCCTTGATAGCACCTCACATACATTGGGTGCTCCTGATGCATGTCAGTAGCTCTTGGCACATGTCGGTATTTATCAAGATACATTGAAAACTACTGTCATGCTGCCTAGGTAGCACCCGGCATGCATTGGGTGCTCCCAATGCATGCTGGTAGCTAATGGCATACTTAGGTAGTACTCGACATGGATTGGGAGTTTTTGGTGCATGTCGGTAGTTACCGGCATGTATTAGAAGCTACCGGCATGCTTAGGTTGCACCTGGCATGCATTGGGTGCTCGCTGTGTATGCCGATAGCTCTCGGTGCATGACGATAGTTTACCGACATGCATTAGAAGCTACCGACATGCGTAGGTAGCACCCGCCGACCTGCATTGGATGCTCCCGGTGCATGCCAATAACTCTCGGTGCATGTCAATAGTTATCAGTGTCCATTGGAAGGTATTGGCATGCCTAGGTAGCACACCTGGCATGCATTGGGTGCTCCCAGTGCATGCCCGTATAGCTACCGACATACATAGATAGAATCGGGCATGCATTGGGTACTTGTGATGCATGTCGATAGTTACCAGCATATATTAGAATCTCCCGGCATGCCTAAGTAGCACCTCTCATCCATTGGGTGCTCCTGGTGGTGCATGGCGGTAGCTACTACCGGCATACTCAGGTAGTACCAGGCATGCATTGGGAGCTCCCGGTGCATGTCGATAGTTACCGGCATGCCTAGGTAGTACCATGTATACACACATTGGTTACTCCCGGTGCATGTTTGTAGCTCCTTGTGCATGTATGTAGTTATTGACATGCACTAGAAGTTATCGGCATGCCTAGGTAGTAGCACCCGCATTGGGTGCTCTCGACGGATGCCGGTAGCTACCGACATACTTTGGTAGCACCATACATATGCATTGGTAGCACCCGGCGCATGCTGGTAGCTACGGGCAAACTAGGTAGCACCTGACGCATGCTGATAGCTTACTAGCATACCTAGGTAGTACCAAGCATGCATTGGGAGCTTCCGGCACATGCCGGTAGCTACCGGCATACTTAGGTAGTACCCGGCATGCATTGGGAGCTCTCGGTGCATGTCAGTAGTTATCGGCATGTATTACAAGCTTGCAGCATGCCTAGGTAGCATACATGGGGTGCTCTCAATGCATGTCGATAGCTCTTAGTGCATGTCAGTAGTTACTCGCATGCATTAGAAGCTACCGGCATGCGTAGGTAGCACCCGGCATGTGTCTGAGAGGTGAATGTTTTGCTTTGTCATGTTCCCACCACTGATAGCAAGGAGCAGAGAATAGAGGTTCTGTTTGAAGAAGTCACTAGTTATGAAGTTGGTAAAACTTATAGGAGCAATGTGTTTTCTGTTGGTCAGCCTCTGCTTCTGCTACTAGAGAGCATGAAGGAGTACTTATTTATAAGCAATGAGAGTGTGGCTTGCTAGTGCCCCTACAATTATACTAAGAACGGGTGCCACTCTGAAGAACTCAACTGAACGAGGGTCTCTTAAATGCCATGATGGTTTCCAAGCTTCTATGTGAAGGCAACTCCTTGTGTTCCTTGTGTTGAAGCCTTTGCAATATGATAAAAGCAGTAGAAGAAACGGACTAACAAGAGCCAGAAGTCGCCACTACTTCAAGGAGGAGGAAATTTTACATATTTTGGCTTTGTTGCATTCTCCTACAGTCGCCTTCTCTTTGGAGCTGCCTTGGATCTTGGGCCCTTGCCCCCTATTGCTGGAGTATACTGGATGAAAATTCCACCTGTTTCTGGAATTAAATGCTGCTTGAAGGTATTTTGTCTATTATCTATCAGTTCTGTGGCTGCTGGAGGCTGCCCAAGTATTTATTTATTGTTCTAAAGGTGATCCTGAAGGTAATTTCAGAGCCGGCTGGGCGTGTTTATGGTTCATGTTGCCCCCAGATTGCTGGTTGACCTGGTTTGACCACTCCTATCTGGTGTTTATTGCAAGTTGGTTGCTACGTGAAGGAGTTCTCCCTAATTATGATATATCTGATGACTGGTTTTATTGAATTCAGCAAGTATGTGGTGATATTCTTACACTGTTGAGTGGCCATTGAGAGGACAGGTACACCGGTAGGTGGTCCTTCTCATTTGGATAGCTGTGTAAGGTTGGTTTGGCTGAATCTAGCAAGGATGCTGTGGATTCTTACACTGTAGAGTGGCCAGTGAGAGGATAGAGCACTTGCGGTTAGCTCTACTCACCTTGGACAGCTGTGAAGTCTTCTGCTGGTGGTGCCCCTTGAAGAGATATATATTCTGTTTCCTTGCTGGGATTTGAAAATGACTCTCACAGCCATAAGTCTCGCACTTTCCCAGCAATACCACCCACGTCACGACAGCGTACATAAAAATGAATCATCGATATAGTAGCCAACATGTCCCATAAAGCAGTGGACTCCCTTCAAGTTTGTGGGTGGTGGCAGCTCTAAGATAAGCTGCACTTTTCTATCATCATTCAAGATTCCTTGCCCCTAGAGATGGTGTCCCAGGATCAATGTCGAACCCAAAATTGGCATTTCAGTGGGTTCAATGAGATGCGGTATAGCCTGCACCTTTCTAACACTTTGCACAAACATGCAAGGTGCTCCTTCTAAGAGGAATTAACACAAAGGTCATCCATGAAGACCTCAAGGAATTTCCAAATACATTCCTTGTAAACCATTCACATAAGATGTTGGAAGGTTCCGGGGGCATTGGTCAGCCCGAAGGGCATGACTCAGTATGCATAAGTGCCCCACTTGGTGGCAAAGGCTGTTTTGTGCTAGTCCTTTGGATTGATCAGCACATGATTATAACCAGAGAATCCGTCAAGGAAGCTATAGGCTTCCTTTCCTGCTAGTCCTCCATCACATGTTCTATGAAGGGGAGGGGATAGTGGTCCCTGATGGTGGTAGCATTAACCTTTTTGAGGTCGACGCGCACTCTGACTTTACCATTCTTTTTGGGCACTATCACAATAGGTGATACCCACTCTGTATGCTCAATTTCATAGATGAATCTGGCATCAGTGAATCTTCCATATTCTTCACAGACCATCTTGGAGAACTTCGAGTTCATTAGGTAAGTTTGTTGTTTGACCGGCCTAGCTCTATAAACCATGGGTATGGTGTGCTGGACTAGTTTAGGGGGTACACCTTTCATGTTTATGTACTTCCAAACAAAGCAATCTTGGAACTCAGTCGATAGGGCAATGAGCTTAGTCTCTTCCTTATTTTGAAAGGTCTTCTACAATAAATACCGGCCTTGGGTCTTCACCCGGGCCTGCCAGGTTTATTTCCTTGACCTTGGCTAGACTATCATATGAGGTCCCAGGTTCCCCACTATCAGACCTTTGAGCCAAATCATATTGGACAAATCAGTTGCCATCTAGAAGGTATTAAAATGCTTAGGCACTTGTCTAGTTTCTTTGGATTTAGCACTTTCTTTGTCAACTAACCTTTTGGCTTCCTTTTTCGCAAGCGCTAGCTTCTTGTTAGGTGCTTTGCACGTGGAGCAGCGAAGCTTTTCGGGGACTAGTTTGGGTTTAGTGGGTTCTAGTGGCTGTGGGATAGTGGAGTGGACCAAAAGAGAGATATTGGCAAACTCCTTTTTCCACATTTCATTAGTTAATGGTCATAAAGCCACTTGCATGACCCTTGATTGTTGCATTAGGACCTCTTTCCACCACATCCTTAAACTACTTGACATCCAAAATATATACAAAGAAGCTTCAATAGTCAAGCTTAATGATATTTTGGATCAATCCACAATAATCATCCATGGCTCCATTGGCTCTCTCAAAGCTTGAAATTACCCCACAATCTCGGGTGTTCCTCTTCTTATCAATCCTTTGTGTGCGAAAATGTTTACCCTCCGGCCACAAAGCATTAAACATTGTGCACTATACCAAGATAAAAATTTTTAAAAATACCTCAAAATAAATTTTTGCAAGTTTAACATACTAAAATATGATTGAGAACACAAGTTTGTTTACCTTTTTGAAGCATCGTCTCATCGGGCATACTCCCACTCCTCTGAACAATGTGATATGCATGTTTTTGTCTTGTGTCACTCTCTCCAGAACTATGGAGGTTGACATGGTCCTCTTATTCAGGACCAAGATACACAAGAAAAAGCTCAAGCTTAGAGGCTTAGGACCTTTTCTCGTCATCACTGAGATAACACCGCAAGGCACAGCACGCATTGAAACACTTGATGGTGTTGAGATGGCTGGTTACTTCAATGGTAGCAAACTAAAATGCTACTACGGCCCTCTCATAGAGGCCACCTTAAAAGCCATCCATGATAAAAAATAACAATAGACACACCATGAGGATAGGAAACGCACTGCATAAGAAGAAGCCAAAGCAAGGCAAGCCAATCTTAGGCAAAGCCAATCATGGTCAATATGGCCCAAGTGGTCGACTTAGAAGAAGAACATTGGGAGGTGAAGCCACTTTTGTTGTGGTTAGGAATGACCACCCCGACAAGATTTGTCTAAAAATTAGCTCTTGTTGATATAGGGACTAGTTATAAGAACCCATACTCAAAGAAACCCCTGCCATTGTTGCATCACAGCATGCTCATTGTGTAGGTATAGTCACACATTTATTCCACATTGGAAATAATCCCTTGGAATGAAAGTTCTACGTAAACCTTGTAGGAACAATGTGTGAAGAGATCCTCCTTAGAAGGGGTTGGATGGGGCATAACCAATGCAACATCATCGACTGAGATGCATGGACAATGACCCTACAATTGGCTTTGGGCCAAGTCACTGTTCTCATGTGACGGATGAAGAGCCAATTCCTAATACTTCCCCATGCCAAGTACTTCTCGTCCCACCACCCACAATCATCTTGTCACCTCACCCCTATCAATCCTTCCCCCAAAAAAAGAGGCCGCTAATCATTCCAACCACATCAATGCCTCTCACACACCACACAATGCCTCTCACACACACTCCCCACCACCACACATGGCAGCAAACCACTCTCATATTACCACTTCACAAGCTACTATCTCACCATGTCACACTAACCCAACTAACATTGCTAACTTCCCTAACAAATCTCAATAGGGTTTGCTATCTCGTCATTGGGTACCTCAAAAGCTTCTTGCAGCACAAGGATATTATGCGGGCAAATCAAAGTTGTGGATCCTTAAAAGGTCCAACCATACCCCTTGCCCACAGGCATCGACCTCAACTTCAACAAAACACATTCTCCAACCTCAAGTCTATAGGGTACAAGACAAACACAAGCCCAAGCGCTCTCCATGGTGTTCTGATTGTAAGATTCCTCCCCCCAGCCCTCATGATGTCCAGTATCTTCCCCTGTAATTCATTCCCATCTTCAGAAATATAAAAGATCTTGTTTCTACCTATTTTGGCCTAGAGAGAGATGTTAGATTTGATAACTAAGCTATGAAGAGTGATCAAAACATCCTCAAGGTGGATCAAAGATTGTACAAGACATCATGAATATGAGAGACAAAAATTGATATATGCAGAAAATTGATATGAGATTAACACAATAAGACTCTAATTGTGATTAGACATGAACCAAACTTACATAATCACTTGATCACGACTTGTACCTTATTTAGAGACTCCTCTACCCTATTTTTAGTTGCATGAGTTGCATGAACAACATGCACCAACCATTTGTAGGCTTTACACACCAACCACTGACCACTAGCCTATCAACCACATTTAAATTGGACTAAGGAGTTGGGATTACATTTATCCAACAATCCCCCCTTAAGACCAACTTCTTATTACAAAACATGAATCAAGTCTAAGAAAACCTCCTTGACACAATGAGTAAGAGTCCCCCCTGAACAACAACATAGGGTAGTGTACTCTCCTCTACAACTCATCAAGTTGGAACAACATAAGTCTTGAATCAACCACATACATGACATAATCTAAAAAACATATTCCTCAATTACATCTTTTATACTGAGACTAGAACAAAGATTTGTTTCTTCTTGTTGGTTGACTTCTTCAACCACATGTGCCTTTGCTTGCTTTTGATCTTTTTGGTAGCACTTTGAGGATGGATGATTCGTCTTTCCACAATACTCACAAGGATGTTTGGAGAAACAATCCTTAGTAAGATAATTTGTACGACCACAAATAGTACATTTCTTCTTTGCCGATGTCGTAGTAATAGTATATGCATAAGGATCTATCACATCCTTTGTAATCTTCTTGTCTTCTTCTTGCAAAGAATTTATGATACTTTCCAAAGAAGGGACTAGCTCCTTCTCTTTAAGTACCATCACAATTTATCTAAAGCTTGAAGGTAAGCTTTTGAGCAGGATAGCAATAGCATCTTCTTCAAGAACAGGAGATTTAACATAAACCAACTGTGTCATTAAGCTCTTCAACCTGTTAATCAAAGCTGCTAAATTTTCATTACTCTCCATGGTTAGATCAAAGAGTTGCATCTTCAAACTGATCTTGGAATGCTTTGCCTTTGCACCAAAAGTATGTTCTAATAATTCCCAAGCTTCTATAGCTGACTCAACATCATCAATATAATAAATAAAATCATCTTCTAAAGCAGTAATGATAATACCAAGTGCTTGCTCATCTTTTGCTTGAAGTGCAGCCGTTGTAGCTCTTGTAACTGCAGCAGAAATACCAGCTTCATCTTCAGTAAGTGGCTTGACCATACTCCACAGATTTTTCTTCATGAGGTAGCCCTTCACCTTGATTTGCTAGGTATGGAACCCGGTTCCGTTGAATTTGTCGGGGAACTTTGAACCCATGATGAAGAAATATGATCCTTGATGTTGAAAACTTGCTCACATAGATGATTTAGACCCAAATAATAAGAATATCATCAATAAAGATCAAAATAATCATCATCATGTTGAGGGAGTAGAAACTGCAGAAAAGGGGCGACTGGAAATTTGCTCCGTGTAGCTGCTACAGTGCACCAAATTGCACAAGATTTGAGATGCACAATCTTCACTTGATGGTCTTGCTATAGCTTGAAGGAATTGGCGCAATTCGTACAGACGACGGCGAATTGATTCAATGAACGATGCACATTTCGCCTAGCTGCGATGAAATTGAGAAAAGAGCTTCGTTGTAGGGGATGCGTGGGACCAAGGCAAGAAGGCTATATCATAATATTAGGGTTTCATCCACTCAGGTGCACACATGGAATCAATCTACAGCAAGGGGTTCAAAACAGAAAAACTGGCTATGGTGATTAAGAAAGTGATTAGGATTTTTGGCTAATAATCTAATCCTAAATTGATCATGCTCTGATACCAAATGTTAGATTTGATAACTAAACTATGAAGAGTGATCAAAACATCCTCAAGGTGGATCAAAGATTGTACAAGACATCATGAATATGAGAGACAAAAATTGATATATGCAAAAAATTGATATGAGATTAACACAATAAGACTCTAATTGTGATTAGACATGAACCAAACTTACATAATCACTTGATCACGACTTGTACCTTATTTAGAGACTCCTCTACCCTATTTTTAGTTGCATGAGTTGCATGAACAACATGCACCAACCATTTGTAGGCTTTACACACCAAGCACTGACCACTAGCCTATCAACCACATTTAAATTGGACTAAGGAGTTGGGATTACATTTATCCAACAAGAGAAAATATTCTAGAGAGATAATATTCAGATTTTAAATATTTTTAGATAGAAAAATACCTCATCTTATTAAAATAAGTTCCCCTGAAACAGATGTTCAAAAAGATTTTTAGAAGATGCATTAGAAATTAAGTATAATGTGTTCAAGAGGCATTATCCTGGTGGGGGTGAAGATTTTTTCAAAATTTTAAATTAAGGTTTCTATGGACCAATAAGATTCATCCAAATGTAGGGAGGAGATAAATAGAAGAATAAAAAGAAAATCTCCCAAAAATGAGTAAATACTCACATAAGATGAAGAGTTGACTAAGGACAAGGTTAATACTTAAAAAAGAAAATCCCCCAAAAATGAGTAAATACTCACATAAGATGAAGAGTTGACTAAGGACAAGGTTAATACTTAAAAAAGAGAGATATTTAAGTGAAATGATGCATTTTTGACACCTCTGCATGGGGGAATTTCCCTCATGAAGAGGGCACCTATTTCACATTCTTGAATGAGTTTTAAACTCCCAAATAATGAGATATTTTCATCTCTCCTCTCTTCTGTTTCAACTAGATCCAAAAAGTGAGCAAAACTGACCTAAAAATGGTCAAAAATTAACCAAACTGATCTGGAAAATTCTAGAATTAGTTTGCTTGGTTAGAGGCTCAGTTTTTCTTATAAATAGAAGCCCTCCCCTTTGTTGAAACTCAATAGTGTTTTATGCACTGTTACTCTACTCCTCCCAAGCTAAGAACTGTGAATTTATTAATAATTCACTAGTTTTTGACATTTTCCTCTTCCAAAGATTGGTGGCCACTCTTGTTACAAACAAGAGTTGAACCCTCAAACCATCAAGCCAAAGGAAAGCTCTCAAAGTCATTAGTAAGTTGGTGATTCTTCTCTTTTTACACTTATTTTATGATTTTTATGATTTTAAATGGTTTTTATGCTTTGTCTTCTCTATAAAAGTGTTACTTTTATCATATTTGATTTTCATGCATAGAGGTATGCATAAAAGATTATTATTTTATTGTAAAAGTGTTACTTTTGTCGTATTTGATTTTCATGCATAGAGGTATGCATAAAAGATTATTATTTTGTTGTGAAAGTGTTACTTTTGTCGTATTTGATTTTCATGCATAGAGGTATGCATAAACGATTATTATTTTGTTGTGAAAGTGTTACTTTTATCGAATTTGATTTTCATGCATAGAGGTATGCATAAACGATTATTATTTTGTTGTGAAAGTGTTACTTTTATCGAATTTGATTTTCATGCATAGAGGTATGCATAAACGATTATTATTTTGTTGTGAAAGTGTTACTTTTATCGTATTTGATTTTCATGCATAGAGGTATGCATAAACGATTATTATTTTGTTGTGAAAGTGTTACTTTTATCGTATTTGATTTTCATGCATAGAGGTATGCATAAACGATTATTATTTTGTTGTGAAAGTGTTACTTTTATCGTATTTGATTTTCATGCATAGAGGTATGCATAAACGATTATTATTTTGTTGTGAAAGTGTTACTTTTATCGTATTTGATTTTCATGCATAGAGGTATGCATAAACGATTATTATTGTATTGTGAAAGTGTTACTTTTATCGTATTTGATTTTCATGCATAGAGGTATGCATAAAAGATTATTATTTTATTGTAAAAGTGTTACTTTTATCATATTTGATTTTCATGTTTAGAGATATGCATAAAAAATTATTCTTTTATTGTAAAAGTGTTACTCTTATCATATTTGATTTTATGCATAAATAAGATGCATAAGAACAATTCTTTTATTCTAAAAGTGTAATTCCTACTAAATTGGATTTATGCATGGAAAGATGCATAAAGAAATCTCTTTTTAGTTCAAAAGAGTTATTTTCATCAAATTTGATTTTATGCATAGGAAGATGCATTAAAGATTTGATTTTCTATTCAAAAGTGTCATTCTCATTTAAAATGAATTTATGCATAGGAAGATGCATAAAAGATTGATTTTTATTTCGAAAGTGTTAGTCTCTTTAAATTGGAATTTATGCATAAATAAATGCGTAAAAAAATCTTATATCGAAAATAAGAATCCTCTTGTATTCTATAAATAGATATGAGGATGTGAAACGAATCAATTAGATGAAAATGAACGAGGAATAGATGGAGATGTATGTATGTGAAAGAATAGATGTAGTTATATGTGAAAGAAATGATGTAGATGTGGAATGTGGATATGAATGTGGATGAGAATGTGAATGTGAATGTGGATGTATGTGAATGTGAATGTGGATGTGGATGTGAATGTGGATGTGAATGTGTGATGGATATGGATGTATGGATGAGAATGTGAATGTGAATGTGGATGTATGTGAATGTGAATGTGGATGTGTGAATGTGGATATGGAATGTGGATGTGGATGTATGTAAATGTGAGTAAGGATGTGGAATGTGAATATGGATGTCTGGACGTGAATGGAATGTGGATGTGGATGTATGTAAATGTGAATAAGGATGTGGAATGTGGATATGGATGTCTGGATGTGAATGGAATGTGGATATGGATGTCTGGATGTGAATGGAATGTGGATGTGGATGTATGTGAATGTGAATGAGGATGTGGAATGTGGATATGGATGTATGGATGTGAATGTGAATGTGGATGCATGAATGTAGATGTGGATGTGGATGTATAAATGTGGATTTGGATGTGGATGTGAAAATGGATGTATAAATGTAGATGTGAATGTGGATGTGTGTGTGGAATAATGAATGCAAATATGAATGTGAATGGATATGAAGACGATATGAGCGAATGGATGAGATGAGATGTCATGTGAATCAGAATGTGACTGAATAATATAAGATCTGAACGAATGAGATATAATGAGAAATGGATGTGAGGAGACGTAATGTAAATTAAGAAAGATAGGAGTGGATGTTATGTGAAGTGAATAAATCCTATGTGATGGGATAGAAAATGAGGCCAACTCGATGAAGAAGTGCTCGACCTGGATGTTCGTAAAACTCTTCATAGTTCGCAGCCTGGACCTTTCAAGGGTGAAGGGGAAAACTTGGGCGAGACTATGGAGAAGTGGATCGAATCAATGGAAGAATACTTCGATGTCACCAGGTACAATGAGAAGAGCAAAATGGCTCTTGCAAGGCTAAAGATAGTGGAGATAGCTAGAGTGGCATGGAGAAACCATTGCGAGACAAACTATATCCAAACTTGGACCGATCTCAAGGCTTACCTCAGAAAGAGGTTTTGTCCCCCAGGCTTTCTTGAAATTAAGATGAATGAGTTCTTGGAACTAAAGCAGGAAACCCAAAAAATTGAAGAGTACCATCAGGCTTTTGCCCTTCTCCTTAAATATTCCCCTCAATTGGATGAAGAATGAACGAGCCATTGGATACTTTAGTCAAGAATGCCAAACCTATCTCAATGGCCGAAGCAGTAAGAATGGCGAAGGATTTTGCCAAAGCCTTTGATGTCAAAGTCCCGCCAAAGCCAGCACCATCACCTTTCAAAAGGTTTTTATTCCCAAAAGGTGATTCCAACCTTCCTCTGCCTAAGAGATATCAGGGTCAAACCCAGGATATGGGAAGTCCAGAATGGAAGAAATGTCCTTTTCCCGAAACTCAATTCCCTGGATTCCAACTTCAAAAGTTCTACCCTTGAACAAGAGAGTGAAATGCTATAACTGTCAAGGATTTGGACATTGCAATATGGATTGCCCAACTCCTTTTGGATCAAGGTTTTCAGGGCAAGAATATCAAGGATCAAGATTCCAGACTCCAGCCCCTTCCGTCCAGAGTAATCACGGTTCTATCCGCTAAAATCAGGGAAGTCCTAGAGGTAGACCCTCTATCCAACCTGCAGTTTCAACCCAAAGTAATGCAAGACCTCCACCTCAGAATAGGGGAAGTCAAAGAGAGTTGTTCCCAAATCGGCCGTCCACTTCCAAAGCAGTAACGCTGGAAGTGATTGAAGAAGAAGAAGAAGATGAAAAATATCATACTCCACCTGCGCGTTTTTTAAGTGGGATGGAATGTAAGATTCCTCCCCCCAGCCCTCTCATGATGTCCAGTATCTTCCCCTGTAATTCATTCCCCTCTTCAGAAATATAAAAGATCTTGTTTCTACCTGTTTTGGCCTAGAGAGAGAAAATATTCTAGAGAGATAATATTTAGATTTTAAATATTTTTAGATAAAAAAATATCTCATCTTATTAAAATAAGTTCCCCTGAAATAGATGTTCAAAAAGATTTTTAGAAGGTGCATTAGAAATTAAGTATAATCTGTTCAAGACCTGGGGGTGAAGATTTTTTTGAAATTTTAAATTAAGGTTCCTATGGACCAATAATATTCATCCAAATGTAGGGAGGAGATAAATAGAAGAATAAAAAGAAAATCCCCCAAAAATGAGTAAATACTCACATAAGATAAAGAGTTGACTAAGGACAAGGTTAATAGTTAAAAAAGAGAGATATTTAGGTAAAATGATGCATTTTTGACACCTCTGCATGGGGGAATTCCCCTCATGAAGAGGTCGCCTATTTCACATGCTTGAATGAGTTTTAAACTCCCAAATAATGAGATATTTTCATCTCTCCTCTCTCCTGTTTCAACTAGATCCAAAAAGTGAGCAAAACTGACCTAAAAATGGTCAAAAATTGACCAAACTGATCTGGAAGATTCTAGAATCAATTTGCTTGGTTAGAGACTCACTTTTTCTTATAAATAGAAGCCCTCCCCTTTGTTGAAACTCAATAGTGTTTTATGCACTGTTACTCTGCTCCTCCCAAGCCAAGAACTGTGAATTTATTAATAATTCACTAGTTTTTGACATTTCCCTCTTCCAAAGATTGGTGGCCACTCTTGTTACAAACAAGAGTTGAACCCTCAAACCATCAAGCCAAAGGAAAGCTCTCAAAGTCATTAGTAAGTTGGTGATTCTTCTCTTTTTACACTTATTTTATGGTTTTTATGCTTTATGTCTTCTCTAAAATTGCAAATAATGTTACATGCCTCATTACAAAAAGGCATTCCCCTCTCTTCTCTAGTAAAACTAACCATTCTCTATCCTAGGTGAATGGTTAATGATAAAAGTCAAGTTTTTATAATGTTTGTCTTAATTAAGTAGAAAAATATTTACTTTAGAATAATTTCAATACTCTTGGTGCACTTTTAATTAGTTTTAAAGACTTAAAATTTAAAAAATGGTCAGCCATACAAAGGAGGTTATGGCAAAATTTTTAGAAATTAGTGAAATAAAATTCATCTTTTATTATTCTAAAAGAGTAATCCTTATGGTTTCTATATTCTAAAGTATCATTTTTATGCATAGCAGTATGCATAAAAGATAATTTTTTAAATTATAAAAGTGTTACTTTTATCATATTTGATTTTCATGCAAAGAGGTATGCATAAAAGAATATTATTTTATTGTAAAAGTGTTACTTTTACCATATTTGATTTTCATGCATAGAGGTATGCATAAAAGAATATTATTTTATTGTAAAAGTGTTACTTTTATCATATTTGATTTTCATGCATAGAGGTATGCATAAAAGATTATTATTTTATTGTAAAAGTGTTACTTTTATCATATTTGATTTTCATGCATAGAGGTATGCATAAAAGATTATTATTTTATTGTAAAAGTGTTACTTTTATCATATTTGATTTTATGCATAAATAGGATGCATAAGAAAAATTCTTTTATTCTAAAAGTGTAATTCCTACTAAATTGGATTTATGCATGGAAAGATGCATAAAGAAATCTATTTTTAGTTCAAAAGTGTTATTTTCGTCAAATTCGATTTTATGCATAGGAAGATGCATTAAAGATTTGATTTTCTATTCAAAAGTGTCATTCTCATTTAAAATGAATTTATGCATAGGAAGATGCATAAAAGATTGATTTTTATTTTGAAAGTGTTAGTCTCCTTAAATTGGAATTTATGCATAAATAAATGCGTAAAGAAATCTTATATCGAAAATAAGAATCCTCTTGTATTCTATAAATAGATATGAGGATGTGAAATGAATCAATTAGATGAAAATGAACGAGGAATAGATGGAGATGTATGTATGTGAAAGAATAGATGTAGTTATATGTGAAAGAAATGATGTAGATATGGAATGTGGATATGGATGTATGGATGAGAATGTGAATGTGAATGTGGATGTATGTGAATGTGAATGTGGATGTGTGAATGTGGATATGGAATGTGGATGTGGATGTATGTAAATGTGAATAAGGATGTGGAATGTGGATATGGATGTCTGGATGTGAATGGAATGTGGATATGGATGTCTGGATGTGAATGGAATGTGGATGTGGATGTATGTGAATGTGAATGAGGATGTGGAATGTGGATATGGATGTATGGATGTGAATGTGAATGTGGATGCATGAATGTAGATGTGGATGTGGATGTATGAATGTGGATTTGGATGTGGATGTATGAATGTGGATGTGAAAATGGATGTATAAATGTAGATGTGAATGTGGATGTGTGTGTGGAATAATGAATGCAAATATGAATGTGAATGGATATGAAGTCGATATATGAGCGAATGGATGAGATGAGATGTCATGTGAATCAGAATGTGAATGAATAATATAAGATCTGAACGAATGAGATATAATGAGAAATGGATGTGAGGAGACGTAATGTAAATTAAGAAAGATAGGAATGGATGTTATGTGAAGTGAATGAATCCTATGTGATCAGATAGAAAATGATGTATCTGGTCAAGAATGGATACACATATGAATTGGAATCGGATTAAATAATATGGATTAATGTGGAATAATGTGGAAAGACGAGAGTTCAATATAGAAACTGTATTTGTGACCTGTTTGTAAATGACTGTTTTATGTCAAGAATGCTGGGGAAGCATTTTGACCATCTTGTGATTAAGATCATGGAGACCTAACTGATAAAGTTGCAACTGCTAAGACGGAGAGTCAATGGAGGACGTCTCGCGTAGCAAGGTCGGCCGAGGTCTTGTGACCAGCCTCGGTTCAATTTAAATGGTGAGCTTCCGGTACAGTGGATGAGGGACGAAGGAAGCGGCCTATGAGTGAAGCACTAGGTGACCTGCGAAGGATCCTAGAGGGTGCTGACCATACGGTGCTCAGGCTCTGGGTCACCGAAGATACCCACACGTGCGTCGTGGAAGATATTGGAACAAGGAGTAAGAGTTGTTTTTTGAAACCGGGCATGGATCTGGTTGATTGACCTTGCTGGTCCTCAACGGATGAGTCCATGGCTCTTTTATATGGATCTGTTGGTTGATCTTGCTGATCTTCAACGGAGATTCCATCTTGATTTTTATAAGTGATTATATTACCGGGTACTATAGTCTAGGAGCTATTGAAAAGGCCCCTAAGTGGACAGGTGGTGATGAGCGTTCTGGTTGCCAATGATGCCATAGATACTCCAATGAAGGAATGATTGGAAATACGGACTAAACAAGAGATTTTGAGGGTTGTGATCAGTGACACAATGGTTTCATTAAAGGATTGTTTAAAAGATAGCTGATGCTGAGAAAAAGGCAATTTCATATTGGGTGTGTAAGTGGTGTGACTAGTTTATATTTGCATGAACATTCGGCTAGGGGGCCTGGGAACTCTTTTCCCTGGTACCCGGGACAAAACCTAACCAAATTCCTAATTGGATCCCATCACTACAGTGGTTGGGCGGTTGGCTAACCCATGGGACTGGATGGGGTTAGGCTGGACTGAGGGATCCTTAAATCGAGACTCAATTTCTGTTTAGTTCGATAGATGAAGTAAATCCCGGACAAAAATTGTTCTATGGAAAAAGGATCAACGGCTATGCCTCTCGATGAGGAAAAAAGCGTTGGTCTCTATGATCCAAGTGCAATCTTTCCCTTGATCTGACTATGGAACTTACGAGTTCAGTCAGGTCAGTTCAGTTATTTAAGGCTTTTGACTACGTTAGGAAAAAGTTATTCTGGTGGAATCGCCTGTGCTTTCCGGGCAAAGGAAGTTTTCCAGGTTCGGTTTTGGAAAAACCGATGGATTAGTCTCTAGTCCAGATATCCGTGGGGCGAGGCCCCGAGTGTGGGACCCTGAAGTGCTACTTCTGCTGCTAACACCCCCGAATCTGTTGCACGGTGGGGATAGGGATCTCACACTGATCCTCAACCAAACCCTCAAGCCTGTCCAAAACTAACTCCTCGATGGACCCCAAAACCTCTTCTCTGAGCCCAACACTTCTACGAGAACAATCATCGCATTTGGATCCCCAAATCTCCCCAACCTAAGCCTCTACCTCATGTCACCCACAGTAGTCCCTTACCCTTTAGGCAACATCCACACTGTTAGGACTACCCAAGAAAAGGGAAAGCAGAAGCTTCATAGTAGAGACACTACAACCCCCATGTTGCCGCTCATAGAGCTCCTTACTAATGTACCTTCAACATCAACAACACCCCACCTATCATTGTGAGGCTGTAATAACCACAAAGGACTACAATGCCATCATCATCTCCTTTAGCCTCAGGTACTTCCTTACCACCCGCCTCAGAATCCTTAAGGAAGTAACCCCTACTACCTCGCCTTTACTTAATTGGAATCAACTCCTTCCTTTGGCGAACTGGGCACATGGTCAGTACAAAACCCACAATGAGGTGCTAGCATCATAGCCTCTATGTACAAAACCTGCTTCAAGGTATCAACTCCTTACTTTAGCGAATTGGGCACGCGGGGGTGCTGGCAGCATAGCCTCTAAACACAAAACTTGCTTCAGGGGGTGCCGAAAAGAAAAAAGAAAAAGAAAAAAGAAAGAAAAGGCCACGGGCGTTCCTCATTTGCCACGTCCGTTCAAAGTTTTTGGCCATTCCCTTCTCAAGTTTTGGAATGCCTTGGCCGTTCCAAGTTTGCCCAGGCATCCCTACGTCACCCAAGTGCCACGCCCGTTCAAAGTTCCCCACGACCATTCCATTCCGATTCAGTGAATGTTTAAACGCCCATTCGCTTTGTATTTCCTAAAGTTGTGCCTGTTCCCTCTATATTTCCTAAAGACGTGCCGTTTCGCTTGACTTGCCACACCCGTTCACTCCCACTGGCCAATTGCCACAACCATTTGTTTACCTTGTGTGGTCATTCTCTGCCAGTGTCGCAACCATTCCCTGGACTTTCCACAGTCGTTCCCTTATCCCATAGCTATAAATATGGGGCCCCCTCTCTATTTCCTCACTATTTTACACTCACCAACCAGACAGGAACATGTCAGAAGCCTCTGACTCCTCCCAAGAGGTTCTCAGTCACACCTTTACCCGGAGGAAGAGACCTTCAGGTGGCCGTTTTGAAGAGTATGCTAAGCACCGAATCTATTTCTCTCACTTGGGTGAAGCACTTATGAAACAGCTCAATGAGCATGCTATACACTCCCTTATGAAGAACAATCATGAGGTGGAACACAAGCTCCTTTATTACACTAGACCATGTTACAAGGTCGTGCCTAAAGACCCTGCACTAGTGTAGAAGCTTGTATTTATTGTCAGCAAGAGGTGGCCTAGATGTCGCAGAGATAAATGCTGCTAGACAAAGCCGAGGAGCGAGTTTTGTCTGAGGATCTATACCAGATAAACCTCCAATATATGCAACTGTAAAAGAAGTTTGATGAGCAGACGGAGCAGTTGGGCAATGCCATTATGTGCATCATTGAGCTCTAGGAGCAAGTCACTCAAGCCCGCAGCGGCCAAAAGGGAACATCATGAGCTCACTATCATTGAAAGCCTACATCAAGATGCACAGAGTCAGGCCTAGACTATAGAGGATGCTCTTGCCCACACTTAGATAGATTTTGTCAAGTATCGGGAGCTTATACAGGCCACAATCCATACTTTGCAAGATCAGCTTGTAGATCTGAGGCCCGGGCAGTGCACCCTCTACTCCCTCCTCTAGCACCTTAGACAAAAAGGTGGATGCCTTGATGGACACAGTGACAAAGCTCCCCATCTTTGCCCTCCCCCCACAAACTCCCTACCAGCTCGTTGATCTTGAAGCATCAGTCTCTAAACCTCTTGCAACATAACGTCTACATCGACGAGCCTCTCTCCTGCCAACACTTCACATATACCCTCACCAAACTCCCCATTGCCAGTGTAACATTGATCCCCCACTTCTTCTTCCAAGGGTTTCTCTCATTCCAACACCCTCACAACTTTTTTGAGCTCCCCCAGCACCCTCTCCAAGCTATCTTGGCAAGATGGAGCCATTTCCTTGTAAGATTCCTCCCCCAACCCCTTTTTGATGTCTAGTATCTTCCCCTGTAATCAACCCTCTTCAGAAATATAAAGACCCTGTTGCTAACTATTTTAGCCTAGAGAGAGAAAAATTATTCTAGAGAGAGAATATTCAGATTTTGAATATTTTTGGATAGAAAAATATCTCTTATAATTCAGATGAGTTCCCCTGAAACAGAAATTCAAAAAGAATTTTTCAATGTGCAATTGGAATTAATTGGAAATAGGTATAAAGAACCTTAGTCTAAGGGTCTAGATTTTCAAAAATCTTTAGACTATGGTCCAATTAAGGTTCCTATGGGCCAATAGCATCAATCCATGTGTAGGGAGTAGATAAATCCAATTTGTAAAAAAGAAGATACCCAAAAATGAGTAAATGCTCACATAAGGTGAAGAGTTGAAAATGTACAAGGTTTATTAGTAAAAAACTATGAGCAATATTAAAAATATGAGATATTTTGGGAATAATGATTTTATTATGACACATATGTAAGGAAGGGGAGTCCCTTAAATGCTCACATAAGATGAAGAGTTGAAAATGTATAAGGTTTATTAGTAAAAAACTATGAGAAATATTAAAATGATTCCATTATGACACATATGTAAGGAAGGGGAGTTCTTTAAAGGATGTGCATATTTCACATAAGATGAAGAGTTGAAAATGTACAAGGTTTATTAGTAAAAAACTATGAGCAATATTAAAATGATTCCATTATGACACATATGTAAGGAAAGAGAGTTCTTTAAAGGAGGTGCATATTTCACATGCTTGAATGAGTTTTAAACTCATAAAAATTGAGATATTTCATCTCTCCTCTCTCCTCATTTAAGTCTAGTTCCAAAAAGTTAGCTTAACTGACCTAAAAATGGTCAAATATTGACCAAACTGATTTAGAAAATTCTAGAATCAGTTTGTTTGGTTAGGAGCTCAATTTTTCCTATAAATAGAAGCCTCCCCCTTGTTGAAAAATAGATAGTGTTTATGCATCGTTACTCTACTCCACCTAAGCCAAGAACTGTGAATTCATTTAATAATTCACTAGTTTTTGGAGCTTCCCTCTTTCTTCAATCCTCATTAGTGGCTCCATCAACATACTTAACCAATTGATTGGTTGGGGGCCTCTACCGTGAACAAAGAATCAAGCAAGTTGTAAGGTAATTAGTGAATATTGATCTTTCTATAATTTCTCAATGTTTCTCTCTTCTCAACCCCTCTCAAGCTTGAGAAGTTTAATTGGTATGGTTTTTTTTTAAATGCTATTGAAGTTTGAATAGTAGTGAAGAGTTACATAATGCTATTGAAGTTAATTTTCATTTATGTTTAAATTCTAATGATTTTTATGTAAATTCTCTCTCTCACTTAAGAAATGGTCATACTCATGACCCATTCTCAATCCAAATCAAGCTTTTCATAAAGCTTTTCCTTAACCCAAGATTAAGCTATGCTTGAGGCCAAATTAATGGCTTTTTTCTATGCTTTTAGTTTATGTATATTAATGATTCAATCCATTATGGATTAATAATCCAATTAGAGATTATTTTAATTATTTCCTTAATGATAAGCATTATCCCTTAGAAAAATTGAGATTTATCAGTCATAGCAGCGGAGCTATGGCAAAATTTTTATAAAAATTATGCATAAAATAATCTCATTCAAAGCATAAAAAGAGGACTTCCTACCATATTCTAGGAATTATCATCCTAGATTGATTGAAAGAATTTCATTACAATCATGGAGAAATTGAATTTTAATATCATGCATAAAGGATAAGTTTTTATATCAAAAGTGTTATTTTTACCATTTTTATTTCATGCATAGAAGTATGCATAATGGATAAATTTTTATATCAAAAGTGTTATTTTTACCATTTTTATTTCATGCATAGAAGTATGCATAATGGATAAATTTTTATATCAAAAGTGTTATTTTTACCATTTTTATTTCATGCATAGAAGTATGCATAATGGATAAATTTTTATATCAAAAGTGTTATTTTTATCATTTTTAATTTTCATGCATAGAAGTATGCATAAAAGAAATTTTTTTTTATATCAAAAGTGTTACTTTTATCATTTTTAATTTTCATGCATAGAAGTATGCATAAAAGAAATTTTTTTATATCAAAAGTGTTACTTTTATCATTTTTAATTTTCATGCATAGAAGTATGCATAAGAGTTGATTATTTTATTATAAAAGTGTGACTTTTATCATAATTGAATTTCATGCATAGAGGTATGCATAAAAGTTGATTATTTTATTGTAAGAGTGTTACTTTTATCATATTGGATTTCATGCATATAGGTATGCATAAAAGATATTCTTTTTATACTAAAAGTGTGATTTTCCTCATAAATGGATTTTATGCTTAACTTAGATGCATAAGAGAAATTCTTTTATTCTAAAAGTGTAATTTCCTACCAAACTGAATTTATGCATAAGAAGATGCATAAAAGATTAATTTTAATCTCGAAAGTGTTAGTCTCCTTAAATGGAATTTATGTATAAATAAATGTGTAGAGAAATCTTATATCAAATATAAGAATTCTCTTTAAAAAAAAAAAAAGATATGAAATGTGATAAGATGTGATAAGAGGTGTATGAGATGTGATAAGAATTGATAAGATGCGTATGGAAAGTGATAGGATGTGATAAGATGTGTATGGGATGAGGTAAGAAGTGTATGTGATAGAATAGGATGTATATGGGTTGTGATAGGGCGAGAATGGATGTGATGTAAAAGATTAGATGTGAAGACATATGGGGTTACATGAAATGTATGTATGTGGATGTGTGGATGTGGAGATGGGAGTATGGATGTATGAATGTGAAAGTGGATGTATGAATGTGAAAATGGATGTATGCATGAAGATGTATATGCATAGATGTGAATGTGGATGTATAGATGTGAATGGGAATGTGGATGTGGATGTATGTATGTATGTGGATGTAGATGTGAATGTATAGATGTGAATGGGAATGTGGATGTGGATGTATATGAATGTGGATGTAGATGTGGAGGTATAGATGTGAATGGGAATGTGGATGTGGATGTATGTATGTATGTGGATGTAGATGTGGATGTATAGATGTGAATGGGAATGTGGATGTGGATGTATGTATGTATGTGGATATGGGATGTGGATGTATAAATGAGGATGTAAAAATGGATGTATCCATGTAAATGTGGATGTATGAATGTGAATGTGAATTAATGTGTCGTCGATATGAGGAAATGGATGAGAATGAGTACACATTGAATGGAATGTGGAATAAGTAATGTGGACTAAGGAGGGATAATGTGGAAAGACGAGAGTTTGATTTAGAAACTGTATTTTGTGACTGTTTGTAAATGACTGTTTTATGTCAAGAATGCTGGGGAAGCATTTTGACCATCTTGTGGATTAAGGTCATGAAGACCTAACTGTTAAAGTTGCAACTGCTGACGGAGAGTCAATGGAGGACGTCTCGCGTAGCAAGGTCGACCGAGGTCTTGACCAGCCTCGGTTCGATTTAAATGGTGAGCTTCCGGTACGGTGGATGAGGGACAAAGGAAGCGGCCTATGAGTGAAGCGCTAGGTCACCTGCGAAGGATCCTAGAGGGTGCTGACCATACGGTGCTCGGGCTCTGGGTCGCCCAGGATACCCACGCGTGCGTCGAGGAAGATATTGGAACAAGGAGTAAGAGTTGTTTTGTGAAACCGGGCATGGATCTGGTTGATTGACCGTGCTGGTCTTCAATGGATGAGTCCATGGCTCTTTATATGGATCTGTTGGTTGATCTTGCTGATCTTCAACGAGAGTCCATCTTGATTTTATAAGTGATTATATTGCCGAGTATTATGGGCTAGGAACTATTGAAAAGGCCCCTGTGTGGACAGGTGGTGAGCGTTCTAGTTGCCAATGATGCCATAGATACTCTGATGAAGGATGATGGGAAATTATGAATCAACCGGATAAATTGGAAGATTATGATCAGTGGTACTATGGTTTCATTAAAGGATTGTTTTAAAGTTAGTTGATGCTAAGAAAAAGGCAATTTCATATTGGGTGTGTAAGTGGTGTGGCTAGTTCTATGTTTGCATGAACTTCCGGCTAGGGGGCCTTGGAACTCTTTTCCTTGGTACCCGGGACAAAACCTAACCAAATTCCAAAATTGGATCCCATCACTACAGTGGTTGGGCGGTTGGCTAACCCATGGGATCGGATGGGGTTAGGCTGGACTGATGGATCCGTAAATCGAGATTTAATTTCTATTATTACGATAGATGAAGTAAATCCCGGATAGAAATTGTTCTATGGATAGGAATCAACGGCTGTGCCTCTTGATGGGGAAAAAAGCGTTGATCCCAATGATCCAAGTGCAAGTTTCTTCCTTGATTTGACCAAGTACCGTTAGAGGTGCAGTCAGATCAGTTGATCCGTAATGATCTTGACTACGTTAGAGTAAAGAGTTATCCTGGTGGAATCGCCCATGCTTTCCGAGTAAAGGAAGTTTTTCCGGTTTCGGTTTTGGACAAACCGACGGATTAGTCTCTTGTCCGGATATTCGTGGGCGAGGCCCCGAGTGTGAGACCCCTACCCGCGCATGATGTGTTACTTCCGCTGCCAGTATCCTGAATCCTTTGCTCAGTGGGAACAGGGATCTCACAGTTGGTATCAGAGCGGTTTTGAAAGCTAATAAAGATAATTAAATTCTTATCTGAAATTGGTAATAAGAATTCAGAAACAGCAATTTCATAATGTATTTTCATTCCGTAAGCTTCTTTAATGAAGAAATTTTAATCAAAGAAATTATTTTTATAGTTGGAAGTTTCCCATTTATCTGGTATTCCCGACCTCACCCAGTCTCAAGATATGATTGCATTTGCCTTCGAGCATCTCAACTCTTCCGCTTCAACACGAACAAGCCGAGCAAGACTCGCACGCCATTTTGAGGAATTATATTTTCCTAACCCAATGGAGAGACAACAGCATAAGTGGGTTGCAGGGCTATATATCCACGCCTCTTATAACCGGCGTGCAATGCTGAGGCAGAACCTCTCATTGGCCATGATTTTGATAAAGCTGAAAATGACGCGTGGTGTCATTCTATATCTTTCAACGCCTCAAAATTTCAGACGTGCTTGCCGAGTTTATAGACTCCTTAGTCGATTTATCCCTAAGGAGAAAATAATAGCTCCCTTCGCAGTTAGAGAACTTATGTAATAGGGCATGACTATGGCCCAGTACCGTCGTCTTATGCGTCTCTCGAAGAGATTTTGAATTTTGGAGCCGAGCCACTCTATGTAATTATTGCAACTTGTATATAAATATACAAATGTTTTTTTTTAACGGACGATCGGATAAAGAAAAATCTATTTATCAGACTTAAGTCATAGATCTCCAATAAGATCAACTGAGGAGCAAATTATGTCAAAAGTTTATTAAGACGCACAAAAAGGTTGTAATTGTTTGATATAATTCATACAAATTGTTAATTCAAATTGAAATTCGTAAATTAGTAATTGGGTCTTCAATTGGAAGTACCGCAATTGTATGGAACCCTGACTTGCTTGAGACCTAGACATGATGGTATTTACCTTATAGTTTCGAGTATCATGACTATCCGTATATACCGAGGGTATAACTGCAGCTCTTTACCAACAGTATATACGAGTAAATCTAAGACTTGAAAGTATAAGCGTTAATGCTATCCAGATGATGATTTTGAATGTGGTTGATATGATTTTTAATTCTGTTTGGGAACTGATGAATTGATTTGGATTCTGATTGAAAAATGATGATCCTTGAAAATGGGTTGAAATGTAATAAGCTGAGCGAAACCACAATGTGGATGATTGGGACGACTCCCTGTAATGATAAATGATGAAAATGATTCAGCAAATCACTATGAGATTAGTGGATTATGTTGTCAAATTGCTACTGTTAATACTTGAGATGGTAGATCAAGTTAAGGGATGACAAATTGAGAACTTGCTTAACTTAAATTCCGTGGAGGAATGTTCAGAAGGAAATTTTCGGTCTAATGGACCATTATCGTGTTAAAGATATGAATGATATGATTTGAATGAATTGTTATTTAATGATGAATTCTATATAAGGGATATTTATCCCCATATTCTGTTGGGTTGACCGGAATATAAGGAATCCCAGAATAAATTGGATCTTAAGCAAAAAAGTTGTCCTCTACTTACGAGATGAGGACATCTTGCACCTTTTAAGTGGGGTAGAATGTAAGATTCCTCCCCCAGCCTTAGAGGTATACAGGAGTAAGAATCTCCCTTTCTGATCTTATAATTATTCTCTCTCTAAAATAAAAGAAAGATTCTGTTTAAAAAAGGAAGAACCTTTTTCCTGAATACTTCTCAAGAGTCCCACCTGTTTTAAGGATTCAGAACAACGAGTTCAGAAGTGAGAATCGATGTTTTGGATATCAAGGTTTTGGTCTCGAGTACGGCCCAAAAGAAGTTCTTTATCTCTTGGGAAGTATAAGAAGTTATCTCCCAGATATTGTGGACCAAAGAAAGTAGGTGATGTAGCTTACGAACTTCTTTTATCTCCTCATCTCAAAGTTCTGAATGCCTTCTATAGAAAAATGTGCCAAACCCAAATCATGGAAAGATGATAAAACTTCAGTGGCAAGTTACCGTTGGCTTCTAAGTTACGCTAGCTCCTTCCTTTATATAAGTCGCAACTTTTACTTGTCGTTCACAGTAATCTTACTTCCATCGATCTTCTTTCTTTCTTAATCTCCTTCATGGCTTGGCAACAAGAATTAGTTTTATCCATGATGATTTCTCACCTTCAAGATGCAAGGGAGTCTGTGAAGAAAGATTTTATAGAGCAGTATGAGCGCTCACTTTTCCCTCACTTGGGAACTTCTGTAGCGCAGACAAAATGGCGGACCTATCAAGACATAACTAGGGTAACACCCTGGGGTCAGCAGCACTTTCGTAACAATGTCCGCTTGGCCATGGTTATTGAAGCTTTGGGTTTGGGTCCCCGATACTACTGCGTCATGAGATCAAGGCATCCTGGGTTTTCTGAGCGGGTCTTCTTACTGGCGTGTTTTCTTCCTCATGAGAAGATATGCCTTTACCCCGTTTTTGGCTTGCCTCTCAGAGGTCCTTTTGTTAGAACACCTCATACCACTGAGATAGGCGCAGCAATAACCCACAGAATCATTCCCATAGATGAGTTACCTTATACTTGTGCAGCTTGTGAGGACTGCTTTTGTGATCATATGATGGACGGGCTTATGGAAGTGTAAAGAGTTCTTCTATCTTACTGTATAAGTTCCGAGAATGAATAAAGTTTAAATCTTGTTCTTATCTTGAATCTTGCTCTCTTGAGACTTTTTTTTTAATTGGTGGTTAATCTTAATTAAAAAAATTTTCTCTCAGTCTCATACTTGTGCATCTTGCGAAATTACCCCCAGTTTGCGAGATGAGGGCATCTCACGTTTTTTAAGTGGGGTAGAATGTAAGATTCCTCCCCCAACCCCTTTTTGATGTCTAGTATCTTCCCCTGTAATCAACCCTCTTCAGAAATATAAAGACCCTGTTGCTAACTATTTTAGCCTAGAGAGAGAAAAATTATTCTAGAGAGAGAATATTCAGATTTTGAATATTTTTGGATAGAAAAATATCTCTTATAATTCAGATGAGTTCCCCTGAAACAGAAATTCAAAAAGAATTTTTCAATGTGCAATTGGAATTAATTGGAAATAGGTATAAAGAACCTTAGTCTAAGGGTCTAGATTTTCAGAAATCTTTAGACTATGGTCCAATTAAGGTTCCTATGGGCCAATAGCATCAATCCATGTGTAGGGAGTAGATAAATCCAATTTGTAAAAAAGAAGATACCCAAAAATGAGTAAATGCTCACATAAGGTGAAGAGTTGAAAATGTACAAGGTTTATTAGTAAAAAACTATGAGCAATATTAAAAATATGAGATATTTTGGGAATAATGATTTTATTATGACACATATGTAAGGAAGGGGAGTCCCTTAAATGCTCACATAAGATGAAGAGTTGAAAATGTATAAGGTTTATTAGTAAAAAACTATGAGCAATATTAAAATGATTCCATTATGACACATATGTAAGGAAGGGGAGTTCTTTAAAGGATGTGCATATTTCACATAAGATGAAGAGTTGAAAATGTACAAGGTTTATTAGTAAAAAACTATGAGAAATATTAAAATGATTCCATTATGACACATATGTAAGGAAAGAGAGTTCTTTAAAGGAGGTGCATATTTCACATGCTTGAATGAGTTTTAAACTCATAAAAATTGAGATATTTCATCTCTCCTCTCTCCTCATTTAAGTCTAGTTCCAAAAAGTTAGCTTAACTGACCTAAAAATGGTCAAATATTGACCAAACTGATTTAGAAAATTCTAGAATCAGTTTGTTTGGTTAGGAGCTCAATTTTTCCTATAAATAGAAGCCTCC
Organism: Cibotium barometz; assembly: GCF_041138505.1. Classification (NCBI taxonomy): domain Eukaryota; kingdom Viridiplantae; phylum Streptophyta; class Polypodiopsida; order Cyatheales; family Cibotiaceae; genus Cibotium; species Cibotium barometz. Next base: position 30,595,670 of record NC_141083.1, read on the forward strand.
CCCTTGTTGAAAAATAGATAGTGTTTATGCATCGTTACTCTACTCCACCTAAGCCAAGAACTGTGAATTCATTTAATAATTCACTAGTTTTTGGAGCTTCCCTCTTTCTTCAATCCTCATTAGTGGCTCCATCAACATACTTAACCAATTGATTGGTTGGGGGCCTCTACCGTGAACAAAGAATCAAGCAAGTTGTAAGGTAATTAGTGAATATTGATCTTTCTATAATTTCTCAATGTTTCTCTCTTCTCAACCCCTCTCAAGCTTGAGAAGTTTAATTGGTATGGTTTTTTTTAAATGCTATTGAAGTTTGAATAGTAGTGAAGAGTTACATAATGCTATTGAAGTTAATTTTCATTTATGTTTAAATTCTAATGATTTTTATGTAAATTCTCTCTCTCACTTAAGAAATGGTCATACTCATGACCCATTCTCAATCCAAATCAAGCTTTTCATAAAGCTTTTCCTTAACCCAAGATTAAGCTATGCTTGAGGCCAAATTAATGGCTTTTTTCTATGCTTTTAGTTTATGTATATTAATGATTCAATCCATTATGGATTAATAATCCAATTAGAGATTATTTTAATTATTTCCTTAATGATAAGCATTATCCCTTAGAAAAATTGAGATTTATCAGTCATAGCAGCGGAGCTATGGCAAAATTTTTATAAAAATTATGCATAAAATAATCTCATTCAAAGCATAAAAAGAGGACTTCCTACCATATTCTAGGAATTATCATCCTAGATTGATTGAAAGAATTTCATTACAATCATGGAGAAATTGAATTTTAATATCATGCATAAAGGATAAGTTTTTATATCAAAAGTGTTATTTTTACCATTTTTATTTCATGCATAGAAGTATGCATAATGGATAAATTTTTATATCAAAAGTGTTATTTTTACCATTTTTATTTCATGCATAGAAGTATGCATAATGGATAAATTTTTATATCAAAAGTGTTATTTTTACCATTTTTATTTCATGCATAGAAGTATGCATAATGGATAAATTTTTATATCAAAAGTGTTATTTTTATCATTTTTAATTTTCATGCATAGAAGTATGCATAAAAGAAATTTTTTTTTATATCAAAAGTGTTACTTTTATCATTTTTAATTTTCATGCATAGAAGTATGCATAAAAGAAATTTTTTTATATCAAAAGTGTTACTTTTATCATTTTTAATTTTCATGCATAGAAGTATGCATAAGAGTTGATTATTTTATTATAAAAGTGTGACTTTTATCATAATTGAATTTCATGCATAGAGGTATGCATAAAAGTTGATTATTTTATTGTAAGAGTGTTACTTTTATCATATTGGATTTCATGCATATAGGTATGCATAAAAGATATTCTTTTTATACTAAAAGTGTGATTTTCCTCATAAATGGATTTTATGCTTAACTTAGATGCATAAGAGAAATTCTTTTATTCTAAAAGTGTAATTTCCTACCAAACTGAATTTATGCATAAGAAGATGCATAAAAGATTAATTTTAATCTCGAAAGTGTTAGTCTCCTTAAATGGAATTTATGTATAAATAAATGTGTAGAGAAATCTTATATCAAATATAAGAATTCTCTTTAAAAAAAAAAAAAGATATGAAATGTGATAAGATGTGATAAGAGGTGTATGAGATGTGATAAGAATTGATAAGATGCGTATGGAAAGTGATAGGATGTGATAAGATGTGTATGGGATGAGGTAAGAAGTGTATGTGATAGAATAGGATGTATATGGGTTGTGATAGGGCGAGAATGGATGTGATGTAAAAGATTAGATGTGAAGACATATGGGGTTACATGAAATGTATGTATGTGGATGTGTGGATGTGGAGATGGGAGTATGGATGTATGAATGTGAAAGTGGATGTATGAATGTGAAAATGGATGTATGCATGAAGATGTATATGCATAGATGTGAATGTGGATGTATAGATGTGAATGGGAATGTGGATGTGGATGTATGTATGTATGTGGATGTAGATGTGAATGTATAGATGTGAATGGGAATGTGGATGTGGATGTATATGAATGTGGATGTAGATGTGGAGGTATAGATGTGAATGGGAATGTGGATGTGGATGTATGTATGTATGTGGATGTAGATGTGGATGTATAGATGTGAATGGGAATGTGGATGTGGATGTATGTATGTATGTGGATATGGGATGTGGATGTATAAATGAGGATGTAAAAATGGATGTATCCATGTAAATGTGGATGTATGAATGTGAATGTGAATTAATGTGTCGTCGATATGAGGAAATGGATGAGAATGAGTACACATTGAATGGAATGTGGAATAAGTAATGTGGACTAAGGAGGGATAATGTGGAAAGACGAGAGTTTGATTTAGAAACTGTATTTTGTGACTGTTTGTAAATGACTGTTTTATGTCAAGAATGCTGGGGAAGCATTTTGACCATCTTGTGGATTAAGGTCATGAAGACCTAACTGTTAAAGTTGCAACTGCTGACGGAGAGTCAATGGAGGACGTCTCGCGTAGCAAGGTCGACCGAGGTCTTGACCAGCCTCGGTTCGATTTAAATGGTGAGCTTCCGGTACGGTGGATGAGGGACAAAGGAAGCGGCCTATGAGTGAAGCGCTAGGTCACCTGCGAAGGATCCTAGAGGGTGCTGACCATACGGTGCTCGGGCTCTGGGTCGCCCAGGATACCCACGCGTGCGTCGAGGAAGATATTGGAACAAGGAGTAAGAGTTGTTTTGTGAAACCGGGCATGGATCTGGTTGATTGACCGTGCTGGTCTTCAATGGATGAGTCCATGGCTCTTTATATGGATCTGTTGGTTGATCTTGCTGATCTTCAACGAGAGTCCATCTTGATTTTATAAGTGATTATATTGCCGAGTATTATGGGCTAGGAACTATTGAAAAGGCCCCTGTGTGGACAGGTGGTGAGCGTTCTAGTTGCCAATGATGCCATAGATACTCTGATGAAGGATGATGGGAAATTATGAATCAACCGGATAAATTGGAAGATTATGATCAGTGGTACTATGGTTTCATTAAAGGATTGTTTTAAAGTTAGTTGATGCTAAGAAAAAGGCAATTTCATATTGGGTGTGTAAGTGGTGTGGCTAGTTCTATGTTTGCATGAACTTCCGGCTAGGGGGCCTTGGAACTCTTTTCCTTGGTACCCGGGACAAAACCTAACCAAATTCCAAAATTGGATCCCATCACTACAGTGGTTGGGCGGTTGGCTAACCCATGGGATCGGATGGGGTTAGGCTGGACTGATGGATCCGTAAATCGAGATTTAATTTCTATTATTACGATAGATGAAGTAAATCCCGGATAGAAATTGTTCTATGGATAGGAATCAACGGCTGTGCCTCTTGATGGGGAAAAAAGCGTTGATCCCAATGATCCAAGTGCAAGTTTCTTCCTTGATTTGACCAAGTACCGTTAGAGGTGCAGTCAGATCAGTTGATCCGTAATGATCTTGACTACGTTAGAGTAAAGAGTTATCCTGGTGGAATCGCCCATGCTTTCCGAGTAAAGGAAGTTTTTCCGGTTTCGGTTTTGGACAAACCGATGGATTAGTCTCTTGTCCGGATATTCGTGGGCGAGGCCCCGAGTGTGAGACCCCTACCCGCGCATGATGTGTTACTTCCGCTGCCAGTATCCTGAATCCTTTGCTCAGTGGGAACAGGGATCTCACATTCCTTCACCTGAGTGAGCAGGTGGTGAGCGTTCTAGTTGCCGATAATGCCATAGGTATGCTCAGGAAGGAATGACTGAAATTGAATTTTATGGTTGGAAAGTGGAAAAGTTGGAAATTGAATCTGGATATTTTGGAGGATTATGATTAGTAATACTATGGCTTTATTTCAAGTTTTCTTTAAAGACAGCTGAATCTATAAAAGGCAATTTCATATTGGGTGTGTAAGTGGTATGTCTTAATTCTATTTTGCTGCATGAGTGTCGACTGGGGGGCCTAGGAACTCTTTTCCCGAGTACCCAGGGACAAAACATAACCAAATTTTCATAATGGATCCTATGGGTGGTTGGCTAACCCATGGGGCTGGATGGGGTTAGGTTGGACTGATGGATCCCTATAATTAAAATTCAATTTTGTTCAAGTTACGATAGTTGAAGTAAATCACGGATAATCCTTGTTCCATGGAAAAGAATCAATGGCTATGCCTCTTTGACGAGGAAAAAAGCGTTGATCTCTATGATCCAAGTGCAAGTTCCTCCCTTGATCTGGCCATGTGATCCGCGGGTTTGGTCGGAATGAAAAAGGGAAGTTAAGGCCTTGACTACATTAGAATAATTCTCTTGGAGGAATCACCTATGCTTTCTAGGCCAGGGAAGTTTTTTTCGAGTTCGGTTTTTGAAGAACCAAGGGATTAGTCTCTTGTCCGGACATCTGTGGGCAAGGCCCCAAGTGGGAAACCCCTACCCCGTGCATGAGGTTGCTACTTCTTCTGCTAGGTCCCCTAATTACGATGTGTAGGAGGGGGGATTAGTCTCTTGTCCGGACATCTGTGGGCAAGGCCCCAAGTGGGAAACCCTACCCCGCGCATGAGGTTGCTACTTCTTCTGCTAGGTCCCCTAATTACGATGTGTAGGAGGGGGCAGGGGTCTCACACTCAATGCGTGTGGCACGTTGCATAGGTCTTCCAAATAAATGTTTGAGCAAGGAATGGATGCCGCTAGGTCCGCTGCTTGCCCATAAGATCAAATTTTATGAGGCGAGCAACGGTAGGTGGCTGTTGGTAATCGCCACGCAGGTTCAGGGTGGGTGGTCACGCTGCCATTGATGCTGCTTCGTATCGAGGTATGGGCGAAGGAATTTGATGTCGAGGTAGTCGATGGACAGGGGTAAGTGGCTCAGCCCAAAGTTGGTGAGCAGGATGGCTATAGCCTGATTGAACTCCGTGTGGTCCAAGGGATTGTGCTAGTTTAGGGGGTTGAGCGGAGGGTCAATCTCCTCTCACTCAGATGGGGGCGGCGATGGGATCTCCCCTTCTTTGAGGGTTTGGATGGGGGTTTGCTGAGTCGGTGATGGGGGTGGAGGGGTTGTTGATGTGGAGGGTCTAGTCGTGAGAATGGCATCGAGAAGTGGTGGGGGTTCAACAAATGAGGAGGGTATATCCTATAATGCAGTATACATTCCTTATTGAAGGGATAAGAGAGGTGGTGAGGGGGGAGTGGGTGATGGGGGTGGGGTGGGAAATGATGGGGGGGAGAAGAAGATGGTGCATGAAAAAGAGAAAGGGTAGAGGTTCTAGAGGGGGGTGGTGATGGTAGGGGCTGGTTATGAGGAGGTGCGGAGGATGAACTTGGTGGGGGAGGGGGAGGCAGGGGAGAAGAAGTTCTGGGGGGTGGAGGTGGCAAGCTGCCCTACCCATCGTCACATCCATCATTGTTGTCCGGGGCAGGGTCAGCTATAGCAGCATTCTTGGGGCCATGATCATGAAAGAATAGGACAGCAGCGGTAGCCTCATCAGTGGAGAACGCCCATGGGAACGCGACATGGGTATCATCAAACTAGCAAATGGCAGTGGTTGCCATCACCTCAATCTGCACAAAACACGTGGTAGAGAACTAGCAAGCCATCCGCAGAGTATGGTGGGAGGGGGCCATTCTGAAGAGAGAGATATGAGCTATTGACTACATGCCACTCGATTGTCTGTAGATACTAGAGTTCCCCTGAGGAGATCTGAGAAGAGTAGGGGTGGGGGCATAGGCCTTTTGGGACCGATAAGTCAATCAAGTCCAAGGTAGGTAGGGTTAGAGGGAAACCCATCAAGATCAACTAGGTAGGTAGGTAGGTAGGGTTAGAGGGAAACCCATCAAGATCAACCAACAAGATCCATGTAAAAGAACTATGAACTCATCCGTTGAAGGCATAGGCCTTTTGGGACCGATAAGTCAATCAAGTCCACTAGGTAGGTAGGTAGGGTTAGAGGGAAACCCATCAAGATCAACCAACAAGATCCATGTAAAAGAACTATGAACTCATCCGTTGAAGACCAGCAAGGTCAATCAACCAGATCCATGCTCGTGTTTAGAAAATAGCTCCAACTCATTTTCTTCCCCGACGCACGCGTGGGTATCTTCGGTGACCCAAATCCCGAATACCATATGGTCAGCACCCTCTAGGTTCCTTAGAAGGTGACCTAGCGCTTCACTCATAGGCCGCTTCCTTAGCCCCTCATCCACCGTACCAGAAGCTCACCATTTTAATCGAACCGAGGCTGGTCAAGACCTCGGCCAACCTTGCCATGCGATACGTCCTTCATTGACTCTCCGTGAGCTATTGCAACTTTTTCACTTAGGTCCGCAATGACCTCATTCACAAGATGGTCAAAATGCTTCCCCAGCATTCTTGACATAAAATAATCTTTTAAAAAAACAAGTTTATCTGCAAATACAGTTCCAAATAGAATTCCCATCTTTTCTCATCATCCACATCCTTTCACATTATTCCTCATCATCTCTCGTCATTCCACATCATTTCTCATCATCCCATTCCATGTTATTTCTTATTATTCCACGTCATTTCTCATTATTCCATGTCATTCCTCGTTATCCCATTCCACGTTATTTCTTATTATTCCACGTCATTTCTCGTTATCCCATATTTTCTACATTAAGTCACATCTAATCACATCCCATCCAATCACATCATTGCTATATCAACTCACATCCAATCACATCCTTTCCACATCAACTCATATCCAATCACATCATTTCTACATCCATTCACATCCATTCACATTATTCCTACATCCATTCACATCCATTTACATCATTCCTACATCCATTCACATCATTCCTACATCCATTCATACCCATTCTCATCATTCGTACACCCATTCATACATCATTCTTGCATCCATTCACATCATTCCTACATTTGTTCACATCATTCCTACATCTGTTCACATCCATTCTCATCATTCCTACACCCATTCATACATCATTCCTACATCTGTTCACATCATTCCTACATCTGTTCACATCTATTCTCATTATTCCTACACCCATTCACATCCATTCACATCATTCCTATATCCATCCACATCCATTCACATCATTCCTACATCCATTCACACCCATTCACATCATTCCTACATCCATTCACATCCATTCTCATCATTTCTACACCCATTCACATCATTTCTATATATCCATTCACATCCATTCAATGATTCTATAAAATTTGTGCATAACCTTCTTTATTTTCTAGCTATTGAATAATGCTCAAAACTCCACTTTTAGCATAAAAATATCTATGCCTAGAATATGATAGGAATTCCTCTTTTTGCATTATTTAAAATTATGCATAAAATAAGAGTTATCTCTTTTCTAGGAAACTTTTCCAGAGCTTCATTGTGCAATTACTAGAAATGTTCAATTTTCTAAATTGAATTGAAAACTTGTAATGAAAATATGATAGAAACTCCTCTTTTAAACTAAAATTGAATTATGCATACATAGCATAATTAGAACCATAATTATAAGCATAATTATGATTAATTCTCTATATTAAACTAAAATAACCATTTGTTCTTTCTAAAAAGTTGAGCATAAATCTTTTCCAATTTAGGATGAGTTAATATGATTTTTCCATATCATAAACAAGTTTAAAAGAATTAATCATCCTTTTTCCTAGATTAAAAATCATAAAAATAACTAATCTCTTTCTCTACCTTGTCAAGCTTAGAGTTTGACTTAAGATAAAGAGATTATGAATAAGAATCATCCTTCTACCAAGGATCTAGCCATAAGAATGACTAATCTTTACAAAAGAAGTATTTTTTCTTAAAGAAAACATTAAGATTAAGGATAAAAATTAACATTAATCTAAATAGACATTATGAATCTTTGGATATTTGAAGAAAAAGCCATTACTTAGAAAGCTTCTCAAGCTTTAGAGGGGTTGAGAAGAAGAAAATGATTGAGAGAATTGTAAAAAAAACCATTAAAATAAGGTTTACCTTTTATTTGGGCTTGATTCTTTGGCTAGAAGTGGAGCCCCCAAGCAAGTCCTTGGCCACCAAGAGAGGGAGAGCAATCTCCAAGAGAGGATGGAGGAGAGAAGCTCCAAATCTCTCAAGAGAAGAGGCAAATTAGAGGGATAATAGAAATATGCTAATTTAGAGATAATATTGGCATGGTATTGCTCCCATTTGAAAATGCAAAGGAATGAGGGTCTATTTATAGGTGAGGGAGGCCACTAACCAAGTCCAACTGGGTTCTAGAGCCTTCCTGCTTCAGTTTGACCCAATTTGGATCAGTTTGGCTCCTTTTTTGATTCAATTTGGACCAGGAGATGAAATATCTTGATTTTTTTGAATTACAAAAGCCAAACGATGATGATGAAGAAGGCACCTAGCTCAAGTGGGTTTCTGACCTTACTGAGGTGTCAACAAAAATGCATCATTTCACCTAAATATCTTATTTTTTTACTAATATACCTTAGTTTTTAACTAATAAACCTTGTACTAAGTCAACTCTTCATCTTATGTGAGCATTTACTCATTTTTGGGCTATTTAATCTAAAAATTTCAAAAAATGTGGACCCTTAGGCTAAGGTCTCTTATACACATATTCAATTAATTCCTAATGCACATTGGAAAGTTCATTTTGAACTTCTATTTCAAGGGAATTCATTTTAGATATCAGGATAATTCTTGTATCCAAAAATATCTCAATTTTGAATTACCTCTCTCCAGACATTTTCTCTCTCAAGGCCAAAACAGGGTAAAACAAGATCTTTTTCCATTTCTGAGGGGGGGGATGATTACAAGAGACTGAAGGGAAGGTTCTTACACCTGTACATCTCAAAAGCTGGGGGGGAGGAATCTTACATTGAGGATCATAACTGACTACCTCCCCATTCGCCAACAGTGGGTATGGAGCGTGTTTCATGTAGAGCAGCAAAAGAACCCAAAGATAAAGCTCAACTTTCCATGCTTCTCTCGCCCGTCTGCACAACATCCCTGCACTTAAGAGAATATGGTCCGTCCATGCTTCCACAAGTTCATCCGCTGCTCTACGACCAAGTCCCCAACCCACTCGTGATCGCCACCATTCAATTCTTCAATCTTATCATCATGCTGCTCGAGTCATTTCCAAACTGGGACAAGCGCCCAATGTCTTGCTTTTAACATAAGTAAAGGGCCAACTCGCAAGCAACTCTTTGACTATTATGAGCAAGTTATGGGGTGCCCGCTTGGCTACTTCAAACTTTTGAAGACTTGATGGAGAACACTTTTTGTACCGGCTACCAAGTCTTCCATCGAGCCCCTCCAACTCCTACCTTGCACCGGTATTTCATCTATACCTACTCCATGAAAGATCCCTGCCCCCTTCGCGCAATGAATTCGGGGGTGCTAGCAGCGGAAGTAGCACTTCTTGTGTGGAACAGAGCCTCTCACTCAGGGCCTTGCCCATGGATACCCAGACAAGAGACTAATCCCTCGGTTCTTCCAAAACTGAACCCGAAAAAACTTCCCTCGTCCAGAAAGCACGGGCAATTCCTCTAGGATATTTTTTATTCTAACGTAGTCAAGGTCATCACTAACCAAACTGATCCGATTGAACCTATAAGTCACATGGTCAGATCAAGGAAAAGACTTGCACTTGGATCATAGAGACCAACGCATTTTTCCTCATCGAGAGGCACAGCCGTTGATTCTTTTCCATAGAATAGGGACTGTCTGGGATTTACCTGTATTGTTTTCTCTTAAAAAAATGGGAATTGATAAAATTAGAGTGCTAAATGCATCTTGGGGTAAATTCTAAGTAGATTTAGAGTGTAAAAATTGAAAAATGGTTAGCCATACAAAGGAGGTTATGGCAAAATTTTCTTAAATTTGATGGAAATAAGTTTTATCTTTATGTTATTCAAAAAGAGTAATCCCCTCCTTTTGTGTATTCTAAAAAGTGTTATTTTCATTCTATGTATAGAAAGATGCATATTGGAAATATTTTTATTGTAAAAGCGTTATTTTCATTAGAATTAATTTCTATGCATAGAAAGATGTAGCACAGGAGAGAGGAGAGATAAAAATATCTCATTATTTGTGAGTTTAAAACTCATCCACACATGTGAAATAGGCGCATAGAAAGATGCATAAAGGAATTTATTTTTATTTCAAAAGAGTTACTCTCATTAATTTTGATTTTATGCATAGAAAGATGCAGAAAGGAATTTATTTTTATTTCAAAAGAGTTATTCATTAATTTTGACTTTATGCATAGAAAGATAAGATGAAGAGTTGACTATGTACAAGGTATATTAGTAAGAAACTATGAGCAATATTAAAAATATGAGATATTTTGGGTATAAGGATCCCATTTTGACACCTATGTAAGGAAAAGGAGGGCCTTCAATGAGGAGCCTAATTCACATGCTTGAATGAGTTTTAAACTAAAAAATAATGTGATATTTTTATCTCTCCTCTCTCTTGAACCAAACCAAATCAAAATGGAGCCAAACCGAATCAAAAAGGAACCAAACTAGGTCCAAATCTAGTCCAAATTCAACCAAACTAAAATCTGGAAAATTCTAGACATCATTTAGCTTTGGTTAGAGCTTCCCTCTCCTATAAATAGAACATGAATCCTTTGAAAAAAATAGAAGAATTTTACTATACTAGAGTTATGCTGAAATAATGCTAATTTCTACTATTCTCTCAAATTCTCTCCAAATTGAAGAAACTGGAGCTTTCCTCTTTCTTCAATCCCCATTGGTGGCTCCATCAACATACTTAACCAATTGATTGGTTGGGGGCCTCTACCGTGGCTGAACAAAGAATCAAGCAATTTGTAAGGTAAATGGTGAATTTTGATCTTTTCTATAATTTCTCAATGCTTCTCTCTTCTCAACCCCTCTCAAGCTTGAGAAGCTTAATTGGAATGGTCTTTGAATGCTATTGAAGTTAATTGATGAATGGTAGTGAAGAGTTACATAATTTGATGAATGCTATTGAAGTTAATTGATTAATGATAGTAAAGAATTACATAAATTTCTATTTATGCTTGATTCTAATGGTTTTTATGTAATTTCTCTCTCTCACTCAAGAAATGGTCATACTCATGACCCATTCTCAATCCAAATGAAGCTTTTCATAAAGCTTTTCCTTAATCCAAGATTAATCTATGCTTGAGGCCAAATTAATGACTTTTTTCTATGCTTTTGTTTATGTATTTCATGAATATTGATGATTCAATCCATTATTGGATTAATGATCCAATTAGGGATCATTCTAGATAATCATTCTCTTAATGGTAGGCTTTATCCTTCAAAATAAATTGAGATTTATCAGTCATAGTAGCGGAGCTATGGCAAAATTTTTATAAAAATTACACATAAAATAATTTCATTCAAAGCATGAAAAGAGAACTTCCTACTATATTCTAGAAATTATCATCTAGATTATTTAAAAGAATTTTATTGTAATCATGGAGAAATTAATTTTTATGTTATGCATAATTGATGATTATTTTATTATAAAAGTGTTACTTTTATCATATTTGGATTTCATGCATAGAGGTATGCATAAAAGATTATTATTTTAATATAAAAGTATTTCTTTTATCATATTTGGATTTCATGCATAAAGGTATGCATAAAAGATTATTATTTTATATAAAAGTGTTTCTTTTATCATATTTAGATTTCATGCATAGAGGTATGCATAAAAGATTATTATTTTAATATAAAAGTGTTTCTTTTATCATATTTGAATTTCATGCATAGAGGTATGCATAAAAGTTGATTATTTTATTATAAAAGTGTGACTTTTATTATATTTGAATTTCATGCATAAAGGTATGCATAAAAGTTGGTTATTTTATTATAAAAGTGTGACTTTTATTATATTTTAATTTCATGCATAGAGGTATGCATAAAAGTTGATTATTTTATTATAAAAGTGTGACTTTTATCATATTTGAATTCATGCATAAAGGTATGCATAAAAGTTGATTATTTTATTATAAAAGTGTGACTTTTATTATATTTGAATTTCATGTATAAAGGTATGCATAAAAATTGATTATTTTATTATAAAAGTGTTACTTTTATCATATTTATATTTCATGCATAGAGGTATGCATAAAAATTGATTATTTTATTATAAAAGTATAACTTTTATCATATTTGGATTTCATGCATAGAGGTATGCATAAAAGTTGATTATTTTATTATAAAAGTGTGACTTTTATCATATTTGAAATTCATGCATAGGGTATATAAAAGTTAATTATTTTATTATAAAAGTGTGACGTTTATCATATTTGAATTTCATGCATATAGAGGTATGCATAAAAGTTGATTATTTTATTATAAAAGTGTGACTTTTATCATATTTGAATTTCATGCATAGAGGTATGCATAAAAGTTGATTATTTTATTGTAAAAGTGTTACTTTTATCATATTGGATTTCATGTATAGAGGTATGCATAAAAGATATTCTTTTTATGCTAAAAGTGTGATTCTCATCATAAATGGATTTTATGCATAATTTAGATGCATAAGAGAAATTCTTTTATTCTAAAAGTGTAATTCCTACCAAATTGAATTTATGCATAAGAAGATGCATAAAAGATTGATTTTTAAATTCAAAGTGTCATTCTCATCTAAATTGAATTTATGCATAGGAAGATGCATAAAAGAATGGAATTTCAATTCAAAAGTGTATTTTCTCATCCAAATTGAATTTATGCATAGGAAGATGCATAAAAGATGGATTTTTAATTCAAAAGTGTCAATTCTCATCTAAATTGAGTTTATGCATAGGAAGATGCATAAGAGATGCAATTTTAAATCAAAAGTGTCATTTTCATTTAAAATGAATTTATGCATAGGAAGATGCATAAAAGATTGATTTTTATTTCAAAAATGTTAGCCTCCTTAAATGGAATTTATGCATAAATAAATGTGTAGAGAAATCTTATATCAAATATAAGAATTCTCTTGTATTCTATAAAAAGATATGAAATGTGATAAGATGTGATAAGAGGTGTATGAGATGTGATAAGATGTGATAAGATGCGTATGGGAAGTGATAGGATGTGATAAGAGGTGTATGAGATGTGAAAAGATGTGTATGAGATGTGATAGGATATGATAAGAGGTGTATGAGATGTGATAGAATGTGTTAAGATGAGTTAGGATGTGTTAAGATGTGAATGGGATGAGGTAGAGAGTGTATCTGATGGGATAAGATGTGATGTAGAAACGAAAGTGTGGATGTATGAATGAGGATGTGAAAATGGATGTATGTATGTAGACGTGGATGTATGGATGTGAATGTGAATGAAGATGTGGATGTGGATGGATGGATGTAGATATTAGGGGAAGGTTGAGGTTTATAGGGGCCCTTTAAGATGCCATGTGATTAAAAGGTTATTAAGGAAAAGGGCCAATCGTGTGATGCCATGCATACAAAAATGTTGGGTGATTAAAGGTGGTCAAAAGATTCTGTAGAAGATGCCTTTTTGTACTTTTCATTCCCAAAAAGTGGGAGGGAAAGTTTTATAAATTTTGGACATCCATAACTTCTACATATGAGCTCAAAATTTATCGGAGATTAGAGATCCAGAATCTACTAGTTGAGCTCGTTCCATAGATATGTCACATGATATGGTTTTGCCCACTCAATTTTAAATTTAATTTTGGCGAGAAACTTTGAAATTCAAACTTCTAGCCATTTGAAGAATAAGAAGGTATCTAAAGTCAAAGAAACTTAACATTTTAACAAAAAGTCATTAAAATCATAATATGACAGCTTAAAGGGCCCCTATGGACCTCAACCATCCCCTAATGTACGGATGTGGATGTATGTATGTGAATGCGGATGTATGAATGAGGATGTGAAAATGGATGTATGCATGTGAATGTGGATGTATGAATGTGAATGTGGATGTGTGGAAGTGGAAATGGAAGTATGGATGTATGAATGTGGATGTGGATGTATGCATGTAGATGCGTATGTATGAATGTGAAATTGGAAGTATGATGTGGACGTACGAGCATGGATATGTATGTAGAATAATGAATGTGAAGGTGTATGTGAAATAATGTGTAGTCTATATGAGTGAATGGATGAGAATGAGTACACATTGAATGGAATGTGGAATAAGTAATGTGGTCCGAGAGTGGATAATGTGGAAAGACGAGAGTTCGTTATAGAAACTGTATTTTGTGACTGTTTGTAAATGACTGTTTTATGTCAAGAATGCTGGCGAAGCATTTTGACCATCTTGAGGATTAAGGTCATGAAGACCGAATTGAAGTTGCAACTGCTGTGACAGAGAGTCAATGGAGGACGTCTCGCGTAGTAAGGTCGATCGAGGTCTTGACCAGCCTCGGTTCGATTTAAATGGTGAGCTTCCGGTACGGTGGATGAGGGATCAAGGAAGCGGCCTATGAGTGAAGCACTAGGTTACCTGCAAAGGATCCTAGAGGGTACTGATCATACGGTGCTCGGGCTCTGGGTCGCCTAAGATACCCACACGTGCGTCGTGGAAGATATTGGAACAAGGAGTAAGAGTTGTTTTCTGAAACCGGGCATGGATCTGGTTGAGTGACCTTGTTGGTCCTCAACGGATGAGTCCATGGCTCTTTTATATGGATCTGTGGGTTGATCTTGCTGATCTTCCACAGAGATTCCATTCTGTTATATGAATATATTGTCGGTTACTATGAGCTAGGAACTATGGAAAAGGCCCCTGAGTGAACAGGTGGTGAGCGTTTTGGTTGCCAATGATGCCATAAGTACACCGATGAATGAATGACAGGAAATAAGGATTCAACCAGAGACTTTGAGGATTGTCATCAGTGACATAATGGTTTTATTAAAGGATTGTTTGAAAGTTAGTTGATACTGAGAAAAAAGCAATTTCATATTGGGTGTGTAAGTGATATGACTAGTTTTATGTTTGCATGAACTTCCGACTAGGGGGCCTAGGAACTCTTTTCCCTGGTACCCGAGACAAAACCTAAACAAATTCCTAATTGGATCCCATCACTACAGTGGTTGGGAGCTTGGCTAACCCATGGGAATGGATGGGGTTAGGCTGGACTGATGGATCCGTAAATCGAGATTTAATTTCTATTATTACGATAGATGAAGTAAATCCTGAATAGTAATTGTTCTATGGATAGGAATCAACGGCTGTGCCTCTTGATGGGGAAAAAAAGCGTTGATCCCAATGATCCAAGTGCAAGTTTCTTCCTTGATCTGACCAAGTACCGTTAGAAGTGCAGTCGGATCAGTTTAATCAGTAATGATCTTGACTACGTTAGAGTAAAGAGTTATCTTGGTGGAATCGCCCGTGCTTTCCAGGTAAAGGAAGTTTTTCCGATTTCGGTTTTGGATAAACCGACGGATTAGTCTCTTGTCCGGATATCCGTGGGCGAGGCCCCGACTGTGAGATCCCTATCCCCACCGCGCAACGAATTCGGGATACTAGCAGCAGAAGTAGCACATCGTGCGCGGGGTGCATAGAGGTATGCATAAAAGTTGATTATTTTATTATAAAAGTGTGACTTTTATCATATTTGAAATTCATGCATAGAGGTATGCATAAAAGTTGATTATTTTATTATAAAAATGTGACTTTTATCATATTTGAATTTCATGCATAGAGGTATGCATAAAAGTTGATTATTTTATTATTATAAAAGTGTGACTTTTATCATATTTGAATTTCATGCATAGAGGTATGCATAAAAGTTGATTATTTTATTGTAAAAGTGTTACTTTTATCATATTGGATTTCATGTATAGAGGTATGTATAAAAGATATTCTTTTTATACTAAAAGTGTGATTTTCATCATAAATGGATTTTATGCATAATTTAGATGCATAAGAGAAATTCTTTTATTCTAAAAGTGTAATTCCTACCAAATTGAATTTATGCATAAGAAGATGCATAAAAGATTGATTTTTAAATTCAAAGTGTCATTCTCATCTAAATTGAATTTATGCATAGGAAGATGCATAAAAGAATGGAATTTCAATTCAAAAGTGTTATTCTCATCCAAATTGAATTTATGCATAGGAAGATGCATAAAAGATGGATTTTTAATTCAAAAGTGTCAATTCTCATCTAAATTGAGTTTATGAATAGGAAGATGCATAAGAGATGGAATTTTAATTCAAAAGTGTCATTTTCATTTAAAATGAATTTATGCATAGGAAGATGCATAAAAGATTGATTTTTATTTCGAAAATGTTAGTCTCCTTAAATGGAATTTATGCATAAATAAATGTGTAGAGAAATCTTATATCAAATAAAAGAATTCTCTTGTATTCTATAAAAAGATATGAAATGTCATAAGATGTGATAAGAGGTGTATGAGATGTGATAAGATGTATATGGGAAGCGATAGGATGTGATAAGAGGTGTATGAGATGTGATAAGATGTGATAAGATGCATATAGGAAGTGATAGGATGTGATAAGAGGTGTATGAGATGTGAAAAGATGTGATAAGATGTGTATGAGATGTGATAGGATATGATAAGAGGTGTATGAGATGTGATAGAATGTGTTAAGATGAGTTAGGATGTGTTAAGATGTGTATGGGATGAGGTAGAGAGTGTATCTGATGGGATAAGATGTATATGGGATGTGTTAGGGCGTGAATGGATGTATGAATGTAAATATGGATGTATGAATGTGAATATGGATGTGTGGATGTGGAAACGGAAGTGTGGATGTATGAATGAGGATGTGAAAATGGATGTACGTATGTAGACGTGGATGTATGGATGTGAATGTGAATGAAGATGTGGATGTGGATGTATGGATGTAGATACGGATGTGGATGTATGTATGTGAATGTGGATGTATGAATGAGGATGTGAAAATGGATGTATGCATGTGAATGTGGATGTATGAATGTGAATGTGGATGTGTGGAAGTGGAAATGGAAGTATGGATGTATGAATGTGGATGTGGATGTATACATGTAGATGTGTATGTATGAATGTGAATTGGAAGTATGATGTGGACGTATGAACATGGATATGTATGTAGAATAATGAATGTGAAGGTGTATGTGAAATAATGTGTAGTCTATATGAGTGAATGGATGAGAATGAGTACACATTGAATGGAATGTGGAATAAGTAATGTGGTCCGAGAGTGGTTAATGTGGAAAGACGAGAGTTCGTTATAGAAACTGTATTTTGTGATTGTTTGTAAATGACTGTTTTATGTCAAGAATGATGGGGAAGCATTTTGACCGTCTTGAGGATTAAGGTCATGAAGACCGAACTGATAAAGTTGCAACTGCTGACGGAGAGTCAATGGAGGACGTCTCGCGTAGCAAGGTCGATCGAGGTCTTGACCAGCCTCGGTTCGATTTAAATGGTGAGCTTTCGGTACGGTGGATGAGGGATCAAGGAAGCGGCCTATGAGTGAAGCACTAGGTTACCTGCGAGGGATCCTAGAGGGCGCTGACCATACGGTGCTCGGGCTCTGGGTCGCCGAAGATACCCACATGTGCATCGTGGAAGATATTGGAACAAGGAGTAAGAGTTGTTTTCTGAAACCGGGCATGGATCTGGTTGATTGACCTTGCTGGTCCTAAACAGATGAGTCCATGGCTCTTTTATATGGATCTGTGGGTTGATCTTGCTGATCTTCCACAGAGATTCCATTCTGTTATATGAATATATTGCCGGTTACTATGAGCTAGGAACTATGGAAAAGGCCCCTGAGTGAACAGGTGGTGAGCGTGGTTCTGGTTGCCAATGATGCCATAAGTACACCGATGAATGAATGACAGGAAATAAGGATTCAACCAAAGACTTTGAGGATTGTCATCAGTGACATAATGGTTTCATTAAAGGATTGTTTGAAAGTTAGTTGATGCTGAGAAAAAGGCAATTTCATGATGGGTGTATAAGTGGTGTGACTAGTTTTATGTTTGCATGAACTTCCGGCTAGGGGACCTAGGAACTCTTTTCCCTGGTACCCGGGACAAAACCTAACCAAATTCCTAATTGGATCCCATCACTACAGTGGTTGGGAGGTTGGCTAACCCATGGGAATGGATGGGGTTAGGCTGGACTGATGGATTCGTAAATCAAGATTTAATTTCTAATATTACGATAGATGAAGTAAATTCCGGATAGTAGTTGTTCTATGGATAGGAATCAACGGCTGTGTCTCTTGATGGGGAAAAAAAGCGTTGATCCCAATGATCCAAGTGCAAGTTTCTTCCTTGATCTGACCAAGTACCATTAGAGGTGTAGTCGGATCAGTTTGATCAGTAATGATCTTGACTACGTTAGAGTAAAGAGTTATCCTGGTGGAATCACCCGTGCTTTCCGGGTAAAGGAAGTTTTTTCGGTTTCGATTTTGGATAAACCGACGGATTAGTCTCTTGTCCGGATATCCGTGGGGCGAGGCCCCGAGTGTGGGACCCCTGCCCCGCGCACGATGTGCTACTTCCGCTGCTAGTACCCCGAATCCGTTGCACGGTGGGGACAGGGATCTCACAGTTGGTATCAGAGCTTTTTGGTTAATAAAGATCAACTAAGAAGCCAAATATGTCAAAAATTTATCAAGAAGCACAAAAAGGTTGTAATTGTGTGATATAATTCATACAATTTGATATTCAAACTAAAAATTCGTAAATTAGTAATTGGGTCTTCAAATGGAAGTACCGCAATTATATAGAACCTTGAGTTGCTTGAGGCGGCCTAGACATGATGGTATTTACCTTATAGTTCCAAGTAGCATGACTACCCATATATACCGAGGGTATAATTGCAGCTCTTTACTGGTAGTATATACGAGTAAATCTAAGACTTGAAATTATAAGCATTAATGCTATCCAGATGATGATTTTGAATGTGGTTGATATGATTTTTAATTCTGTTTGAGAACTGATGAATTGATTTGGATTCTGATTGAAAAATGATGATCCCTGAAATTTGGTTGAAATGTAATAAGCTGAGCGAAACCTCAATGAGGATGAATGGGACGAGTCCCTGTGATGATATTCATAACTGGAATGATGATAATGATTTCAGCAAATCACTATAAGATTAGTGGATTGTGCTGTCAAATTGCTACTGTTAACACTTGTCACGGTAGATCAAGTTAAGGGATGACAAATTGAGAACTTACTTGTCTGAAATTTCTGTGGAGGAATGTTCATAAAGAAATTTTTCGGTCTAATGGACCATTATCGTGTTAAAGATATGAATGATATGATTTGAATAAATTGTTATTTAATGATGTGCTCTATTTAAGGGATAATTATCCCCGTATTCTGTTGGGTTGACCAGAATATAAGGAACCCTAGAATAAATTGGATCTTTAAGAAAAAGAGTTGTCCTCTACTTTGCGAGATGAGGACATCTCGCACTTTTTAAGTGGGGAAGAATGTAAGATTCCTCCCCCAACCTTAGAGGTATGCAAGAGTAAGAATCTCCCTTTCTGATCTTATAATTATTCCCTCTCTAAAATAAAAGAAAGATTTTGTTTAAAAAGGAAAGACACTTTCCCCAGAATACCTTCTCAGGAGCCCACCTGTTTTAAGGATTCAGAACGATGAGTTCAGAAGTGAGAACCGGTGTTCTGGATGCCAAGGTTTTGGTCATCAGTTAAAAGACTGCCCGACTCCTACCATAAAAAGGGCACAGGGAATTCTAGAACCCAAATTCAAAGACCAATTCCTTCATACTAATCTAATCAGGGTCCGCCGTCTCAGACAAGATTGCTTAAACTAGGTCCAACCCATTGATTAGGGTCGAGATGACCAGTCAAATGCTTGGTGACATAGAGTAACAGATGCAGGCAATTCATAAAGATATAAAAGCTGCCTAAGATCGATAGAAACAGTATACAGATAAGAAGAGGACAGTCAGAGAATTAAGAGAAGCAGATATGGTCTTCATTGAGTACGGACCAAAAGAAGTTCTTTATCTCTTGGGGAGTATAAGTAGTTATCTCCCAGATATTGTAAACCAAAGAAAGTAGATGACTTAGCCTAAGAACTTCTTTTATCTCCTCATCTCAAAATTCTTAATGCCTTCTATAGAAAAATGTGCCAAAACCAAATCATGGAAAGACGGTAAAACTTCAGTGGCACGATACCGTTGGCTTCTAAGTTACGCTAGCTCCTTCCTTTATATAAGTCGTAACTTTTACTTGCCGCTCGCAGTAATCTTACTTCCATCGATCTCCTTTCTTCTTAATCTCCTTCATGGCTTGGCAGTAGGAATTGGTTTTATCCATGATGATTTCTCACCTTCAAGACGCAAGCGAGTCTGTGAAGAAGGATTTTATAGAACTGTATGAGCGCTCACTTTTCCCTCACTTGGGAACTTCTGTAGCTCAAACCAAATGGCGGACCTATCAAGACATAACTAGGGTAACACCCTAGGGTCAGTAGCACTTTCGTAACAATGTCCGCTTGGCTATGGTTATTGAAGCTTTGGGTTTGGGTCCCCGATACTATTGCGTGATGAGATCAAGGCATATTGGGTTTTCTGAGCAGATCTTCTTACTAGCGTGTTTTCTTCCTCATCAGAAGATATGCCTTTACCCCGTTTTTGGCTTGCCTCTCAGAGGTCCTTTTGTTATATCACCTCATACCATTGAGGTAGGTGTGGCAATAACCAGCCAAATTATTCCCATAGATGAGTTACCTTATACGTGCGCAGCTTGTGAGTGCTGCTTTTGTGAGACCATATGATGGACGGGCTTATGGAAGTGTAAAGAGTTCTTCTATCTTTACTGTATATGTTCCAAGAATGAATAAAGTTGAAATCTTGTTCTTGTTTTGAATCTTTCTCTCTTTGAGACTTTTCTTGGTGGTTAATCTTAATTAAATTTTTCTCTAAGTCTCATATTCGTGCATCTTGCGAAATTACCCCAGTTTGCGAGATGAGGACATCTCGTGTTTTTCAAGTGGGAGAGAATGTAAGATTCCTCCCCAGCCTCTCAAGATGTCTAGCATCTTCCCCTGTAATCAATCCCCTCTTCAGAAATATAAAAGATCTTGTCTCTGCCTATTTTGACATAGAGAGAGAAAATATTCTAGAGAGAGAATATTCAGATTTTGAATATTTTTAGATAGAAAAATTTCTCATATTATTAAAATGAATTCCCTTGAAACAGAAATTTAAAAAAAACTTTCCAATGTGCAATTGGAATTGATTGAAAATGAGTATAAAGGACCTTAGCCTAAGGGTCTAGATTTTCAGAAATTTTTAGATTATGGTCCAATTAAGGTTTCTGTGGGCCAATAGGATCAATCCATGTGTGGGGAGGAGATAAATCCAATTTGTAAAAGAAAATATCCAAAAATGAGTAAATGCTCACATAAGATGAAGAGTTGGCTATGTACAAGGTATATTAGTAAGAAACTATGAGCAATATTAAAAATATGAGATATTTTGGGTATAAGGATCCCATTTTGACACCTATGTAAGGAAGGGAGTCCTTCAATGCTCACATAAGATGAAGAGTTGAAAATGTACAAGGTTTATTAGTAAGAAACTATGAGTAATATCAAAATATGCGATATTTTGGGTATAATGATTCCATTTTTGACACATCTATAAGGAAAAGGAGGGCCTTCAATGAGGCGCCTAATTCACATGCTTGAATGAGTTTTAAACTCAAAAATAATGTGATATTTTTATCTCTCCTCACTCTTGAACCGAACCAAATCAAAATGGAACCAAACCGAATAAAAAAGGAACCAAACTAGGTTCAAATCTAGTCCAAATTCAACCAAACTGAAATCTAGAAAATTCTAGAAATCAGTTAGCTTTGGTTAGAGCTTCCCTCTCCTATAAATAGAACATGAATCCTTTGAAAAAAATAGAAGAATTTTACTATACTAGAGTTATGCTGAAATAATGCTAATTTCTACTATTCTCTAAAATTCTCTCCAAATTGAAGAAATTGGAGCTTCCCTTTTTCTTCAATCCCCATTGGTGGCTCTATCAACATACTTAACCAATTGATTGGTTGGGGGCCTCTACCATGAACAAAGAATCAAGCAATTTATAAGGTAAATGGTGAATTTTGATCTTTTCTATAATTTCTCAATGCTTCTCTCTTCTCAACCCCTCTCAAGCTTGAGAAGCTTAATTGGAATGGTCTTTGAATGCTATTGAAGTTAATTGATGAATGGTAGTGAAGAGTTACATAATTTGATGAATGCTATTGAAGTTAATTGATTAATGATAGTAAAGAATTACATAAATTTCCATTTAGGCTTAATTCTAATGGTTTTTATGTAATTTCTCTCTCTCACTCAAGAAATGGTCATACTCATGACCCATTCTCAATCCAAATGAAGCTTTTCATAAAGCTTTTCCTTAATCCAAGATTAATCTATGCTTGAGGTCAAATTAATGGCTTTTTTCTATGCTTTTAGTTTATGTATTTCATGATTCAATCCATTGTTGGATTAATGATCCAATTAGGGATCATTCTAATCATTCCCTTAATGATAAGCTTTATCCTTCAAAATAAATTGAGATTTATCAGTCATAGTAGCGGAGCTATGGCAAAATTTTTATAAAAATTACACATAAAATAATTTCATTCAAAGCATGAAAAGAGAACTTCCTACTATATTCTAGGAATTATCATCTAGATTATTTGAAAGAATTTTATTGTAATCATGGAGAAATTGATTTTTATGTTATGCATAATTGATGATTATTTTATTATAAAAGTGTTACTTTTATCATATTTGGATTTCATGCATAGAGGTATGCATAAAAGATTATTATTTTAATATAAAAGTGTTTCTTTTATTATATTTGGATTTCATGCATAGAGGTATGCATAAAAGATTATTATTTTATATAAAAGTGTTTCTTTTATCATATTTAGATTTCATGCATAGAGGTATGCATAAAAGATTATTATTTTAATATAAAAGTGTTTCTTTTATCATATTTGAATTTCATGCATAGAGGTATGCATAAAAGTTGATTATTTTATTATAAAAGTGTGACTTTTATTATATTTGAATTTCATGCATAAAGGTATGCATAAAAGTTGATTATTTTATTATAAAAGTGTGACTTTTATTATATTTAAATTTCATGCATAGTGGTATGCATAAAAGGTGATTATTTTATTATTAAAGTGTGACTTTTATCATATTTGAATTCATGCATAAAGGTATGCATAAAAGTTGATTATTTTATTATAAAAGTGTGACTTTTATTATATTTGAATTTCATGTATAAAGGTATGCATAAAAATTGATTATTTTATTATAAAAGTGTTACTTTTATCATATTTATATTTCATGCATAGAGGTATGCATAAAAATTGATTATTTTATTATAAAAGTATAACTTTTATCATATTTGGATTTCATGCATAGAGGTATGCATAAAAGTTGATTATTTTATTATAAAAGTGTGACTTTTATCATATTTGAATAACCAAATTCCTAATTGGATCCCATCACTACAGTGGTTGAGAGGTTGGCTAACCCATGGGAATGGATGGGGTTAGGCTGGACTGATGGATCCGTAAATCGAGATTTAATTTCTATTATTACGATAGATGAAGTAAATCTCGGATAGTAATTGTTCTATGGATAAGAATCAACGGCTGTGTCTCTTGATGGGGAAAAAAAGCGTTGATCCCAATGATCCAAGTGCAAGTTTCTTCCTTGATCTGACCAAGTATCGTTAGAGGTGCAATCGGATCAGTTTGATCAGTAATGATCTTGACTATGTTAGAGTAAAGAGTTATCTTGGTGGAATCGCCCGTGCTTTCCGGGTAAAGGTAGTTTTTCTGGTTTCGGTTTTGGATAAATCGATAGATTAGTCTCTTGTCCAGATATCCGTGGGTGAGACCCCGAGTGGGACCCCTGCCCCGCGCATGATGTGCTACTTCCGCTGCTAGTACCCCGAATCCGTTACGTGGTGGGGACAGGGATCTCACATAAGGCCACAGGTGTACGCTTCTAAGCGTTTGAACAGAAGTTCCTACAAAGTTAAATTTGAAAAATCCAAAAAAAAACTTGCCACGGCTATTCTCACTTAAGGCCACGGACGTACGTTTCTAAGCGTCCGAACGGTTGGATAATATCATGTGCTTTGAAGGCAATGTTTGCCTTAGTTTTGCATGTAATTTTTGGAGTATGTTCCTTGTACTCTTGTACATATTCCAACTTATATACCTAGTTGCTTGTGTATCTAGGTGAATTGTTATTTTTCTACCCCACCTTTATTGTGTTTATTGGGTAGTTATCATTAGAAAGGCGCTAATACTTCAAATTTTTTTCTAATGATGTACCTGAAAAGAGTTATTCCTTGATGTGGTCTCATGTATATAGGGAAAGGTTTTAGTATATGAAAGTCTCGGATAAGGCCATCACATTCCTTTTATGCAAGATTTTGTTCATATATCCTAGACGGCATACTAGGGAGTTCTAAATTGGTAAGGTATGTATGGGTGGTATCATGGTGGTATATGGAACACTAGCGATCCCTCGCAAATATTATCTTATTGGATAATTTGGGCTCAAAATTGTTGCCTTGCTTACATCACTTAGCATGTTGACCCCAACATTCAAAGACAATCTCATTTTATGACTTCACTTGAAGTTATAGTGTAGGTGTTCTCTAGATAAACTTCTTTTATCTATAACCTGCATGTTTTGATGGGTGTAATCTCGTCGGCATTTTCACTTGCTGAAATCTCTTTCTTTAGAGTTCAACGAGTTTATCCAGAGGGAAGAACATACTATCCAATTATGATGTCAAAATTGGTTTAGTCTAGAAACCCTAATTTTTGTAGTAGGCACATAAGTGCATTGATTCTCTGTGACAAACAGCCTTTGGGCCCACCTGACACCAAGTGAAACCAGCGCGAACCTTTGGCATTCAAACCTTTGCACTTCTTCGGATTGGTTCAACTGACTTGAGTGCTTTAGCTTGCCTTGACACCAAGACTTGCTTTGCCATGCTCCAGCCAAACTGTTCTGAAACCTGTTCAGGTGGTTCCAACCTTTACGCCAGAATCTGCATGTTTCTGTTCACCAAGGCACAAAGTCCCTCCACTTCGTCCTGCTTAGGCCCCCATGACACCGTGACGACCTTCACATTGGCTTCGTTTCTTGACTCTGCACACCATCACCTTGAGAACCATTACATTCAGAATGTGTCTTGCCATTCTACGAAGAGCCAGTCTTCTTAGACGTCATCCCAACAAGCTCTGCTTGGACGGCTAGGTCCCAAGTTTTACTTGCTTGAACTTCGTCTCAGGCTGAACAACCTTCTGTTTTGCACCCTCTTTGCCCTTTGGCTAGATCTGAGTGCTTTCCACATCCAAGTTTCCTTCTTTGAACTTCAGTGAGCCAACTGCCACCCTGCCCCACCCAACTGCATGCACACTGCCACTTGCACATCTAGCTCTTTCCATCTTTTGGTAACCTAGTCCAAGTCGCCTCTTTCGAACTTCATTGAGCAAGCTGCCACTCTGCCCCACCCAATTGCATGCACACTACCACTTGCACATCCAGTCGTTTCCATCTTTTGGTGACCTGGAGAGCCAAACGACTTGGGCCCACTTGCCCAATTCTAGTTGTACAAGTTCATGCCCTCACCCAGAGTGCTATGTGCCCGGCACTACGGTTCCATGTCCTGTGCTTGAGCACTCGCGAGGAGTAGTCACCTTCATCAAACTTGCTTTCCAAAGCCATTCAACTCATGAGCCGTACAACTCGACGAGGGAACTTGTTCGAGTCTAGCTATACCCGTTTGCTCTTTCATACAGAGTGCTATCGGCCCTACACCACGGTCCTTAGGCTGCAATCAAGAGCTCCCAACAACTTGTCCCCTTCTTCAAACCTGTTTTCCCAAGTCATACAACTCTGTGCCCTTGCACCCTTTGCTGACCTGATTTGGCATGCTCCCGCTCTCAAAGAAACTTCTCCCTCCCCTTGGATTGCTCTAGTTTGGGCCATCATGGAGCCCCAAAGCGCTTGTGGCACCTTAGAACCCACGAGACAAGTCGGTGTGTGGTGAAACTGACGTGCACTGCTTGACGGCCCGCATGGTGAAACTGACATGCGCCGCTTGACGGCCCGCATGGTGAACTTGTGCTCCACTTGACGCCCAGCACGGCCACTTCCTTGGACCATTGCAAGGCCCTCTTCTCTTTATTGGAGTCAAAGAAGCCGAGGCTCTTGGTGCCATCGCGTGGACATACCCTCACCCAGGTTCACTTTTATTGGTGTTGCTTTATTCGGGCATCAGCGCATGCACCACTTTGTGCTACACCACCACATGGGGACCCTTCTTGGCCTAGAGTTGCTTCGGTTGCCTAGGTCTCTTGGTGCGTCACGTAGCCTTACCCTCACCCAAGTGAGTCTTTGATGTTTCGGGTGATGCGTGCACCTCGGCGGGCTACACGGCCACAAGGGGGACCACTCCCGGTTCGAAAGCCTTGGGGCCTCTTCTTAGGACTTACCCTCACCAAGGCGGAGACTTCGGTGTTGTTGTTGGGGTCATGGGTCTGTTGGTGCATTCTTTGGCCTTACCCTCACCCGCATGCCCGATGTGTGCCACCATCATTAGATCTTTCAGGTTGGTTACCATACCGTAGCTCGGTTTGTGAAGGTTGATTGCTTGGCTCTTGGAAACCTGAAAAGGGATGTTGACACCTTCTCTCACCCTACTTTGGTACTACGAAAGAGTGCAAGCTCGGCTTTGCTACCTCGCCCGAGTTGATCCTGGGTTTCGGCTCCTCCGGCTAGCCCTTGTTCTGCACTGCGAAGGAGTGCGGGCTCTCGCTTGACGCATGCACCCTTTGACTTGATCCTTTGTGATATGAAGAGGGAATCGGTTCCTTCGGCCTATCCCTTGCTCTACGCACTGTGGAGAAGTTGGGGCTTCTGCTTTGTTGCATCTACCCAAGACGTAATCCTTGTTGATTGTGGAAGGGCGTTGGCTCCTCCGACCTAGCCCGTTTGCATCGTGATGATGAGAGGGGAGTGGCTCCATTGCCCACAAGGCACACCATGGCCTTAGCGAACGTCTTTACCGCTTGCATTTTGTTTGAAAAAATTGGCTCGACGGCTTGCATTCTGCTCTGACTTCCTGGGCACCACACCAACATGACGTCCCATTCCGCCGCATCAAGTTTCTTAGCTGCTCAGCTCATGTGCCAACATCTTTTGCTGGACTTGCACACCTGGGACCTCACCTCACTTGGAACCCAAAACAACTGTCCATTGGCCTCCAGGCATGTCGGCCAACTTTAGAATTTCTTCACAAATGGACCGCGCAGTACGATACCCTCGAAAAATTGATCATTTTTCATATATAGCACGTCTCTAAATTCCGTCGTTCAGGCCCCCGTCAGTAGGAGCTGCGTTGTTTCAGGGCGCCTCATGCCGGCAGCTCAAGGTCCCGGCGGGTTTGTCGGCCGATCGCGTCGGCACGGCACACCTCGTTGGTCTGCCGGTCGGTCGTTTTCCATCGGTCCCGGCGGGTTCAGCCCGTTGGCACGGCACAGCTCACCGGTCCGCCAGTCGGTCGTTTTCCACTGTTTTCGATCCGATCATCGTTTTCGATCCAATCACCGTCAAGGCGGGGAGGGCAACCCCCGGGGCACTTAGCACCCATGGAACCTCGCCTGCACTCGAGAAGGCCTAACATTCCTACCCGGTGCATGAGTGCATTCCTAGGGTGCCTACCATGGGTCCGTGCTTTGCCTCTCCTTGCACCTTCTCCCGATATAGATGCAAACTATTCGGGGCAGGCTAGCATACCCTCAAGGCACCAAGTCCCTTCGGATAGAAATCCCACCTCACACATTAGGCCTTCTCGGGGGTGCAAGCGAGGTTCCGTGGGTGGCGAGTGCCCCGGGGGTTGCCCTCCCCGCCTTGACGGTGATCGGACCGAAAACAGTGATCGGATCGAAAACAACCGATCAGCGGACCGACGAGCCGTGCTATGCCAACGGGCCGAGACGCAGCCAGCTCGCCAGTGGTCCGCCGTTTGACGGTGCCGTTTTCCACCATCTCGATCCGATCACCATTTTCGGTCCGCAAGGCGGGGAGGGCGACCCCCGGGGGGGGTACTTGGCACCCATAGAAACTCGCCCGCTCCTCCCGAGAAGGCCTAACGTGCCTACCCAGTGGGTGAGTGCATTCCTATGGTGCCTATCATGGGTCCGTGCTTTGCCTCTTCTTGCACCTCCTCCCCATATAGATGCGAACTATTCAGGGCGGGCTAGCATACCCTCAAGGCACCAAGTCCCTTTTCGGATAGAAATCCCACCTCACAATCTGTAGGTCCTCCGTGCTGCAGATGATTTGTTGATCTTTGTTTTACCATTGCTGGTATCTTCTGAAGAAGGAGAGCTACCAATGTAAAGGGCTTGTTGTCGAATGTCACTCCAATGAATGCTGCCATTAACAGATAGTGATGTTGGCGTATGAACAACCCTTTGTTGATGTGCTTGCAAAGAGCACACAAAAGCCAGACTTGCATTTTCAGCACAAGGTCTGTCTCTTTCTTGCGTTCTTGTCACAAAGACATTATAGGTCTTACATTTTTTCAAGTCTGATCTCACCTTATTATGGTTGCACTGTGAAGATCTCCTTTCTTTGTGATGTCTTTGTCCTCTTCCTTCTCTCCTTGGAGGCCTCTTCCACCACCGCACCTCTTTTGCTTCAAGACGGTCAAAGCTTTGAGAATGGTTTAGATTTTTTCAAGTCTGATCTCACCTTATTATGGTTGCACTATGAAGATCTCCTTTCTTTGTGATGTCTTTGTCCTCTTCCTTCTCTCCTTGGAGGCCTCTTCCACCACCGCACCTCTTTTGCTTCAAGACGGTCAAAGCTTTGAGAATGGTTTAGATTTTAAAGAAGAGAGAGGGGGATCTCAACCATACTTGGCTCTCATACCATGTTAAGAATAGTGGATATCTAGAGCATGCAATAGTGGAAGCAATAGAATGAAAGGAGAGCAAGACATAAAACAATGAACAAGAATAAAACAACTTAATCATCCTCGAGACTCCATAGATTGAGAGAGGACACAAGAAGTATAGAAAGCTTCTTGTTTTACTTTGTATTTTAGTCACTCCAAAGTTGTCTTACCCTTCTCCTTATTCCAAAAAATAGGCCTACTATGGTTACACATTCTGGCATTAATATTTTTGGAAGGCTAAGACCTCAAACCTTTGTACATACCAATTAGTATTTATACTTTTCGTAGGCCCAAGACTTGATAATTGTTGCCTGCTATATTTTTGGAAGATCTTCTATGCTTAAAAACTCTAAATCTCTTATTTTTTTTAAAGTTGTTTTGAAACGCAAGATTTTAATATATATAAATATGGATGAGTGGTATTATAGGCCACACATATCTAGGGAGATTGAGCCCAATCTTGTGTCGAGGTAGTGATATCTATCTTATTTTCAAGTTCTCTTATTTATTTATTTATTTTTAATGTAAGGTTCATGCTTTCTATTTGTTCCAAGTCTTTTGTTTGCAGACATATATGCACATGCATATATATGTGCATGCACACTCGAGCATGCTCACATACACACATGTGTATGTATGAAGGCACACATATGCTCACACAGATGCACGTGCATGTGCACACATGTACACATGCACACACACACATGCACATACATACACATGTGCATCCACATACATAGGCACATAGATGCATAACCACAGTCTCTTGTGCATCTCTTGTGCATATGCACATATCAAATTGAGTATCTTGGGTTCATCGTTTCTAAAGATGGCATTTTAGTAGACCCTACCAAGGTCAAAGATATTCTGGAGTGGCCACCCCCTAAATCAATTCGTGAAGTTCATGGGTTTTTGGGAATCACGGGATGGTATAGGATTTTTATCAAAGATTATGCCTTGGTAGCTGCACCTTTGACAGATCTTCTTAAGAAGGATTGCAAAATAGTGTGGGTGCCAATCCATCAAAACAGTTTTGATCAGATCAAGGTCATTAGTACTTCTGTCCCAGTCCTGAAACTTCCTGATTTCACCAAGGAATTTGAAGTGGTTCTACTGATGCCAGTAGTCTAGCACTTGGTGGTGTCTTAGGCCAAGAAGGAAGACCAGTCGCTTATACTTCCCACCGCAAGCTGAAGCAAATTATGCCACCCATGATTTGGAGCTCTTAGCAGTTGTTCATTGCCTCAAATTATGGAGACATTATCTCTTGGGGGGCAAATTCTAGCTTATAACTGACCACAAAAGTCTGAAGTGGATCTTCACCCAGCCTAACCTCAACATGCGGCAAAGGAGATGGAATGAAATTCTACAATAATATGACTTCGACATCAAATTTCGCCCTGGGAACAGGGATTTCACTGACGTAAACGAGAACATGTGAACATGTGAACATGTTAGTAATATATGTTAATAACAAAAAATCTTATGATCACATGTTATATTCACAAAGCTTTCACAAGGGCCTAAAAAAATTATCTTTGTCGGGCATAAAAAATCTTCTTAGGTGGCCACCACTGACCTACTATTATGTGAAGATGGTAACATGAGAACATGTGAATAGCTTATTCCCATGTGTAGCCAAGCTTTTAAGGGGTTCCCAAATGGCAAGTGACCTATTATTTTGTGAACGGTAACATGAGAACATGTGAATAACTTGTTCACATGTGTTATTATCACAAAAAATCTTGTGATCACGTGAATATTAAATCCCTGCCTAGGAAAGATAATGTGGTAGCAAATGCACTTAGCCGCAAATCTTTCTTGAGTGCAATTTCAATAAGCCTCTACTTCAATCACAGGCTATGTATCCCTAAGGATCCTGCTTTAAAGAAACCAGTCCTCCATGAAGCTCATGATAGTCCTGCTGTACGACACCCAGGCTATGCAAAAACATTAAATGCTGTAAGAAGGAGATTTCATTGGGCAGGCTTGAAAAATGATGTCCTTCGGTACTTGAAGAAATGTCTCTCATGCCATAAAAATCAAAGCTGAAAGAGTCAAGATGCCTGGGAAACTTCAACCCTTGGATATTCCCCAAATGAAGTGGAAGTGCATTAGTATGGATTTTGTCACAAGTCTCCCCACTGTTCAAGGAGGATATCATGACTCCATTCTGGTAGTAGTAGTGGACTTACTTACCAAAGTAGCTCACCTTATACCAGCAAAGAAGACCTTCAAAGCTTCTGATGTTGCTCGAATATTCATCAAGAAAGTCCTTAAACTTCATGGTCTCCCAAAAAGGATAGTAAGTGACTGGGATTCTGACTTTACTTCAAAGTTTTGGCAGTCCTTATTTCAAGCCTTGGGAACTCAACTTTCAAGCCTTGGGAACTCAACTTTGCTTTAGCACAACTTCAAAGTTCTGGCAGTCCTTATTTCAAGCCTTGGGAACTCAACTTTGCTTTAGCACAACTTATCATCCAGAGACCGATGGCCAAACTGAGAGAGTCAATCAAGTAATTGAAGACATTCTCAGCGCATATTGTGGTGGACGAGAACCAAGAAGGTGGATTCAATACCTTCCTCTGGTAGAATTTGCCTACAATGCATCTCATCAGAGCATAGGAATGTCACCATTCAAAGCACTCTATGGGCAAGAATGCTTGTCTCCTCTAAATTTCTCTGATCCGACCATAAGAGTTGAGGCATCCTGGAAAATGCTCGAAGAGATGGAGGAGCAAACCAAGGCAATCGAAAAAAAAGGATATTAAAGCTGCCCAAGATCGACAAAAGCATTATGCTGACACCAAGAGGTCTAAAAAGATCTTCAAGGAAGGAGACAAAGTTATTCTACAAGTGCGACCCAAACGAAGTTCTCTATCACTTGGGAAATATAAGAAGCTCAGTGTCCTAGGTATTGTGGTCCCTATACAGTTATCAAGTGTCTAGGTAAAAGTGCCTATAATCTCCAACTCCCAACTCATATCAAAGTCCACAATGTATTTCATGGATGTAAGTTTGTTAAAACCTTATGTACCTAGTCTCGATCATATTCTTGATGATGAATAAGTTGTAATCCCTACTCGAGTCCTTGAATTATAGCCCAGTAGCATCATAGATTCTAGGGAAAGGCAACTCCGAAATAGAACTCTTGTAGAACATCTAGTACAGTGGAAAGATTACCCTGAAGAGGATGCAACTTGGGAAGATGAAGCTACACTCTTAAAGGATTATCCCCAATTCATGTGACGAGATGAGGACATCTCGATTTCTTTAAGGGGGGAAGGATGTAATATACCCATCTTCACTAATAAAGAAATGTCCATTTAATAGATAAATTTATGAGTTTTTATGGTATAAAAATCAATGATTTAAATGAGTCATTTTTACTTAGAATATTCAAATTCTGAGCCCAAATTTGGAATCTGCGCATGATTTTACCCTAATATAGGATTTTACAGCATCCAAAACGAACATCGGATCAAGCTTATATGTAAATTTCAGTCATTTTTAGTTAAAAAGCGACGACCTTTAAACCTTAATAAATGCACGATCGGGCATCCGATTGACGAACGGTCTACATGCCAATGACCAGGAGAACATCCCGGACAAAAAAAAAATCACCCCCGCGACGGTTCGGCACGCAAATCGAGGTCGGTGCCCCAAATTTGGGGACCCCGCCCCAAAATTTGGACCGTACACACTTACCAGGGTGCCCGTACGATGGCCACACAACAACCAAAGGACGGTCACCCAATGTGTGGTCCACACGTACCGCTACGTGGACACCCATGCTGCCCCTGAGACCAGATAAGGTACATGCGTACCACTCCTTTCCCTGTTAACTGACACCCATGCTGCCCCCCTGAGACCAGATAAGGTACATGCGTACCACTCCTTTCCCTGTAAACCGACACCCATGCTACCCCTGAGACCAAATAAGGTACATGCGTACCACTCCTTTCCCTGTTAACCGACACCGCACCTTCCTTGAGCCATGCAGGCCACTGATCTACAGCCTTTGCTGGTACACCATCCTTTCGTCCCTTGCTTTGCGCAGCGCTCGGACCCGTACCCCACAGTTATATAAACCCCCAGGGTGCTCCATGGGCAACATGCATTTCTGCGTAGCTTATGCTCTGTTGTGTCACCGTTCGTACTGCCATCCGTCCCTATGCAATGTACTTGCTGTAGTACAGCCGTCTCTTGCAGCCACCCCTCTCCACACTCCCTCATTTGCCACTTTTCAGATACAGCAATTTTCCTCCATCCCCCCCTCTTGCAGAGCAGGCAAAGTCCTTATCCTTAACTCTTCTTCTCCCCCCTCCCCATTCGCGTGGACTTTAGTAAGAGGTTTTTGCCTTAGAGAGGATTCATGTGCTGTTGTCTTTTGCTCATACAGTGAGCAAACGATCTCAGAATTGAGATCCATCTAGAGCGTTTCGACTACGACAGCAAGCCCTACAAGACAGCGTCCAAGATGGCCCCTTCCCATAGACTTTAAAATATTGCCTCGAGGAGGAGCACGCAACAACAAGATTAGAGAAGATGCTCCCGATGTGGCTCCAATCCTCCCTTTATAAGCTTCAAGGAAATGGTGGCCAGGTTAGCTTGGTTATCTTTTAAAGAAGAGTTTTTCTTTAAATATTAGTGCTAATAAATGTGTATCTTTTCCTTTTAAAATAATGACAAAATTGTATGAAGTTACGAATTGAGTGATGCTGTATTCAATGAATTGCATTGAAATTGTTATCTTTAAAGAGTACAAGTTTTTCCTGGCTTCGACGCTAACTCTGTTTTGTGCTTGTGTAGCCGGTGGTGGGCGGCGTCGTTAGCAAAGCCCGAGAATGGCCCAAGGTATCTCTCATACCATTGGGAGAATAAGGTTCGTCGATTGAGGCGAAAGATTATGATGTTGTCTAGTTCTGAGGGCCCAGGCTAGTGCAGTGAATAAGCCCACCCTAGTGTGCAGACATCCCTTTGAGGGACGGGAGGATTGAGCAATGGAGTCTGAGAGGGCGACATGCCGGCTTGAGTCCTCGCTAGCGGCCGATGATGAGGTGTATGGTCCCGTAGGGTTTTACCCAACAGCATGTAGAGGCTGGAAGGCCGAATTCTAGATCATCGGCAGTATAAAGGAAAAGAATAAGAGAGCCGGTTTGGCTTGTATGGAATTGATTCATGTATAAACTTTTTATATATATCTTGTCTTTGGCATTATTGTATTGTGGAAAAAGACTATTTTAAAAATCTTGTGAAAAGGGCCTTAATTAAGGAACATGTTTATTTATGTCAAACAGTGTGGTAGGCCCATTAATTAGAAAACAAATTGATGCGTGAGTAGGGTGGAAAGTGGGAGAATGGAATGCCCCAATGGCAGCATCCCCTACGGACGGGTGGACCCGATTAGATAAAGAAGACTAGGCCAGCGGCTGTGCCTTGCATGGATGAGGAAAAAAGCATTGCCTCTAGAAATCAAGTCTAGTAGTTGCCCAATTTATGATCAATTACCCTATGGGTGATTTGATTTTTAGAAGATCACGCTCCCCCTGCAAGATAGGACTAGGTCTTACCTATGAATTGTATCCTTGAATCTCTACTTGGTCAAGGTGGTGTCGATGAATAGGAAATTTTCTCCAAGTTAAGACTTAGTGGACTATCTTAAGTGTTTCCCCTATTTTAGAAAGGGGAAACCTTACACATGCACATGATGCACATAGACACACACTCACATGCTTGCATACACACACTTGCACACTCAGGGGGGGTTCACTCATAGATATGTAAGCATAGCATGTGGGTTCAACAGAAGGGGTTTTTTTAATCTCTTTTTTTAACAAATTTTTTACATACCAAAGTGTACCATTTAAAGGGGTATTTACAGATTGAATAGAAAAAGGGTGTGTTTTATTCATGAAAAATTTACATATGAGGGGTTTTTAAATTAGGCCCTGAACGCACGTGATATAGAGAGTTTACATATAGTGAACCCCCCGAGCTTTCACACAAACTTAACACACAGAGACATACACATGTAAATACATGTACCGTGTATGCACACACTTGAACATGCACACACACACAAACATGTGCACGTATGCAGGCATGCACACACATGTACACACAAGTGCATGTGCATGTGATTATCTATGCAGGACTACGAGGCTCCGCTTGACTTTCAAGTCATGCACTTAGCCACAGCAGACGTATATCTAGGCAGGGAGTGGCTGTATGGCTTGGGCCCTAGTCTAGCTCAGAATCACCTATATAATACGCTATGTTTTGAGCATGGAGGTAGAGTCATTACCCTGCAGGGCGACTGTACTATCCCCACCACACCACTTATTTCCTCCATGGAGTTGTGTATAGCGGTCTGCAGAGACCAGATAGCAGAGGTAAATGCTTGTTACCCTCTTTTAAATTCTGTTTCCGTAGATGAAACTGTAAATGATGTTTGCATAGACAAACAAGGAAAACAAAATAGCCTTGGATGAGACCCACTCTTTGAAAACCCTGTTTGGCATGCATGTGATTCAAACAAGAAAAAATCCAAGGTGAAAGAGACATTAAAGAAAAAGTACGTAGATACTTTAATAAATTTATTAGAGGAATTTCAGGATGTTTTACCTGATGATATGTCAGATGGCTTACCACCACCATCTAGAGAAGTAGACCATGGCATCGAAGTTATGCCAGGATCAAAACCTATAAGCAAACCTTCTTATAGATTAAGCCACTCCGAGGCACAGGAGGTGGAAAAACAATTGACGGAAAATTTGAACTACCTTGGCCATATTATATCCGCCGATGGTACGCGGATGGAGCCAGAAAAAGTAGAGGGTATTTTTAAATGGCCAGCGCCGAAGAATCTCGAGGAACTGCAGATTTTTCTTGGCATGTCGGGGTTCTACCGATAGTATGTGAAGGACTACGTGAAGATTGCAGTCCCGTTGATTGACCAGTTACGGTCAAAAACTAAAAACATTAGTTGGGGGGAAGCCCAACAGAAGAGCTTTGATAAGCTCAAGGTGACCGTAGCAGCTGCACCTGTTTTGACTATTGTCGATCCAAATGAGCCCTTTGTCTTGGAAATAGATGCTAGTAATGAGGCCATTGGGGCCATACTTATGCAAAGGGGACGCCCAATTGCATTTGAGAGTAAAAAGTTAGATCGTGCGCAGCATAACTACTCAGCTTACGAGTGAGAGTTATAGCGATAGTTCATGCCCTGAAAAAGTGAAGACACTATTTATATGGTGTTTCTTTTGAGGTCCGGACGGACCATGAAAGTCTGAAATGGCTTTCAAGTCAAAATGAAATGAAGGGTAGAAAAGCTCGGTAGGCAAAAATTCTACAAGAGTTTGACCTTCAGATACGTTACCAAAAAGGTAAGTATAACGTGATGGCAGATGCACTTAGTCGCATGCCATAGATTAATGAACTTAGTTTCACAGTCTTCAAGAATGATTTCTTGGAGTCACTACGTGGTTTATGTGAGCACGATCCATCTTTTACAGAGGTCTGGCGCGCTGTACTCGTACGCACTTCTTCACAGACACGACCACCTCCCTCTTTTTGGCACGGATTCCTAGTCCGGAGAGACTGGCCGAAGGTGCAACGGGAAGGAAAGCAAAAGTTAGTCCGGAGAGACTAGTCATGTCTTTTGGGTATAGTTTGGAGCCGGAGAGCTCTGACGTAGGCCCTTCATCACCTTTGAATGCCACGGCTTCAAAGGGGGGTTATAAACTTTGTCGGGGGGAGAAATATGCTAATTACTCCATTGACGATGGGTACTTACTCTACAAGGGTAGAGTATGTGTACCAACTATTGGTGACTTTTGGGCCCAAATTCTTAAAGAAAGTCATGATAGTCATCCCGGGATTCAGAAGACCTATGCACTAGTAAAAAGACAGTTTTATTAGGCTAGTTTGTTTAAGCACATCCAGACTTATGTGTTGAAATGTAATAAGTGCCAGGTCAATAAACACAAACGTCTTAAGGTTGGAGGACTACTCCATCCGCTGGAGATTCCTCAAAGGAAATGGAAAAGCATTTCCATGGATTTTATTACCGATTTACCCAAGACAAGTCGAGGGAATGACTCGGTGTGGGTGTTAGTGGTGGACAGATTAACTAAAATGGCAAAGTTTATCGCCACGAAGAAAACTGTTAAAATGCCAGAGTTGGCAAAACTCTTTATTGAACATCTCTACAAGCTATATGGCCTGCTTGTAGATATAGTGTTGGATAGAGATAGAAAGTTCAATAGTCATTTTTGGAGGGAAGTCTTCAAAAAGTTAGATACTACTCTGAGTATGAGTACGGCAGATCATCCGGAGTCTGATGGTGGTCAAACTGAAAGAGTTAACCAATTAATTCTAGAGGATATGTTGCGTTCTTATGTTAGTAAGAAGCAATCTAATTGGGAAAAGTACTTGCCCTTATTTTGCCTATAATAGCTCCAAACACTCAGCAATGAACTGGATTTACACCATTCATGTTAATGTATGGATTCCAGCCGAGATCTCCGATGGCTGTAGGCCTAGAAAAGGAGAAGATTCAATCTGTCAAGGATTTCCTTGAAGATATGAATGATATGCTCAGAGCCGTATGTGAGAGCATTCGTAGTGCTCAGATCACGCTAAAACTTATGCGGATAAAGGACGTAGAAAGGTAACCTTTGCAAAAGGTGACTTTGTATTCCTTAAGGTTCTTGCGCAGTCAGAAACCATGAAAACGGGAAAGTGTGATAAACTTTCTCCGAGATATTGTGGTCCTTTTAAAATCCTTAAGAAGATTGGGGACGTAGCATATAAACTTGAGTTACCGGAGAGTTTTCAAGTCCATCCTGTCTTCCATGTCAGTAAACTAAAGAAATCAGTTCACGGGTTAGAGATTTTGGTGGACTTGATAGAGCCACCAAAGATACCACATGAACCTGAAAAGATTCTAGAGTATGGTGATAGACAAATCCGACATAAAGTGTACCAGGAGGTACTTGTTAAATGGACAGACAAGGATGAGGAGGCAGCTACTTAGGAACCCCGTAGTGCAATTTCCAAGAGGTTTTCCCAGTTTGTTTTTGAGGACGGAAACTCTTCTTAAGGGGGGTAATGTCACGTAGGCTATAACACCTATGACCGACGGCAGACTGGATGGCTAGACGGGGCTTTAGCGTCAACGCCTCGGCCGGAGCGCCGAGGACGTGGCCATCCGGGGTTCAGTGGGAGAGGACGCCCATGCGGAGCCATGGGCGGCCAGGCTAGTGTGGACGGCAGGCCACACACTATATAGCCTGGGGGATGAGGGGCAATCCTCATTCTTCCTCTATGGCGGCTGGGTGGTGAGCCAGAGGCCGTCCCCTCCTGTGGTGGTAGCGCCCATAGTGGTGCTACGGTAAGCTAACATCCATACATCCACATCCACATCCACATCCACATCCACATCCACATCCACATCCACATTCATACATCCATATCCACATCCACATTCATACATCCACATCCATACATCCACATCCACATCTACATCCATACATCCATTTTCACATTCACATCTACATCCATACATCCATTTTCACATCCACATTCATACATCCACATCCACATTCATACATCCACATTCACATCTACATCCATACATCCATTTCCACATCCACATTCATCCACATCCACATCCACATCCACATCCACATCCATATCCCCATCCACATCTACATCCACATATATACATCCATATCCACATCCACATCTACATCCACATATATACATCCATATTCATACATCCACATCCACATCCTCATTCGCACATCCACATCCACATTCACATTAACATTCGTATTCTTATTCACATTCACACATCCATTCTCATCCTATCTCACAGCCCATACACATCTTATCACATCCCATACACATCTTATCACATCCTTTTACATCTCATACTCATCTTATCACATCTTATCACATCCTAATACATCACATACTCATCTTATCACATCCATTCTTATCTGATCACATCCCCTACACATCTTCTCACATCCTATCACATCAAATACACATTTTATCACATCCCATTTTCATGCTATTACCATTTAATAGCTTTTTCCAGATTGATTTTGATAATAGGACTTTTTTTCTAAATTCCTGCCAATTGCTTGGCATAAATTAGAGATTCTTTTCTGAGGACTATTTCTATATTGCTTCTCAATTTCTCAATTTAATTATATTCAATATTCTTCTTTTCAGTAAAAGAATTCATGGGATTTATAGAAATCAATTCTACCCATATTTCCTCTTATGGTAAAATAATCATAAATCGAATTCATACTAAAAATTCCTCTTCTTCCCATTTAATTCCTAGGATCCCAATTACCATGGGAATTCCTATTTTCCCAAATATTTCTTATAAAATAAATTCATTTAAAATATCCATTATTTCAATATGCTAGAAATTTCTCTTTGTCCATCTAAATGATGGAACTCCAATTGTCGTAAGGATTCCTCTTTTGACATTTAAATGTTTCTCATAGATAAATAAATTTATCTAAAAATTTATCTTTGAAATTAAATGAATTATCCCATAATTTCAATATGATAGGAAATTCTCTTTTTTCCATCCAATGATGGAATTCCAAATGTAATGAGAATTCCTCTTTTAACATTTAATTACTTCTCATAGATAAATAAATTTATCTAAAAATTCATTTTTGAAATTAAATTAATTATCCCATAATTCCAATATGATAGGAAATTCTCTTTTCCCATCCAATGATGGAATTCCAAATGTAATGGGAATTCCTCTTTTAACATTTAATTACTTCTCATAGATAAATAAATTTATCTAAAAATTTAACTTTGAAAATCAAATGAATTACCCCATAATTCCAATATGATAAGAAATTCTCTTTTCCCATCCAATCATGGAATTCCAATGTAATGGGAATTCCTCTTTTAACATTTAATTATTTCTCATAGATAAATAAATTTATCTAAAAATTTATTAATCATGCATAAACCCAAAAATCAATATTTCTATGATTACAATGAGAATCAATCAGTTTATCTAGGATGATAATTCCTAGAATATGGTAGGAAGTCCTATTTTCATACTTTGAATGAAAATGTCTTATGTGTAATTTTTACAAAAATTTTGCCATAGCTCCGCTGCTATTACTGATAAACCTTAATTTATTCTAAAAGAATGAACTTTAACATTATGGATATGATTAGAATGATCCCTAATTGGATCATTAACCCATTATGGATTGAATCATAAATTTTCATGAAATAACTAACTTAAAAGCATAAAAAAGCCATTAATTTGGTCTCCAATTAAACAAGCATAGAATTTATTATCCGATTAGGGAAAAGCTTCACGAGAAGCTTCTTTTGGATAGAGAATAATAGGTCATGGGAATGACCATTCTTTGAGTGAGAGAGAGAAATTACATAAAAACCATTAAAATTAAGCATAAATGGAAATTTATGTATTTTCTTACTACCATCAATTAACTTCAATAGCATTAAAAAGCCATTCCAATTAAGCTTCTCAAGCTTGAGAGGGGTTGAGAAGAGAGAAACATTGAAAATTTATAGAAAAAGATCAAAATTTACCCTTTATCTTACAAATTGATTGATTCTTTGATCACGGTAGAGGCCCCCAACCAATCAATTGGTTTGGTATGTTGATGGAGCCACCAATGGAGATTGAAGAAGGAGGGAAGCTCCAATTTCTTCAATTTGGAGAGAATTTTAGAGAATAGTAAAAATTATCATTATTTCAGCATAATTCTGGCATAGTATAATTCTCTTATTTTTTTTACAAAGGGCTCAGGTTCTATTTATAGGAGAGGGAGGCTCTAACCAAGACCAACTAATTTCTAGAATTTTCTAGATTCAATTTGGTTGAAATTGGACCAGATTTGGACCTAGTTTGGTTCCTTTTTTATTCGGTTTGATCAAGAGAGAGGAGAGATAAAAATATCACATTATTTTTTAGTTTAAAACTCATTCAAGCATGTGAAGTAGGTGCCTCCTTGAAGGGACTCCCCTTCCTTATTACACATGTGTCAAAATGGAATCAATATACCCAAAATATCTCATTTTTTTAGTAATACTCATAGTTTTTTACTAATAACCCTTGTACATAGTCAACTCTTCATCTTATGTGAGTATTTACTCATTTTTGTGGGGATTTTCTTTATTTCTTCCATTTATCTCCTCCGCACATTTGGATGAATCTGATTGGCCCCTCAAAACCTTAACTTAAATTTTTCAAAAAATCTAGACCCCCAGGATAAGGCCTTTTGAACAGATTATAATTTATTTTGAATGCACCTTCTATAAATCTTTTTGAACTTTTGTTTCGGGGGAACTTATTTAAATATGAAGAGATATTTTTCCATCCAAAAATATCCAAAATTCGAATAATCTCTCTCTAGAACATTTTCTCTCTCTAGGTCAAAACAGGTAGAAACAAGATCTTTTATATTTCTGAAGAGGGATTTGACTACAGGGGAAGATATTGGACATCCTAAGAGGCTGGGGAGGAATCTTACACCACCCACCCTCACGGACCATTCCCACTCCTCTCTCCCCACCCCAACCCTCCCTCTCTCACCTCACCCCTGACCCCCCTCTCTTGCCTCACCCCTCTCTTCCTCCCGACCACCACCTTACCTCACACCCCTCTCTCGTGTTAAAATATGCAAGTGAATGGGTGTGTGCGGGAATAAGCTCTTAGTTAGAGACTATAGAAGGGAGTCTCTAGTTGAGTGGGTAGCAATAAAAAGGTGAGAAGAATCTACTGAATGAGAGAATCAAGGGTAGCATGAGTTAATATAGGGGTGTGGAAAGATTCTAGGAAAATGTGCCCCCAGATGTATGAGGTGAAATGAATTATGAAAATCTATTCTACTTAAGTAAATATTCAAAGAAACAATGTTAGTTAATGAGTTAATAGCTATGAAGTTGATCATGGCTTCACCACCATCCTATATACCCCCTTAAAGAAAAACTTCATTATTAAAGAGGCCTACATAGGTATCAAGATTTCTTGCCATTTTGTAGTGCTACTCATAAAGATGTTTTGAGACTTCTATCCAAATTTCAAGCTACATCTCCAACGATCTGATGCAGCTCAGCAAGATTGAAAGTATGATTGAGAAAGAAAGAGTGTTTGATT
Source organism: Cibotium barometz (assembly GCF_041138505.1). Classification (NCBI taxonomy): domain Eukaryota; kingdom Viridiplantae; phylum Streptophyta; class Polypodiopsida; order Cyatheales; family Cibotiaceae; genus Cibotium; species Cibotium barometz. Next base: position 30,637,805 of record NC_141083.1, read on the forward strand.
TTTAATATCTTTTGCATAGTGTTGGTGGTATAAATTAGATTTACATGCATGAATGTAGCTCAAATGGGATGACTTTTGCAAGGGCTCATAAGAAATAAGAACACATTTGGAAGGACTTGAACAACCGTAAAGGCATTTTGGAAGCAGACCTTGGCAATTATGAGAGTGTGTCCTTTGATGCAAAGCTAATAGATGTATTAAAAGAGGTCTTGAAGCATGCACAAACTCTATGTGAGTCATTGGGCCTAAAACCTAACACAGTTGAGGGCCTTAAATGGTGGATGCTGCCTTGGGTAGATGCAAAATCATTGTATTCAAAGCTAGATACAAAAATGGCCAAGGCAGATGAGTATGATGACTTTGTAGAGCCATGTGGTGATGACCACCCCATAGGTGAGGGCAGTAATGGAGATGATGAGGTCATCTCTGTAAGTGAGATCCATGACATGAAGTTGATGGGCTTTTATATGAGGCGGTGTGAGGTAGCTTAAGAACATAGGAAGGCCGCTATAGCTCGCCGACTCACCACCTTCGGAACACTCACAAGCATAAGGGGCACCACCACAGCACGATGCTGGAAACAAAAAACTCTCAAAACACCACACAGAGACCAGAGAAAAACAGCTTCAATTGCTCACATATCTCATTATCCAGGCCTTTTATCAATTAGCAAGGCTAAGCCACTCACATATCATCAACACAAACCCTATTGTCCATTTACAAGGGGTCATATAAATTTTATCAATTTGACAAGCTTCAACCCACTCTTCCTCGCACTCTCCTTTTATCACACACTCACAGCAAACAACTCACACACACACTGCCCAAAGCTTTCTCTTGGTTCTCAGCCTGTGCCTCAACTGAAGGCAACTCTCTTGCACTACCAGCAAAACTGCCAGCTCCCAAAACAAAAAACCAGCATTCCCTCTTCAAAAGCGGCCACAACCAACACCTATTTCCTGCTTTCTCTGTAGCATCCCAATACAAAGCAAGGACTCTCTGTCTCCAGCACAACAACCAGCCTAAAACACAATACCAAGGCAGCTTCCTCTGCACCCCCCTCCAGGCGGCTTTCCTTCTAGTCAGAACCACCAGTTACCACAGCAGCCTCCAACGCTGCCTTTGTATTCCCAGCCTGCTCTTGATGTTCCCCAGGTGTCGTCAGCAGCAACTGCGCAAACTCAAGCAAAACACAAAGCCCTTCTTCTAAAATTAAGGCAACACCTGTATCCACAGCCAGTCCACCACACTTTGTAGCGCATGCCCGAGGCCGCCTGCAGCTACAACCAAACACTCGCCAGTCCTTGGTCTTCCAGGCGGCACAACTTTGCCTTGCCTCTCACTCGCCAACCTCTGGCTGCAATAGTACCCCCTTGCACTTCACACACGGCTCCCAGACCTCCAAGCACCAGGCGGTTACCTATCCACGCCCGTCTGCTTCACCAAGGAGGCGGCCAACATCCAGGCGACCACTGCTCACCCAGTCGTCTTCTCACGCACCCTTTGATGCTAGGCTCTGCCCACACCAGCAGCTACTCACTATAGCAACACAAGGTGGCAACCTTCTGGAGCTCTTCGCTTGTCTTCAGAACCCGGAGCCCTCTGCACAGCTGCACCTCAGCGCCACTTCTCTGGTTCCTCAGCAAGGCGGTTTCTCACCCTCCTCGCCTTCGTCTGCACCAGCGCCTCTGCAAGGGCGACCTTCTCTTCTCGTCGACGACCCAAGGTCTCTCTACTCGCCCGTCTTCTCTGGCCTCTCACAAGGCGGCTCTCTTACCTCGTCTCGCCTCTGTCCTCTACTCCACCAGGCGTCCTTCACGTCTTTGCTCTACACTCCTTTGCGTTTGCTCTACCACCTTCTAGGTGTTCTCGCTGGCTTTCGAGATGTCTGTGCTGGCCACTACACAAACCCCCATGTGGCCATTAAAATTATTGGCCATGTGTATATATTTTATTATTTTTTTAAAGCTACAAGGGCAATGCCACTTAATTTGAAACTTCTTATGAAAGGATTTATCCAGCCTGCTATTATAACGTAATACCAAATCATCCTTCATAATTCCTTTGCTTTTAATCTTCTTGTTGAACTTCTCCAGCGTCCTTGTCTGCATATCTTCATAATGCTTCAAAGCATTATCCCTGTTTAGCTGTGCTTCTTGTAAATATAACAGCCGCTCTGTAGGGGCATCTTTAGGCTCTTCCAAAAGCTTTTCCAACATTTTAAGAGCTGGTATCTCCACCTCAATAGGCAATAAGGCTTCCTTCCCATCAACAAGATGAAATGGAGTGAAACCCGTACTACCAGTCTTAATTGCTGTCCTGTATGCCCACAAGGCAGCAGGCAACTCCAGATCCCAATTCTTGCCTTGTTGCTCTGTCACCTTAGATAAAATCTTGATCAATTCACTATTGAAACGCTCATTCAGGCCATTACACTGTGGATAGTAAGGTGTGGTAAAACTGCGACTGATCTTCATTTTTGTACACAAATAGTCCATAAGCTCTCCTCTGAAACCTGGACCCTGATCAGAAAGCAATTCCAATGGCACACCAAATTTACAGCAAATATCCTGATATACAAACTTTGCTACTTCCTTAGCAGTAATTTGTTTCACTGCCTTTGCTTCTGCCCATCTAGAAAGGTAATCAACTGCAGTCAAAATGTAGCACTTCCCTCGGCTAGTAATAGGCAATGGTCCCACAGCATCAATTTCCCATTTTTCAAAAACATCATAAGCAAGAATTGTCTTCCTCATCTCAGGCTTTAATATCCGTCTACTGTGAGCTTGGCATTGTTTGCATGACCTGCACCAATGATTAACATCCTTATGTACACTTGGCCATACATAACCTTCCTGCAATACCTTATGCAAGATAATCTTTGAGGCAAAATGTCCACCACATGCTCCTTCATGGTTTTCCTTAAGAATTTTGTAGATTTCTTCCTTCCAAGGTACCCATCGCATTATCAAGTCAATTCCCTTCAAATACAAAGCATCACCAACCATCACATACCTTGCAGCTTTCCTGATGAAACCATATTTTTTTGATTTTTCAATACCATTAGGAATCATCCCTGTTAACAAAAATTCCTCAACATCCTGTAAATTCTCCCTGCCACAATAAAATGATGCATGAGCTTTAAGAACAAAAACTTCACCAATCATTCCCTGGGCTGCTTCATGAGCCTCCTCATTATGGCCTCGATCCACATGCTTAAGACTCCAAGCTTCAAATTCCTTTAACAAGCCTTTAATCTTGAAACACATCTCTTTGAGTAACATATTCTTTGACTTCCAAGCTCCCAATACCTGTTTTACCACAAGCAATGCATCTCCTCGAATGCAAATCCTGTGTACACCATGCTTCAAACATATTTGCAATCCAACTTCCAAAGTCAGATACTCCACTTCATTGTTGCTATGTGCATCCACCTTAATACCCTTTTTAAAAACAAGACAACCCTGTGGATCATAAAGCACCAAACCTCCTGAGGCTGCATCATGGCTTTTCCTGTAAGAACCATCAAAATATAATAAGTGTGCATTCACCAACTCAGCCGCATCCTCAAAACTGGCTTCTTGATGGTCTCCTCCTTTATAAGAAGAGGACTCTCCTTATAGGTTAGTAGATCAGCCAAGGTAGCCCTGGTACTCTCTTCCACCAAAAATGAGAAGGTAAACTCCTGCAACTCAATCACCCACTTCATCATAGCCTTAGATAAATTTGTGCCATTTATCAACTGAGGCAAAAAAGTGTAGCTCGTCAAAAACACAAAGGGGCGAGGCAACAAGTAATGGCGGAACCGCCTACATGCATACATCACACTAGCCACATAACAAGGTCCACCTCTGATAACAACCTTTCTCTAGCAAGTTTCACCCTGCTAGCATAGTAGACTGGTTGCATATAATGTGATTCTTTCCCTTTCTGTAACAGCATAGCTCCAATAGCATCTTCACCTACTGAAGGGTTGACATAAAATACCTGTTCCCAGTTAGGCGCCTGCATTGTAGGAATAGCACCCAACACCTCTTTCACTTTTTGAAAAACTACCTCACACTCCTCTGACCAATGTAAAGGATCATGCTTTGCTGCTTGCTGCAAAGGATATAACAACTGTGAAGATAGAGAGATGAATTGAGCCATATACTTCACCTTTTGCACAAAAGTAGCTAGTTGCCTTGTATTCTTTGGTGTAGGAAGAAGAAGAAAAGACTTGACTTTATCAGGATCCGGATCAATACCATTCTCTGAAACAACATGGCCCAAGAGCTTCACCCTCGGTTGAGCTAAAAAACACTTTTTTGGATTTAATTAACCACCACACTCATCATAACGCTGAAAAACTGTAGCCAGCCTATCACAATGCTCTTGCCTGGAGCTGTAAATACAAAAATCATCAATAAAATCCTTCACAAACTTGTTCAAAAAAGGAGATAATACCCAATTTTCCCTTTTCTGATAGTAGGTTGGACCATTCATCAATCCAAAAGGAAGAACTTTGTAGCAGAAACACCCCCACGGTGTAATGAAAGTCGATCTTCTTCTGCAATCTTTAACTGGAAATAACCTGAAAACCCATCACAAGCACTATACCTTTCATATCCAGCTACAGTATCCAAGATCTCATCCAAAAAAGGTAGGGGGTAAGAATCCTTTTTTGTAGCAGCATTCAAAGGCTTGAAATCCACACATATACGCCACCTGCCATCTTTCTTTGGACTCACCACTGTAGGACTTACCCACTCAGCTATGTCCACTGGTGTAATGAAACCTGCACTCAACAGCTTATCAACTTCCTCTCTCAGGGCCTGCATTTGTTCTCGTCCCATCTTGCGAAGCTTCTGCCTAACTGTTTTTACACCTTCTTTCAATTCAATCCTTAAATCTGGCCCTTTAAATCCTCAAATCTCCTTATAAGAGGTGATAAACAATTCTAGAAAATGAGACAGCATATCAACATACCTAACTTTTTCTCCACTCAAGAGATCCGGACTCAGCATTCCTTCAATCAGCTCCTGCTTCTTCTTCACTTCTATCTTTGGCTGCAGTAATTCCTCGATCACTTCATATGACCCCATAGTATCTTCTCCCTCACTTCTTGCACTTCTTTATCTTCATTACCTTGTTGCTCTGATATTAGGAAAGCCACATCTGCCTCTTCTCCACTAGAAGCAGTGGTCGATGAATCCATCTCTGATTCAGAAGTACTGGTGGTAGTTTCCTCTTCACTCGAATCCTGTGGCCTCTCGCACACATCATTCAAAGATCTCCTACTATGCATCTCAAAAGATTTTTTATTACCCCGCTTATTATGCAAAGAAATGGTCCCATACCTCGAGTCTTGTACTGCACCCACCACTCGCACAACCAGGGTCATCCAAGAATAACTGGAAAAGCACCAAGACCTGCAGGCATCACATGAAAATCTACAGTAGCTTTGACATTAAAAGCTTCAATTTCCAACTCCTTTACCATACCTAGACATTTTACCTTTTGATGATTAGCCATCTTGATTCAAAAACCAGAAACCCCAGACACCCTCAAGCCTGACTGCTCCACACATGATTGAGTAATCACACAGATTTGAGCTCCTCCATCTATATAGGCCTGACCAAGGTTCCTACCTTTACTCCACACCTCCACAATAGGGCAAATATCTGGAAGCTCTTCTAAAGATAGTACTTTGACTGACCTCTTCTCTGACTCCTTTTCCATTGGATTCACAAGTCTCTTCCATTGCCTTCTCAATTTTGGCACCATCTCCACCAACTGCCCAAAGGTAATGTTGGCCTTCCTGTTCACCAAATCAGATTTCAAGTCATAGCTGGTTTGCCCATCCCCCAATGGGAAGTTTGACACACCTGGAACCTTCTATGAGGCTTCCGTTTCCTTTTGGCTTTCACATCTTCTCCTTCCTGCTGCTTCCCCTTCTTACGGCTGGGTCCAGCCACCCCTTTTCCTTCTCTTTCATCTGTTGTGCGCTTGGCAATAGGCATCACATACCCTTCTTCTCTCACCTGAACATTCTCCAGAGTAACAACATTCATGACCTTTGCCTTCCCCTTCTCCTCAGCTGTGATTCCACTGGGGCCTGCTTGATCCTTGATATCAATACCATAATCATTTGACCTGTCAGGTAACTGTGAAGGTAGTGGGTACATATCACCACCCATTCACTGAGGCTTATCACAATCTGTACTCAGATGACCAAGCTCACCACAGTTCCAGCATGTGGGGATGAAACGATGGCCCCTACCGCGGCCACGTCCATACCCTGCTTGTCCATCTCCCCCTTCATGATTATTGCCTCTGCCTCTACCACGTCCACCACCTGTACTTTCCATTAAATTTAAGCTCAAATTCTTCATAAGATCAACCATCTGTTTCATATCCTGTCGCAATCCCTCATCAGAACCTGCAGGAACCATAGGTACTCCTTGACTAGCTTGTGGTACCATCTGCATAGCTTGGGCTTCAGTGGGCTTCATCCTCTCAATCACTGCATTCATGGGTGTAGCCTCCACTCTCCGAATCTCTGGCTATGCTACGACTAGAATCATCCCCAGCTGATTCATCCGTTGCAACTTCCAATCCTTTGATTTGGCAATTTCCACTGCATCCTCATAAGACCTGGGCTTCTTCAATTCCACTTTCCAACGTATACTCCTCTTACGCCCGGATACAAACTTATTTTTCTTCATCATGTCAGGAGGTACCTGGTCTTCTCCTAAAGCCCTGCATAAAGTCTCCCACAGCAAAGAAAATTTCTTGACATAATCATCAATTGATTCAAACTCACCCTGTGTTAGAGCTTGCACCTCATGCCAAACCTTGTCGGGGTCTTCTACCTTCTTGAACCTGTTGCTAAGTGCTGTCTTTAACCCATTCTCAGTCATATCAAGATGTGGAACAGCAACCCTCAATGACTCCTCATAAGCTCTGTACCAGGTCCTTGCATCCCCTTTCAAGCAAATGCTCAATAGTAGCCGCAACACCTGTACCGACTCATTGATGTGGTTGAGAGAAATTATTAAAATTTCAGTTGTGGGATTAGATTTACCTAGAAGACTGTGCTAAAGACTTAGGTCATACCTTTATACATTTTTGAGTAGTACTTTAGTTCATGGGTGGATTGGTATTATTTTCCAAGTAGATATAGTGTTAATGTTTATCTTTCTAGCATGCCAATATGTACATGTGGCCTAGTTATGACTATCATTAGCAGAAGTAATAATGAATGAATAAAGAAATATTTTTTTATGTGCTAAATGTTAAGTTTTTTGTGAACTCATTACTGGTGGAAGTTATGTTTGATAGATCTGGAGAAGAAGTACAAATGGAACGATCAAGAGGAATGAGATGATGTTGAAGGAATGTAGAAATGAAGAAACATGCAGAGTAACTGGTTTGTAATGAATTACTCATGAGGATGCTGCACAATTAAGTGTGGGGAGGATGCTAACTCCTAATTTTGGAGCTTAATTTGCCTTTTTAGTAAATTGGGTTATTTTAGCTATTTGTAATAATTTATGGGATAAAAGTTAGTAAAATTAACAATTCTTAGCAAAAAAGGAAAGTTTTAGATAATTTTTCATTTTAATCATTTGGGTTATTTTTTCATGTTTTTCGGACATTCAGCACATTTTTGGGCTATTTTAATGTATTTTTTAACCAATTTTATCAAAATTAATAAAGTGCTCAGAGGTGAAAATGTGTTGCCAGGACTTGACGGGATATGAGATCCACAAGGGGATGAAGAAGTGTGCATAAGTACCTCATTTATATCCATTTAGAGTGCTTATGTCCAAATTTGAGGCTACTCAGACATTAGAGATGTGAAAGGACACAAGTTAATGTGAAGAAGTCTTAAAAATTCATGTGAATGAGGGTCATTGAATCAAGAACGAGGTGTGGAAAAGAAGTGGAGGGAGAGGGCTGAGTTCTTGGATATTGGTTGCACTTGTCGTGATTTCTTTCTCCTCAAACCATTCTCCATCTATGTCTCTTGCCTAGTTATTACTAATTCTATACATCTTGCTTAATTATGGGCTAGTAATTATAAGAGAGATGAGGGAAAGGGTTTAGAGATTTGGCTAAAGGTTGCTGAGGAAATGACATTTTTGATCTTATAAGAGCATTGGCAACACTATTTCTCTTAACCATGCACTCGGGGGGTGCACTATATGGAAGCCCCTCCTACGACGTGCGTTCAAGGGGTATTTAAAAAACCCCTTATCTGTGAATTTTGAGCTAATAAAACTACCCCTTTTTCTTTATAGACTTACGGGTTTTTTTTTCCAAAGTACAATTAAAATACCCCTCTTGTAATTGTATTTCTGTAAATTTACCCAATATTTTGGATTAAAAAAACCCCACCTAATGATCGCACGTGGTAGACTTACATTTTTTGAGGTGCACCCCCCGAGACCATGCATCAAAAACAAGCATTTTAGTGAGGTATTCTTCTTTGTTTATGTTCAAAATGGCATTGATTAAGAAATATTAAGAGTTTTAGTGATGTATTCAGGGTGTAGAGGATTGTGAGGAAAGAGAGAAAGGGTGGTGATTGAGGGTTGGTATTGGGTTGTTTTAATGCATAATCAATGAAACCTTTTTTATCAGTGATACATTATATCAAAGTGCATTGAAGTCCTAAGTTTCATCAAAATCTAATTGTATGTTTAGTTAAATAATTAAGAAATTTACTAAACCAGGGAAGAATGTCCAATTACAAAGGAAATATATTTTTTGATAATCATAATGGAAATAGGTGGTGAAATGAATTATGAAAATCTAGTCTACTTAAGTAAATATTTAAAGAAACAATGTTAGTTAATAGCTATGAAGTGGATCATGGCTTCACCACCATCCTATATAAAGAAAAACTTCATTATTAAAGAGGCCTGCACAATTATCAAGCTTTCTTGCCATTTTGTAGTGCTACTCATAAAGATGTTCTGAGACTTCTATCCAAATTTCGAGTTACATCTCACACGATCTGATGCAGCTCAACAAGATTGGAAGTATGATTGGGAAAGAAAGAGTGTTTGATTTTTAATATCTTTTGCATAGTGTTGGTGGTATAAATAAGTTTTCCATGCATGAATGTAGCTTAAATGGGCTGACTTTTGCAAGGGCTCATAAGAAATAAGAACACATTTGGACGGACTTGAACAAGTGTGAAGGCATTTTGAAAGCAGACCTTGGCAACTACGAGAGTGTGTCCTTTGATGCAAAGCTAATAGATGTATTAAAAGAGGTCTTGAAGCATGCACAAACTCTATGTGAGTCACTAGGCCTAAAACCTAACACAATTGAGGGCCTTAAATGGTGGATGCAGCCTTGGGTAGATGCAAAATCATTGTATTCAAAGCTAGATACAAAAATGGGCAAGGCAGATGAGTATGATGACTTTGTAGAGCCATGTGGTGATGACCACCCCACAGGTGAGGCCACTAATGGAGATGATAATTGTTTAGTGTTAAATAATTAAGAAATTTACTAAACTAGGGAAGAATGTCAAATTACAAAGGAAATATATTTTTTAATAATCATAATGGAAATAGGAGGTGAAATGAATTATGAAAATCTAGTCTACTTAAGTAAATATTTAAAGAAACAATGTTAGTTAATGAGTTAATAGCTATGAAGTGGATCATGGCTTCACCACCATCCTATATACCCCTTAAAGAAAAACTTCATTATTAATAAAGAGGCCTACACAAGTATCAAGCTTTCTTGCCATTTTTTTAGTGATACTCAAATAAAGATGTTTTGAGACTTCTATCCAAATGTCAAGTTACATCTCACACGATTTGATGCAGCTCAGCAAGATTGGGAAAGAAAAAGTGTTTGATTTTTAATATCTTTTGCGTAGTGTTGGTGGTATAAATATAATTTCCATGCATGAATGTAGCTCAAATGGGCTGACTTTTGCAAGGGCTCATAAGTAATAAGAACACATTTGGAAGGACTTGAACAAGCATGACGGCATTTTGGAAGCAGGCCTTGGCAACTACGAGACTGTGTCCTTTGATGCAAATTAGAAAAATGTATTAAAAGAGGTCTTGAAGCATGCACAAACTCTATGTGAGTCATTGGGCCCAAACCCTAACACAAATGAGGGCCTTAAATGGTGGATGCAGCCTTGGGTAGATGCAAAATCATTGTAGCTAGATACAAAACCAAGGCAGATGAGTATGATGACTTTATAGAGCCATGTGGTGATGACCACCCCACAGGTGAGGGTAGTAATGGAGATGATGAGGTCATCTCTATAACCAAGATCCATGACATGAAGTTGATGGGCTTTTATATGAGGCAAGCATTGAAGTGGAGAAGAAGGATGTCAGTCTGATAGTGGAGAGCTACAAAAAGCAATTATAGACATAAGTTGGAGCTGCAAGAATGCACCACAAAACTTCATACCCATAAAAGGTAGTTGTTGTCAACCCAACTCCTTGCCTCCTTATAAGTTTGAGGATCTGTTGCCTGCAAAAAAAAAACAAACAAACAAAAGAATGATTGAAACACACAATAACTAAATGGCTCATCACTTACACCAAATACCTGCAAAACTAATCAGTAGCCTTTACAAAATCATTAAAAACCTATTAGTCATTCTAATCTAGTTTATATCTTTCAATTACTGCATTATATGTTAAATGTGCTAATGCAAAAATCGACTTGATATTGACCATGTTCAAGTCTGTCAAATCATAATCAAACATGTGACATCCTTTCACCGTTTGATACCAACCAAGTTGAACCTCTACCCCTTGAGGCCGATTTGTCAAGCCAAAACCCTGATTATAATTTGAATACCTACCTCCTACCTTCTTTTGTATCTTTTGGATTCCCCCAAGGTACCATGTGCTATGAACTATGTCCATCTTCTTCAACTTTGTGGAATTTCTATTTCTCTTTTACTCCATGTCCATGTGTGTCATCATGGAAATAAACTACATAGTCAGACCCTATTTCAAATGAATTACCATTGCCTATTGATGGCAATTTTTCCTCGTGGTTGAAATACAATCCCCGCCTCACCATGGTCAGCCTTTTAAAACTATATAAATGTTTATAGTTGTAAAAGGTTTAAAATGATATATCCACCGATGTACACAAGGGGAGGGTGTGTTAATGTTAAATTAGATGATGCCACTAGCAACCCTCCAATTGAAAACTTTGAAATGTAGCAAGAATGCCAAATAGATTTTCTCTATACAAATTAGTTTGGTAGATTCTATATATATGAGAGATTGCAATTTTCTAATATCTCACTTATATGCCAATGTAGAGAAGATACACAACCATATAATTCACTAGAAAACAAATAGGGATATTCTCATTTCTGTTACCATTTTTCCTAGTCTTAACTAGCGACACTCAAGGACCATTCAAGAGTAAAGATAATAGATTCTCCTCTAGATGAGACCTTGGAAAACAATATCACCCGATCTAGAAATTGTAGCACAAGAAGATTCATAAAACTAGTCATGGTACTAATCAGCCAGCCTCCCAAGGAAATGTTTTGAGGTATACATATAGCCTTGTAATTATTTAGTTTAGAAAAATGAATCGAGGCCTAAAGGACCTAGTGAAGTGGTCATAAATCATTACTACCATCTTCTTTCTTGCCTTTATTCTATATGCAAATATAACATGGTAGATATAGGATTTTGCATGCTTAGTTTTGAGGAACATGCTCAAAAGTCTCCAAGAGCACTTTGATAATTATAGATTTAGTCTTAGAGATCAAGATTTTAAGCTATGATAAGATTACAAGGATGGAATACTTAGTAGACATGATGTAGGAAGTGTTTTTAGATAGCTTGAGGTTTTGGTCAGCCTAGGATAGGCGGAATTGAGCATGATATGGAGCAGTCTAAATGTACACGAGTTGAGGATTGTATTCCATTCATTCTTGAGACTCTTTTACCTCAAGTGTGTTCTTTTTGGGAAACAGTGATTGATTTCTTAGCTAGTAGAGAGGGAGAGATGGAGTCTTACCTGACTTGCCTATAGAGAGTATGCCTTTTCATCATTTAGTAGCAGAGATACCTCATACTTTGTGGGATAGGATTTATGCTTTGGATGTTGAGGCAAGGAGGATGGTGCAAATTTGTTGGACTTTGATTGATTTATTTCTAGTTAGAAAGTGATGGTGAGAGTATGAGGAGTGACCCTTGTCCAGAGTATCGACGAAGAGGACCTACCTTGTGAGGTTAAAGAAATCATTTATATAGGTTGGATTTGTGCGTGTGTGGTTGGTTTGTTTGTCTGCTTGTATAATAGTTTGTTTATTTGTATGCTGGTGTGTTTTGTGTGCTTGCTTGTTGTTATATTGAGAAAAATTCAAAACTTAACAATTTTTTTTTAAAAAAAACTTAAAACTAAAAAACCAAAAAATTAGTCTAGGACTATGCTATTGGCATTGTAGACAGGTTTTAATTCAAAGGTGTGGAAGAACATTATGGACATATATGAGAAGCAATAGATGCAAACATGAGTGAATGGAGTGAAGAGGTAAATTTTGTGATAATGTGCTTGATCAAGTGTATTCAAACCTTAATTTTAATTATGTTGTTCTTTTATATCAATGCAATTTAAAGAAAACTATTAGTTAGACTAGTTAAAGGATGTGTGGAGTTTAATTGAAAGAGTGAGTGAGTGAAGGAAATGATAATGCATATGTGTGGAAGAATGAATAAGAATGTATGTGTGAGTGATGTAAATGTGCATATGAAAAGTCATAATTGACTCATACTCCATGCTATTTTACTTGTTAGATAGGTTTTAAGGCTTGACCTTTCTTAGGGGCTAGTATTAGTGACATTTTATGCTTGGTCTATATTTTAGATACGTCAAGAGAGTATGCCAAGATACTTACACTACCTTTTATGTGAATGGTTCATAGATTATGTTCTAATGCCAAAACTAGGTTTGGAAGATTGTTTTTTAAAAAAATAAAGAAAGAAGGAAAAAAAAAAAGAGAATCATCAGAAGATAACCATTGCCATGAAGATACTTCGTAGGTTCTTGGGGGGGAGATTTTCCTTTGGGACAATGCTTTAATTTCCGTGGGATGGGACGCTATGAGATATGGAAATAAAGAAAAAATGTAAGAAGATAACTATTGCCATAAGAGATCCTAGCAGATTCCTCTACTTCCGTAATGGGGCTTTGGACCAATGCTTTGGTTTCCATGGGGTAGGACCTTATGTGAAAAAGAAAAAGAAGTAAGAGAGATTGGGGTAGGACCTTACATGGATTTTTTACCAATTTCATCAAAATTAATAAAGCGCTCAGAGGTGAAAATGTGTTGCCAGGCCTTGACGGGATATGAGACAAGCGGATGAAGAAGTGTGCATAAGTACCTCATTTGTATCCATTTAGAGTGCTTGTGACCAAATTTGAGGCTACCTAGACATTAGAGATGTGAAAGGACACAAGTTAATGTGAAGAAGTCTTAAAAATTCATGTGAATGAGGGTCATTGAATCAAGAAGGAGGTGTGGAAAAGAAGTGGAGGGAGAGGGCTGAGTTCTTGGATATTGGTTGCACTTGTCCTGATTTCTTTCTCCTCAAACCATTCTCAATCTATGTCTCTTTCCTAGTTATAACTAATTCTATACATCTTGCTTAATTATGGGCTAGTAAATATAAGAGAGACGAGGGAAAGGGTTTAGAGATTTGGGTGAAGGTTGATGAGGAAATGCCATTTTGATCTTATAAGAGCATTGGCAACACTATTTCTCTCAACCATGCATCAAAAACAAGCATTTTAGTGAGGTATTCTTCTTTGTTTATGTTTAAAATGGCATTGATTGAGAAATATTAAGAGTTTTAGTGACGTGTTTAGGGTGTAGAGGATCGTGAGGAAAGAGAGAAAGGGTGGTTTGTGGGGGTGGAGATTGAGAGTTGGTACTTGGTTGAGAGTTGGTACTGGTGATTGAGAGTCCTAAGTTTCATCAATATCTAATTATATGTTTAGTCAAATAATTAGGAAATTTACTAAACCAGGGAAGAATGTCAAATTACAAAGGAAATATATTTTTTAATAATCATAATGGAAATAGGAGGTGAGATGAATTATGAAAATCTAGTCTACTTAAGTAAATATTTAAAGAAACAATGTTAGTTAATGAGTTAATAGCTATGAAGTGGATCATGGCTTCACCACCATCCTACATACCCCTTACAGAAAAACTTCATTATTAAAGAGGCCTACACAGGTATCAAGCTTTCTTGCCATTTTGTAGTGCTACTCAAATAAAGATGTTTTGAGACTTCTATCCAAATTTCAAGTTACATCTCACACGATCTGATGCAGCTTAGCAAGATTGGGAAAGAAAGAGTGTTTGATTTTTAATATCTTTTGCATAGTGTTTGTGGTATAAATAAGATTTCCATGCATGAATGTAGCTCAAATGGGCTGACTTTTGCAAGGGCTCATAAGAAATAAGAACACATTTGGAAGGACTTGAACAAGCATGAAGGCATTTTGGAAGTAGACCTTGGCAACTATGAGTGTGTGTCCTTTGATGCAAATCAAATAGATGTATTAAAAGAGGTCTTGAAGCATGCACAAACTCTATGTGAGTCACTGGGCCTAAAACCTAACACAGTTGAGGGCCTTAAATGGTGGCTGCGGCCTTGGGTAGATGCAAAATCATTGTATTCAAAGATAGATACAAAAATGGCCAAGGCAGAGATGAGTATGATGACTTTGTAGAGCCATGTGGTGATGACCACCCCACAGGTGAGGGCAGTAATGGAGATGATGAGGTCATCTCTGTAAGTGAGATCCATGACATGAAGTTGATGGGATTTTATATGAGGCCAGCATTGAAGTGGAGAAGAAGGATGTCAGTCCGATAGTGGAGAGCTACAAAAAGCAATTATAGACATAAGTTGGAGCTACAAGAATGCACCACAAAACTTCATCCCCATAAAAGGTAGTTGTTGTCAACCCAAATCCTTGCCTCCTTATAAGTTTGAGGATCTCTTGCCTGCAAAAAAAAAACAAACAAAAGAATGATTGAAACACACAATAACTAAATGGCTCATCACTTACACGAAATACTTGCAAAATTAATGAGTAGCCTTTACAAAATCATTAAAAACCTATTAGTCATTTTAATCTAGTTCATGTCTATCAATTACTGCATTATATGTTAAATGTGCTAATGCAAAAATCGACTTGATATTGACCATGTTCAAGTCTGTCAAATCATAAGCAAAGATGTGACATCCTTTCACCTTTTGATACCAACCAAGTTGAACCTCTACCCCTTGAGGCCGATTTATCAAGCCAAAACCCTGATTATAATTTGAATACCTACCTCCTACCTTCTTTTGTATCTCTTGGATTCCCCCAAGGTACCATGTGCTATGAACTATGTCCATCTTCTTCAACTCTGTGGATTTTCTATTTCTCTTTTACTCCATGTCCATGTGTGTCATCATGGAAATAAACTGCATAGTCAGACCCTATCTCAAATGAATTGCCATTGCCTATTGATGGCAATTTTTCCTCGTGGTTGAAATACACTCCCTGCCTCACCATGGTCAGCCTTTTAAAACTATATAAATGTTTATAGTTGTAAAAGGTTTAAAATGATGTATCCACCGCCGATGTACACAAGGGGAGGGTGTGTTAATGTTAAATTAGATGATGCCACTAGCAACCCTCCAAGTGAAAACTTTGAAATGTAGCAAGAATGCCAAATAGATTTTCTCTACACAAATTAGTTTGGTAGATTCTATATATATGAGAGATTGCAATTTTCTAATATCTCACTTATATGCCAATGCAGAGAAGATACACAACCATATAATTCACTAGAAAACAATTAAGGATATTCTCATTTGTGTTACCATTTTTCCTAGTCTTAACTAGGGACACTCAAGAATCGTCCAAGAGTAAAGATAATATATTCTCCTCTAGATGAGACCTTGGAAAACAATATCACCCGATCTAGAAATTATAGCGCAAGAAGATTCATAAAACTAGTTATGGTACTAATCAGCCAACCACCCAAGGAAATGTTGTGAGGTATACATATAGCCTTGTAATTATTTAGTTTAGAAAAATGAATCGAGGCCCAAAGGACCTAGTGAAGTGGTCATAAATCATTACTACCATCTTCTTTGTTGCCTTTATTGTATATGCATATATAACATGGTAGATATAGTTTTAAAAGGTTTAAAATGATGTATCCACCGCCGATGTAAACAAGGGGAGGGTGTGTTAATGTTAAATTACATGATGCCACTAGCAACCCTTCAATTGAAAACTTTGAAATGTAGCAAGAATGCCAAATAGATTTTCTCTACACAAATTATTTTCGTAGATTCTATATATGAGAGATTGCAATTTTCTAATATCTCACTTATATGCCAATGCAGAGAAGATACACAACCATATAATTCACTAGAAAACAAATAAGGATATTCTCATTTCTGTTAGTACCATTTTTCCTAGTCTTAACTAGCGACACTCAAGAACCATCCAAGAGTAAAGATAATAGATTCTCCTCTAGATGAGACCTTGGAAAACAATATCACCCGATCTAGAAATTGTAGCGCAAGAAGATTCATAAAACTAGTCATGGTACTAATCAGCCAGCCACCCAAGGAAATGCTGTGAGGTATACATATAGCCTTGTAATTATTTAGTTTAGAAAAATGAATCGAGGCCCAAAGGACCTAGTGAAGTGGTCATAAATCATTACTACCATCTTCTTTGTTGCCTTTATTGTATATGCATATATAACATGGTAGATATAGGATTTCACATGCTTAGTTTTGAAGAACATGCTCAAAAGTCTCCAAGAGCACTTTGATAATTATAGATTTAGTCTTGGAGATCAAGATTTTAAGCTATGATAAGATTACAAGGATGGAATACTTAGTTTAGTAGACATGATGTAGGAAGTGTTTTTAGAGAGCTCGAGGTTTTGGTCAGCCTAGGATAGGGGGAATTGAGCATGATATGGAGTAGTCTAAATGTGCACGAGTTGAGGATTGTATTCCATTCATTCTTGAGACTCTTTTACCTCAAGTGTGTTCTTTTTGGGAGAGTGTGATAGATTTTATAGCTAGTAGGGAGAGGGAGAGATGGAGTCTTACCTGACTTGCCTATAGAGAGTATGCCTTTTCATGATATTTATGCTTTGGATGTTGAGGCAAGGAGGATGGTGCAAATTTGTTGGACTTGGATAGATTTATTTCTAGTTAGGAAGTGATGGTGAGACTATGAGTGACCCTTGTCCAGAGTCTACCGAAGAGGACCTACCTTGTGAGGTTAAAGAAATCATTTATATAGGTTGGATTTGTGCGTGTGTGGTTGATTTGTTTGTATGCTGGTATAATAGTTTGTTTATTTGTATGCTGCTGTGTTTTGTGTGCTTGCTTGTTGTTATATTGAGAAAAATTCAAAACTTAAAAAAAAACTAAAAATTGAAAATCTAAAAATATAGTCTAGGACTATGCTATTGGCATTGTAGACAGGTTTTAATTCAAAGGTGTGGAAGAGCATTATGGACATGAGAAGCAATAGATGCAAACATGAGTGAATGAAGTGAAGAGGTAAATTTTGTGATAATGTGCTTGATCAAGTGTATTCGAACCTTAATTTTAATTATGTTATTCTTTTATATCAATGCATTTGAAAGAAAACTATTAGTTAGACTAGTTAAAGGATGTGAGGAGTTTAATTGAAAGAGAGTGAGTGAAGGAAATGATTATGCATATGTGTGGAAGAATGAATAAGAATGTATGTGTGAGTGATGTAAATGTGCATATGAAAAGTCATAATTGACTCATACTCCATGCTAGTTTACTTGTTAGATAGAAGGCTTGACCTTTCTTAGGGGCTAGTATTAGTGACATTTTTTGCTTGGTCTATATTTTAGATATGTCAAGAGAGTATGCCAAGATACTTACACTGCCTTTTGTGTGAATGGTTCATAGATTATGTTCTAATGCCAGAACTAGGTTTTGAAGATTGTTTTTTGAAAAAAGAAAAAAAGAAGGAAAAATAAAAAAATTAGAATCATAAGAACATAACCATTGCCATGAAGATACTTCATAGGTTCTTGGGGGGGAGATTTTCCTTTGGGACAATGCTTTAATTTCCGTGGGGTGGGACCCTATGAGATATGGTAATAAAGAAAAAATGTAAGAAGATAACTATTGCCATATGAGATCCTAGCAGATTCCTCTACTTCCGTAATGGGGCTTTGGACCAATCTTTTGGTTTCCATGGGGTAGCACCTTATGTAAAAAAAAAAGAAGTAAGAGAGAAAGGGGTAGGACCTTACATGGAAAATAAAAAGAATAAATAGAGATTGAAAAAATGGAAAAATTGCGAAGGAAGGAGTGGAGCAGTGCTTTATAAGAGGAGGAGATTTAGTTCTTTTAAAAAATCAAGAAAAAAATGTTTAAAAGGGAAAGAAGAGAAATTATTAAAATTTTAGCTGTAGGATTAGATTTACCTAGAGGATTGTGCTAAAGACTTAGGTCATACCTTTATACATTTTTGAGTAGTACTTTATTTCATGGGTGGATTGGTATTAGTTTCCAAGTAGAGATAGTTTTAGTGTTTATCTTTCTAGCATGCCAGTATGTAGATGTGGCTTAGTTTATAACTATCATTAGAAGAAGTAATAATGAATAAATAAAGAAATATTTATTTATGTGTTAGATGTTAAGTTTTTTGTGAACTCATTATTGGTGGAAGTTATGTTTAATAGAGCTGAAGAAGAAGTACAAATGGAACGATCACGAGGAATGAGATGATGTTGAACGAATGCAGAAAAGAAGAAACAGGTAGAGTAACTTGTTTGTAATGAATTACTCACATCACGGGATGCTTCACAATTAAGTGTGGGGAGGATGCTAACTCCTAATTTTGGAGATTAATTTGCCTCTTTTAGTAAAATGGGTTATTTTAGCTATTTGTAATAATTTATGAGAAAAAAATAAGTAAAATTAGCAATTTTTACCAAAAAAGGAAAGTTCTAGATAGTTTCTCATTCTAATCATTTAGGTTATTTTTCCATGTTTTCAGGACATTCAGCACATTTTTGGGCTATTTTAACACCAATTTCATCAAAATTAATAAAGCGCTCAGAGGTGAAAATGTGTTGGAGGTGTGGAAAAGAAGTGGAGGAAGGTGTGGAAAAGAAGTGGAGGAAGAGGGCTGAGTTCTTGGATATTGGTTGCACTTGTCCTGATTTCTTTCTCCTCAAACCATTCTCCATCTATGTCTCTTGCCTAGTTATTACTAATTCTATACATCTTGCTTAATTATGGCCTAGTAATTATAAGAGAGATGAGGGAAAGGGTTTAGAGATTTGGCTGAAGGTTGGTGAGGAAATGACATTTTTGATCTTATAAGAGCATTGGCAACACTATCTCTCTCAACCATGCATCAAAAACAAGCGTTTTAGTGAGGTATTCTTCTTTGTTTATGTTTAAAATGGTAGTGATTATGAAATATTAAGAGTTTTAGTCACGTATTCAGGGTGTAGAGGATCGTGAGGAAAGAGAGAAAGGGTGGTTCGTGGGGGTGGTGATTGAGAGTTGGTACTGGGCTATTTTAATGCATAATTAATGAAACCTTTTTTTATCAGTGATACATTATATCAAAGTGCATTGAAGTCCTAAGTTTCATCAATATCTAATTATATGTTTAGTTAAATACTTAAGAAATTTACTAAACCAGGGAAGAATGTTAAATTACAAAGGAAATATATTTTTTAATAATCATAATGGACATACGAGGTGAAATGAATTATGAGAATCTACTCTACTTAAGTAAATATTTAAAGAAACAATGTTAGTTAAGGAGTTAATAGCTATGAAGTGGATCATGGCTTCACCACCAACCTATATAAAGAAAAACTTCATTATTAAAGAGGCCTACATAGGTATCAAGCTTTCTTGCCATTTTGTAGTGCTACTGATAGAGATGTTTTGAGACTTCTATCCAAATTTCAAGTTACATCTCACACGATCTAATGCAGCTCAGCAAGATTGGGAAAGAAAGAGTGTTTGATTTTTAATATCTTTTGCATAGTGTTGGTGGTATAAATAAGATTTCAATGCATGAATGTATCTCAAATGGGCTGACTTTTGCAAGGGCTCATAAGGAAGGACTTGAACAAGCTTGAAGGCATTTTGGAAGCAGACCTTAGCAACTACGAGAGTGTGTCCTTTGATGCAAAGCTGATATATGTATTAAAAGAGGTCTTGAAGCATGCACAAACTCTATGTGAGTCACTGGGCCTAAAACCTAACACAGTTGAGGGCCTTAAATGGTGGATGCAGCGTTGGGTAAAATCAAAATCATTGTATTCAAAGCTAGGTACAAAAATGGCCAAGGCAGATGAGTATGATGACTTTGTAGAGCCATGTGGTGATGACCACCCCATAGGTGAGGGAAGTAATGGAGATGATGAGGTCATCTCTGTAAGTGAGATCCAGACATGAAGTTGATGGGCTTTTATATGAGGCAAGCATTGAAGTGGAGAAGAAGGATGTCAGTCCGATAGTGGAGACCTACAAAAAGCAATTATAGACATAAGTTGGAGCTGCAAGAATGCACCACAAAACTTCATCCCCATAAAAGGTAGTTGTTGTCAACCCAAATCCTTGCCTCCTTATAATTTTGAGGATCTGTTGCCTGCAAAAAAAAAACAAACAAACAAAAGAATGATTGAAACACACAATAACTAAATGGCTCATCACTTACACGAAATACTTGCAAAACTAATCAGCAGCCTTTACAAAATCATTAAAAACCTATTAGTCATTCTAATCTAGTTCATATCTATCAATTAATGCATTATATGTTACATGTGCTAATGCAAAAATCGACTTGATATTGACCATGTTCACGTCGGTCAAACCATAAAAGTAAACATGTGACATCCTTTCACCTTTTGATACCAACCAAGTTGAACCTCTACCCTTGAGGCCGATTTGTCAAGCCAAAACCCTGATTATAATTTGAATACCTACCTCCTACATTCTTTTGTATCTTTTGGATTTCCCCAAGAAGGTACCATGTGCTATGAACTAACTTTGAAATGTAGCAAGAATGCCAAATAGATTTTCTCTACACAAATTAGTTTGGTAGATTGTATATATGAGAGATTGCAATTTTCCAATATCTCACTTATATGCCAATGCAGAGAAGATACACAACCATATAATTCACTAGAAAATAAATAAGGATATTCTTATTTCTGTTACCATTTTTCCTAGTCTTAACTAGTGACACTCAAGAACCATCCAAGAGTAAAGATAATAGATTCTCCTCTAGATGAGACCTTGGAAAACAGTATCACCCCATCTAGAAATTGTAGTGTAAGAAGATTCATAAAACTAGTCATGGTACTAATCAGCCAGCCACCCAAGGAAATGTTGTGAGGTATACATATAGCCTTGTAATTATTTAGTTTAGAAAAATGAATCGAGTCCCAAAGGACCTAGTGAAGTGGTCATAATTCATTACTACCATCTTCTTTGTTGCCTTTATTGTATATGCATATAGGATTACATGGTAGATATCGGATTTTGCATGCTTAGTTTTGAAGAACATGCTCAAAAGTCTCCAAGAGCACTTTGATAATTATAGATTTAGTCTTAGAGATCAAGATTTTAAGCTATGATAAGATTACAAGGATGGAATACTTAGTAGACATGATGTAGGAAGTGTTTTTAGAGAGCTAGGATAGGGGGAATTGAACATGATATGGAGCAAATAAATGTGCACGAGTTGAGGATTGTATTCCATTCATTCTTGATACTCTTTTACCTCAAGTGTGTTCTTTTTGGGAGATAGTGATTGATTTTATAGCTAGTAGAGAGGGAGAGATGGAGTCTTACCTGACTTGCCTATAGAGAGTATGCCTTTTCTTCCACACCTTTTACCTCATGCTTTGTGGGATAGGATTTACGCCTTGAATGTTGAGGCAAGGAGGACAGTGCAAATTTGTTGGACTTGGATAGATTTATTTCTAGTTAGGAAGTGATGGTGAGACTATGAGGAGTGACCATTGTCCAGAGTCTACCGAAGAGGACCTACCTTGTGAGGTTGAAGAAATCATTTATATAGGTTGGATTTGTGCGTGTGTGGTTGGTTTGTTTGTCTGCTTGTATGATAGTTTGTTTATTTGTATGCTGCTGTGTTTTGTTTGCTTGCTTGTTGTTATATTGAGAAAAATTCAAAACTTAACAATTTTTTTTAAAAAAAAAACTAAAAATCAAAAAACTAAAAAATTAGTCTAGGACTATGCTATTGGCATTGTAGACAGGTTTTAATTCAAAGGTGTGGAAGAACATTATGGACATGAGAAGCAATAGATGCAAACATGAGTGAATGGAGTGCAGAGGTAAATTTTGTGATAATGTGCTTGATCAAGTGTATTCGAACCTTAATTTTAATTATGTTGTTCTTTTATATCAATGCATTTTAAAGAAAACTATTAGTTAGACTAGTTAAAGGATGTGTGGAGTTTAATTGAAAGAGTGAGTGAGTGAAGGAAATGATTATGCATATGTGTGGAAGAATGAATAAGAATGTATGTGTGAGTGATGTAAATGTGCATATAAAAAGTCATAATTGACTCATACTCCATGCTAGTTTACTTGTTAGATAGTTTACTCATACTCCATGCTAGTATTAGTAGTGTCATTTTATGCTTGGTCTATATTTTAGAT